>NC_081557.1:76988304-77194401 GCF_022355385.1 Mustela nigripes | reverse complement strand
GTATCATGCTTAGCGAAATAAGTCAAGCAGAGAAAGACAACTATCATGTGATCTCCCTGATATGAGGAAGTGGTGATGCAACATGGGGGCTTAAGTGGGTACGAGAAGAGTCAATGAAACAAGATGGGATTGGGAGGGAGACAAACCATAAGTGACTCTTAATCTCACAAAACAAACTGAGGGTTGCTGGGGGGAGGGGGTTTGGGAGAAGGGGGTGGGATTATGGACATTGGGGAGGGTATGTGCTTTGGTGAGTGCTGTGAAGTGTGTAAACCTGGTGGTTCACAGACCTGTACCGCTGGGGATAAAAATATATGTTTATAAAAAATTAAAAATTTTAAAAAAAAAGTTAGTTTGAATAAAAAATTTTATATGAGAAAAAAAAAACAAAAAACCCTTGGAATTAATTCCAGCCATCGGTAAAATCCTCTTTAGATAACCTTTGCTGTTTCTTCCTTTCTTCAGGTCTCCAGGACAGTAGTTGGCTATTTTCTGTTAGCTCTCTGTTCATTACAAGAATATGTATATGTTATGTTGAATCTCAGTTTGTTTTCGTGTTTGTTTTTTCCTCTGTGTGCTTCTACTTCTTTAGGACTTTCAGTATTTTCTTTCTGGCCTCATTGGTGTTAACAACTTCTAATTTAGATACATCTGCAAAATGTCATTAACATGCTATTTACTCCCTCATTAACACTGAAACATTATCATTTATCATTATCTTTGGTAATGATCATGGGATTAAGGGTATAGGAGACTTAAAAAGTTTTGGTTCTAATCAGAAAATTGAAAAAGGATGAATCAAGGCAGGCCAAGAATTGTTCAGGGTAATGCCAAGAGCTTGGCAACTAGATTTATAAAGTAATTGAATACAACATACAAGTTGAAATTCAAGATTTCCCAATATGGTATCAGTTGAAAACCAGAAGAACTTAGGGAGATTTCACACCAAGATAAAATTTGCATGTCCTGATAGTCAAAACAAATTTCTATTTATGAGTGTTACACGAGCCTTTAAGTAAAATAGTCGAAAGGATCTCAGTGGCTGATAACTGGTCAGGAAAAGGGGTCTTCAAACCTGGTGAGTGCATGAACAGGAATGGAGCTGCATGAGCCTAGAATCCAACTAAAGAAGGAGAAAATAAAGGTGTCTGTATTTTGTCTTAAAATCTTCCCTGATAATCTCAGGGCAAGCATACTTCTGGGTCAATATACCAGTTTTATGCTAATGTTCTCCAATCCAATTCTATTAGTTTTCTCCAGACTCTGATGAAAGAGAAACTGTTGGGAAAACATATAATGATAATCCCTAGTCCCAAGGTAAAATATGCTGCAAGACACAAGGCCCAAGTTCCACTGCTGAAGGCTGTCCCACATTGCTGAGCATGTGTGAAGTAACATCACTTACAGGATGCAGCTAGCCCAAGGGGGTAAATTTCAAAAAATGTATATAAGAAAAGATCACAAACATCAAGGTGGAGAACAAAATGCCTCCTGGGGACCATAAGGTGGAAAGTGAAGACTTGATTGTGTCTGTTTTCTACCAGTTGTTCTTTTTGGGGCTCAGAGATTAAACTAAAATTATCATTTTTAGAGTTACTATACACTTTGACTGTTTTTTTCTTCTCAGCCTTTGCACAAACTGTTCCAAACTATAGAAATGGGATTGTTGGTTCAGCTACTTTATGTGAGATAGAAAGACAATTTGAGAACTGGGAGTTTTAACCTCAATAACCATTGAATGAAAGAGCCTAGTTGTTCGCTCTTACTTTATTCCTCTTAGATCTAAATGAACCATTTATTTATTGAAACTTGCCTTCCTTCTTGTGAGTGAGGAGTAACAAAGATAAACATCCTAGCAAACAGACCCTTGCAATGACAGCAGCAGCCCTTAATGCTCTAGATATCAATTGATTTTGAGTCTTCCAGCTGAGACCCTAGGCACCATGGAGCAGATGCAAGCCATCCTCCCTGTAATCTATCTGAATTGCTGACCCACAGAATCTAGGACAAACAATTATTATTGGTTTAAAGCTCAAACTTTGGGGGTAGTTCTTATGCTGCAATAGGTAAGTTACGCAATTTAGCTAACTAAAAATATACTATGTCTGCACCAGGATTGACAGGTGTAGAATTAGGCAGAAAGGCATTTTCATAATTGACAGAGAAAATAAGACAGTTATTTCTAATAACATATTAAGTACACATGAACCTAGAACCCAAAATCAAAGACAGGATCTTTACAATAATCTATATGTAATTAAATGGTAGTCCCCATGCCCTTACCTTGAATTATCCAAGGAAACCATATCCCAGATTCCATATTAATCATTTCATTGCTTCCTTTTTTATATGTAATTATGAGACGTATGATGTTATAATTTGAAATTCACTTTTTTCACTTGGTATTTATTGCCAAAATTCATCCATGTTCTCTATTACATTTGTTTAGATTGCTGTATATTACATTGTGACATACAATGTAATGAATAAATGATGGTTTGCTTCACCATTCTCCTCATGATACACATTTGAGGTACTTCTAGCCTTTGCCACGGTGAACAGTGCTATTCTCAACACTTTTAAACATTTCCTGTATTGGGCATGTGACAGAGTTTTGCTTGGGTTTGGACTGAGGGAGTAGAATCACTAGGTCAATTCAACATTTTACTTTGTTTTGGTTTGTTTTTTAAAAGAATTTATTTATTTATTTATTTATTTATTTATTTATTTATTTATTTATTTATTTTAATGAGAGAGAGAGAGTACAAGCAGGGACAGGGGCAGAGGGAAAGGAAGAGAGGGAATCTCAAGCAAACTCCATGCTGAGCATGAAGCCCAACCCAGGGCTTGATCTTGTACTTCTGAGATCAAGACCTGAGCTGAAACCCATGATCATATGCTTAACTGACTGAGATACCCAGGCACCCCAACAATGTTTTGTAGAAATGTTTTCTGTGTCTTAAAAAAATACTTCCCTATGGTCCAAAGTATATTCACCCATATTTTCTACAGAGTTTCAAAGTTCTTTTTATATATGGAAGTGCTTAATCACTATGAAGTTGATTTTTGTTTTACCACGTGAGGTAGGGATCTAATTTTATATTTGTTCTTATCAATGTCAAGTATTTTAACTTAAATTTTTTTAAATCTTTTGACACAAATTTTCTGTCTTCTGTCAAAGTTCCACATATGCATGGGTCTATTCCTGGACTTTCTATACAATTCTGTCAATAATATAACATCTTAATTATCACATTTTCATAATACATCTTGTCTAAATAAAATTGTGTAGGGCATGTCTTTCATTATAGTTCATCTCTTCAATTATATCTCTTATCAAACTTTTAAATTTCTAGAAATATCTTATCAAGATCTATTAAATATCCTGCTGACATTTTAATTGAATTGTGTTGAGTCTGAGAATTGATAATACATAGTATTGCCTTTTTACCCATGGATATGGTGTTTTCCCAATTATTTAGATTTTCTTTAATATTTCTAAATAACGCTTATAATTTTTTTCATAGGGATCTTGCACTGTTTTTGATAGATTTATCTGAAAGTACTGAGTATTGCCTGATACTATTGTGAATGATATATTCTTTTAATTATATTTTTTGGGTTTTAGCCACTGATATACAAAAGGGCAACTGACTTTGTGTATTTTATTTTTATATCCAACTACTTTTCCAATTCTCCCCACTTAAAATAATTCACCTATTGATTACTTCACTTTTTTCAATGTAAATGATTGTATCATCTGCAAGTAATGACATTTTTATTTCCCCATTTCTTGTTTTTTTTTTTTTTTAAGATTTGTTTATTTACTTTTTGAGAGAGAGAGAGAGGAGTGAGAGAACAAGCTTGAGCAGGGAGAGGGGCAGAAGGAGAGAATCCCAAGCAGATTCCCAATAAGCATGGAGCCCAATGCAGGGCTCAATCCCAGAACCCCAAGCTCATGACTTGAGTTAAAATCAAGGAGTTGGATGCCCAACCAACTGAGTCACCCAGACACCTCATTCTCTCATTTCTAATGTATATACCTCTAATTCTTTTACTCTTGTTTCATTGTACTGGCAAGGACTGTCAATACAATTTTGAATATATGTATTAATAGTCAGCTTTTTTTTTTTATCACATCTGAATTTTAAACTAAATTCTTCTAAGATTTTTTTCCATTTACTATCATGTTTTTTCTGGCCTTTTAGTTTGTTTGCTATTTATTTTAGACACTCTCTATGGTGGTTAATTCTATGTGTCAAGTTGGCTGGGCCAAAAGGTGACCAGATATTTGATCAAAGATTATTCTGTATGTTACTGTAAGGGTGTTATAGATGACATTAACATTTAAATAAGTGGGTTTTAAGTAAAGCAGATTGACCTGTAGGTGTGGGAGGGCCTCATCCAATCAATTGAAGACCTGAATAGAAAAGAAGACCTGCATCCCTTGAGTAAGAGAGAATTCTCCAGCAGGTTTCCAATGAACTCATCTGCAATATCAGCTCTTTTTTGCTCTCCAGACTGACAGCTCACCCTGCAGATTTTGGACACTCCAGCCTCCACAATCTCATAAGCCAATTCTTTATAATAAATATGCTTCTATATATACACATTTTATTGGTACTACTTCTATGCAGAACTCTTACTAATACACCCTTTTATCAGGTTTTAGAAGTTCTCATATACTTCTTATTTCCTAACAGTATTCTTTTCTTAATTAAAATGAGTACCGGGGGGCGCCTGGGTGGCTCAGTGGGTTAAGCCTCTGCTTTCGGCTCAGGGTCCTGGGATCAAGCCCCGCATCGGGCTCTCTGCTCAGCAGGGAGCCTGCTTCCTCCTCTCTCTCTGCCTGCCTCTCTGCCTACTTGTGATCTCTCTCGCTGTCAAATAAATAAATAAAATCTTAAAAAAAAAAAAAAAGTATTCTATTTAAAAAAAAAAAATGAGTACCGGGACGCCTGGGTGGCTCAGTTGGTTAAGCAGGTGCCTTCGGCTCAGGTCATGACCCCAGCATCCTGGGATCAAGTCCCATATCGGGCTCCTTGCTCCGCAGGGAACCTGCTTCTCCCTCTGACTCTGCCTGAGACTCTGTCTGCCTGTGCTCACTCTTGCTCGCTCTCTCTGACAAATAAATAAATAAAATCTTTAAAAAAAAAAATGAGTACCAAAGTGTATTAAACATTTTGTATGTTTCTACTGAGATGCAGGTTTGTATTTTTTTTTTGTCTTTTTGTCTTTTAGTGTCTTTTATCCAATCACGTCTTATAATCTAAATTATATTACAGATCCTTTAACAATAAATAATTCTTGGGGAGCCTGAGTGGCTCAATTGAGTAAGCCTACAACTCTTGGTTTCACCTCAGGTCATGATCTCAGGGTCATGAGATCAAGCCCCACATTGAATTCCACAGTCAGCACAGAGTTTCCTTCAGATTCTCTCTCTTTCTTCCTCTCCCATCTCCTCTGCCCCTCCCCAACTCACTCACCATCTCTGTCTTTCCCTCTTTCAAATAAATAAATAAATAAAATCTTTAAAAATAACAATAAATGACTCTTGAATACCTAGGATAAACACAATTTGATAATGGATGTATTTTTTTTTAAGTACATCAATTTGGTAATATATTGCTTAGCAATTTTGCTTCTATACTGAAGAATAAAATGAATCCATAGGTTTTCTTTCTATTTTGGGGGAAAAATTTTTAGTTTTTTAAAAGTATAGTTTTAGTAATAGAGTAATGCTCTCTTTTTAAAATGAACTAGAGAGTATTTCACTTGTTTTATATTTTTGGGAAAAGCTTTTGTAAAATTGGAATAATTTCTTTTCTAAGTTGTTTGTAGAACTCATCCACATAACTATATTGGTATACTATTTTGTTTCTGAAAAGATTATTAACCTCTTCCTCAATTTTTTTTTAACTAGTTATAAATTGTACTAGTTACTCATCCCTTCTGAATGAAGTTTAGTAAGGTGAGTTTTTTTATAAGTATTTGTCTGTTTTGTCTAAGTTAAGAGTTCAGCATATAATTGTCGATAAGATTCATCTTTTTAAACCTTCATTTTATTTTTAGTTACGTCCTCCTCATTCTTAATAGTATACATTTTTATCTTTTCTCTTTAACTTTGGATTACTTTTTCCAGAAGTTTATCTATTTTAACAGTATTTGTATTTCAAAGAGTAACTTTTAATCTGCTGGTCTCAATTATAACATGTTTTTCTATTCCACTTATTTCTACATTTTATTTATTATCTCTCTCTTTTCCTTTGGCTTATCCTTTATTAAATTTCTAAGTTAAAAATTTGCTCATTATTTTTGAAGATTTCTTCTTTTGTATTATAAGTATTTCAGACGATATATTTTTTTAAGCATCATTTTTGTTAATCCTACAAGTTTTGTTATGGAGCATTTTTATTCAATTTTATGTATTATTTAATTTTTTTCATGCTTCTTTCATAATCTGTGACATATTTACAGTGTTTTCTAGTTCCTGCATGCATGGAGATTTTTTAATTTGTATTTTTGTTATTAATTTCTAAATTAATGATGTTATAGTGAATGATCATGGTCTGTATGATTGTTGTTAAGGTTTGTTATTGAGATTGTTGTTATTGAGATTTGTTGAGGTTTTATGCTCGTTTTTTAAAAATTTCACTCATTCTTGAGAAAAATTTGCCCTTTCTATTTATTGGGTATAGAACTCTGTATGAGATTACTAGATCAGTCTTTTATTTATATTGTTTTCTTTTCTTTAACCTGGATCACAGGTTATCAAGAGATATGTATTTATATCTCCCAATATGGTAGTGGATTTTATTTGTAGCTCTATTAGTCTTTTTCTGCACATATTTTGTGCTTAAAATTATTATACTGCCTAAATAAACTGAACATGTACACTTCATATAGCTAGTGGCTATCATATTAGTCCAAACATAGATTTTTAATTCCTTTTTTATTTCACTTACTATTTCAAAATATAATTAAAAACCTTAGTATTTGATCATCTTTATTTTATATAGCTCTTGTTACAACTTCTAGACTTGCCTTGCCTTTTATTTGAATGGTTTATATAATCTATTTTAATCCAATTGTGAAATTCTGACAAATTTTCTGAGATTTTATTATTATAAGAATATTTTTATCATATCCTTATATTTCAGTGAAAATCTGACTATGTGATGCTTCTAAGTTTTAATCTTGTCTTCTTATATCCAGTGTTGTTGTTCAAGAATCTGTTGCTAACCTGAGTTTTATTCTTTTTCCTCTGTATGTTTTCAGAATTTTCTCTCACTTTCAAGTTCTTAAATTTCATTGTGTTTTTATGAGTGGATCATTTCTTCTCTCTCTCCTTTGACATTCTCTGAATGTTTTTCATCTATAATCTTCTATTTAAATTTTTAAAAATCCACTATTTCAAATATTTTCTCATCTCCATTTTAAAAATTCAGTTGTTCTGATATCTTTATTTTCCAAACATTACTTTCACTATCCATATTCATCATATTTCTCAGCTTTTCTTGTGCATATTCCATTATTTGTCTTTCCTTTTTCTATATTGAAGATCTGCTTAATATGGTCTCCAAGGTCTTAATTGGCTCCTCGGCTATTTATTCATTGACTGTTTGTTTTTAAAATATGACTATTATATTGTTCATATTTAATATTCTTCTTTGTTCTTTTTATTTATTTTTTTGATTCATAGTTCAAATTGCTAATCTCTTATCCTTTTTTTTTTTTAAAGATTTTATTTATTTCTTTGACACAGGGAGAGAGATTACAAGTAAGCAAGAGAGGCAGGCAGGGAGAGGGGAGGAAGCAGGCTCTCCGCGGAGCAGAGAGCCCGATGTGGGGCTCGATCCCAGGACCCTGGGATCATGACCTGAGCCGAAGGCAGAGGCTCTAACCCACTGAGCCACCCAGACGCCCCCTTTTTGTTTGTTTTTTAAACTAATTTTAAGTTTTTGGTTTAGCTGCTCTAGTATTTGCTTCTGGTATCTATATATATATGATATCTATAATCTATAATCGTATCTATATACATGTATGTTTTGAAATAGTCATATTTCTCAAACATCTTTAAGCACATTTTCCTCTGGGGGTTTAATTACACTCCCAGGGAAATCTCACTATAAAGACCATAACTTAGCCTTCAACCTCAATGGATCTGGGGGTAACAGAAGGAACCAGGGAAGTGGTTAGGTATTCACCACAGGGCAAGATGACTCTTGAGTCAGAATCTCACCCTTTGGCCCTAAAAAAAGCAGTATTAAAGGTAAATACTTTATAATACTTTATAATGCTTACATTATAATTCATACCCTTGGGGATGTGACTGGGCATTATTTTAGATCTCTACAAGTAAAAGTCTTCAGTTCTTCACTGATTTTACATCTGAGGAACATTGTAACAAGGATCTCAGTTGTTATAAATATGCTGTGAGAATAACTGTTAAGCACTAAGATATCTGGTAAGAGGAGTAAACAGAATTGCGTAATGCTTTTTCTATTTTCTTTTTCCAAAGCCTTACTAAAGGCTGAGTAAAACTTGCAGTTTCTCTCAGACCAAATACATTACATATACAAACACCGCATTAAATCTGTATCCTATCTATTCATCATTGCCTGGGGACTGCTCTTGGGAGAGGAAGCCTGCAGGCATGTTAGTGTAGGGTCTTGTTAGGAACCACTAATTTGCTTTTAAAAATTATAATGTTACCAGCAACCTCAAATATAAATAAATACTTCCCAGGTCTTTTCACATTTCTAGTATGTACAATCTTTTAAGAAAAACAAATATATAATGGAATATTTATATATTTTTTGTGTTACAAAATTTAGGAAAAAATCCTTTTGCATCAGACAGTATCCTCAAGCCCAACTAATTCTATTTCCGATTCAATACAAAATAAATTAGAGGCCTGAAAAGTGAAGATCATGTGAATGGCTGATGGCAGAGTTGGGATTATAACAAAGCGATTTGACAGCTTGTCATATAATGAGAGAATGTGTACAAAACACCTTTCCTTTTACTTTCTTCTTCATTGCCTAATCCAAAGACATTACACACTTCTTTTTACGTCCTTTAGATTTCAAGTTATACCCTCAAATCAAATGCGTATTCCCGAATTGAAAAATGGGTTTATATTTGCCGTTCATAATCTTATACTCATTCTTCTTCTCTAAGCATTTATTTTTTCACGCTGAAAAAAAATTGTATCTTTTTCTCATTACCCCCAATATCCCCTTGATCGTTTTAATTGCTTCATTCTGGTGTTTTCTGCCTTGTTATTTCTTTTCTCCATGTCAGCAATTAGAATTTTAGGTAGGAAAAATAGACTTCTGATGGACTTCCGCTAACATTCAGCATCTGTTGGCCATTTGGGCTGCAGCTGCATACAAATGATAGTGGTTCATAACTCCAAGACTCTTTCCCTATGTGGCAACTGACCCAGAGAATCAGCTTACCTTTTACTTGTAGGCAAATCATTTAAATTCTCTGTTTTCTATTACCCTCCTGACAACAAGGGGTCATAGAAGTTCCCAAAGTAGAGAAAAGAATTACTAATGAGAAATCTTCAAGGAATTTCAATTCCTTGACAAATGCAGATCTGATAAGGTTGATAAAGGATGAGGAAACAAGGAGGAATAAGCACATTTGCTGAGAAGTTCAAGGAATTTTTAATGTTATTTGTAGCTGAAGAGCACTGATTGATAGTGTTTCTGAGAGCAAGATCATATCCTATAATATGCTATTCTGTATTAACACAGGTAACAATCCCTTGTCCAGAACCATTTTGAATCCCCTATAAGCTTGTCCTTTCTAGAGTGTTTTTCTCTTAGACTTTCCTGTTTCTACTGCATCATTTAGTCTACAAACAGAGACAAGCTCATTTTCTCTTCGGAAGGAACTTAGACCACCCCTTCAACCACTTTATTTTTATTTTATTCTTATATTTATTATTTTAACAGTGTTTGTTTTCTAATAAAACAGTGTTTATTTTAAATATTGGTAGAAAATACAGAAAAGTACAAGGAAAAAGATGAAATTTGTCATCTTGTAACCCTAAGATAGTTGCTGATAAAATGATATATTTCCATTTAGTCATATACATTATAATTTTATTTAGTTTGATATCCTGGTTGCACCTAGTTTAGAGAGGATTTTCCTACCTCATTACTGAAAAGCATGATTTGTCCTGGTTATACACAGTGTCCCTTCCTGTGGTTAAATCATCATCTATTTTCGGTTTACCTGTTTAGGATCATTTTGTTTACTTTATATTTTCTGTTCTAAGAATATGATGGTAAACATCTTTGTTTACATGTCTTTGATGATTCAGAATCACTGCTTCCTAAAACTACTTATTCAAGGATTATTTCAAGGCCTTTTATACCTATTGCTAAGAGAATGATAAGCTTCTTTAAACTTTACCAAACAATGCACATATCTGCTATGAAGGCAGACATATGCCACAAATATTAAAATCTAATAGAAACAATCCATACCATAATATCTCCTGTAAACTGAACCTGTCTACAGTCACACAGCTGTCAAGAGAACATGACATTAATATTATATATTTAGAAAGTAGCTTTATGAACTCTACCTAAGCATGTAATAACTTCATCTACAACTTCTATACTTAAAACACCTCCCTTCTTGATCACTGGGGGGTCTACTCTTACATTTCCAGTGGCCCCTAAATATTGTCACCTGGAATAAGGGGTTCTGCTAGCACCCTAAGAGACTATGTCCCAAACTAGCTCACTTTTCTCCCTTCCTTTTTTCTTCATGCTATTTATTATGACAATGTTCTCTACATACAGAGAAGTAAAAAGAATAGTAAACAAACATTAATATACCCTTTTCCTTGATTTAACAATTTTAAACATATTTCATCTTTTAATTCATCTATTTTTTCCACAAAATTGCATTTTACTTCTTCCCTATGCATTTCCTTATAAAATAAACTAAAATACTTACTCTATATAACTGTAATCCTTTTCTTTTCATTATCATTCTTCCTTTAGCAACATTCCAAGCATTCTCATTAATTTGTATTAGGAAGTTTGTCACCAATGTGAATTTCTCCATATGTTTGTTCTTCCAACCAAACCCCCCAGTTCACAATCATACACATACTTACAAACTTATTTATTTTCCACATTATAGATTCTGCTTCCCTAATGCATCTGTCCACTTACAGCTTGTCCCACCCACACTCCCAGGACTTAGAACTTCTCAGGGACTGCTGCAGTTGTCTCCCAGGTGAGCTCTAAGCAGGTTATGCTCTAAGCAGGTGAGAGTACTTAAAATACAGTGCTGACAGAATATTCCATGTTCCTGCAGAAACACTCCAGGAGCAGCGTATTTTATTTTATTACTTTATTTTATTTATTTTTACTAGGTTAGTAGCTCCTGACTCTGTCTCTATTAACTGTCCACAAAATTGCCTATTAAGACACTGGAAGGAAAAGGAAAAAAAAGAAAACAACAAATCCCTAAAACCAGACAGATAGATACTCTATTCACTGTGGGAACGTTAGGCGACACCCACAGGTTGTAGGGTTGAAGAAGTGTACATGATAAAACAGTGACAATGCCACCAATGGACGCGAAAAGAAGCAGGAAGCCACACTCTCTTCCCGGCTCCAGGGACCCATGGCTCACAACAACCTGGAGACCATGTGAAGCAGCCACAGTGGTCCTACCACAATGAGTGTAGAAAATGCTGTTACCACAAAGGAAACAAAGAGTGTGGGCAGCAAGACTGCTCCAGGGGGGCTTTGTCTCTTAGATGTATACGCTGTCACTTCAGATGTTGTAGGAAGGGAATGGTCTCAAAATCAGTTAAGTGCTAAAGCTGATTTTCACATATCCCAAAAAGCAAAGGCCTAAAACAAGGTTAGAAATATCACTATCGAGGACGCCTGGATGGCTCAGTGGGTGAAAGCCTCTACCTTCGGCTCAGGTCATGATCTCAGAGTGCTGGGATCGAGCCCCGCATCGGGCTCTCTGCTCAGCAGGGAGCCTGCTTCCTCCTCTCTCTCTGCCTGCTTCTCTGCCTACTTGTGATCTCTGTTTGTCCAATAAATAAATAAAATCTTAAAAAAAAAAATCACTATCGGTAAAGGAAGAATTCAACATATGAGGGGACTTCACATGGGCTACATAGTGCAGGGAACATAGTACACTTCTCAATAAACCAAATTTTGATGAACGTGTATGCAAAAAAACACAAGAATTGATATATAAAGTAAAACAGGTAAACGGTTGGCATTATGAGGCAAAATTAGCAAAAGTACTGTTGCAGGACATTATAACATGTTAAGACATTAAAATAGTCCCTCCCCAAATTAAAAAAATAGAGAGGGAATATAATCATAGAATTTAAGAGGTTGAAATAAAATAATTTCCTTCATTACCTAAGCTAGAAAAGGACCTTATTTTGATGTGCTCATGGACCATTACAAAACTTAAGCTAGGATCACAAAAAAAAGCACCAATAAATTCTCTGTAGCAGAAATTACATGGGCCACATTTTCTGACCACACTAAAATAAGAAGAGAAAATAAGAACAATAATTTCAACAAATGAGCAAAAACAATCAATGGGAAATTAAAAATCACTTACATAAATTTAAGATCTAAGGCAAAATAAAATTGAAGCAATTTTTTGAGATAAAAAAAAAACTGATGTCAAAACTTATCAAAATATTAGCTTACAGATTTTAAATGGTTTACTATTACAAAGGAAAATTTAATTAATAAGGTGAGCTTTTTGAAAAACTAATAATAAAAATGGAGAGAAATAAAAATAAGTAGAACTAAAAATGACAGTTCGTCACAACAACAGATTTAGAAAGAAAAATAAAGATTTCTTTATTTATTTGAGAGAAAGAGAGAGAGAGAGAGAGAGCGAACAGGAGAGAGGGAGAGAGAAACCTAAGCGGAATCTGGGCTGAGCACAAACCCTGATACGGGGCTCAACCTCATAACCCCGAGATCACAAGCTTAGCCAAAACCAAGAATTTGCCACATAACTGCACCACCCAGGTGCCAACCAGGTTCCCCTAGAAAAAATATTTTTTCTAAACTATAAGAAGATGCTATATACAATTCCACAGTGAGAATTTGAAATTTCAGTTGAAATAGACTACCTATTGGAAAATAAAAAACTGTTAAGGTTCCCTTTTAAAATAGTAGAACACTGGAATATAGCATGGTTATATAATTATTACCATGGTGGGGGGATCACTAAGTTAACCAAAAGGGCTGTGGGGCTTTGAAACCAAATAGTTTTGGACAATAAATTACGTCAAATTTCTTAGAAGCAGATACTTTCCATAAAAATACTTAGATGCACACACCCTGCTTTCTACTCTAAGTATGGAATAAGATAAACTGTTTTCCAATTTGTTTTATAAAAATAACATGACACAGACTCCAACAAATCACAAAACATTGTACTAATATGAAAAATATTCACCAGAGACACTTATGAATATGGATGCAAAACCCTCATTTAAATATTAATGAATTAAATTGCATAGTATGTTTTAAAAAAACACTCATGACCGTCATTTCTGTGGTTTATTATTGAGAAATTGGTTAATCAAATCAATAGGTAATATTAAACTCAATTGAGGTAAGCACAAAGCACAAGACATACTTTTCAACTGTTCCTTATTTTTTCAAAAATTTTAGTAAAATTTGAATGTAAAGATATCTCCTTAACATGATAGAAGATATGCATCTTAAACCAACAGCCGCCATCAGGCTTAAGAGGGAAGAGATTGAGGAGGAGAAGAAAATGAACAGGCTGGTTATCACTTCAATTATTCAACATCCCTGTGGAAGCCTAGCTGAGGCACTACCACATGAGCAAAATATGAGGAAGAGAAGAGACAGAATTATCATTAGGTCTCCTTAGAAAACCCAAGAAAATAAATTGAAAATCCCCCATGTTGCATCACCACTTCCTCATATCAGGGAGATCATATGATAGTTGTCTTTCTCCGCTTGCAACTAATAAGATAGTTGAACTCTGTTGTTGGATACAAATTTGAAAAAACATCTATCTGGAAATATCATTTGAAAATACATAATAGGAAAAAGTAACTACAATAGAAACATATCAGGGGAAAAAGATTAACTAAAACAAATGACTTAAGAAATATGGAAAGACTATAAAAATATAGAATTATAAAACTCTGATACCAAAAAGAAAACAGATCTGCATAAACAAGCACACGGCATTCCTGGAAAGGAAGAATGAATAATGTAAAGATGTTAATTTTTCCCCAATGAATGTGCATGTATGATGAAATTCCAATAAAAAACTCAACTTGATTTTTCTTCTTTTAGAACACGACAAAGTACTTTTAAGGTTAAGCTGGCATGAAAGCTAAGAATAACCAAGAGAATTTTGTAAAAGAGCAATAATAAAGAAGACTTGCCTCACCAGACATGAAATAGATTTTACAAAATCATTATGATTAAATCAGATGCTACGGATTCAATAATTGACAGAAAGATCAGTGGAAGAGAGGAAGTTTGCTTAGAATTAGACTCTAATACATTTACATCTAATTCTAGATGACAAGGGTAATGCAGTGGTAGGAAAGGGAAATGGTGGTGTGGAGAAAGCTTGAAATTCTGACGGGATGATGCAGGAGGTCTCACTGAGAAGGGAAATTCAGCAATGATTTAGAGAAGATGAAGGAGTGAGGAACGACCCACCTCTGTATCTTGGGGGAGAGTTTCTAGGAGGGAATAGCAGCTGCAAAGCCTCTGAGCTAATGTGTTTAAGAACTAAGAAATAAAGCCACCCCTCCTACTGGAGTTAATAAGCAGGGAATTAGTAGGAAATTGGGCCAGAGAAGCACAGAGATTGGCTGGGATCTGTTAGGGCATTATAAGATCCTTTCACTCCAAGTGAGATGGCAAGTCATTGGAAAGTACAGGACAGAAGCATGGCACGCTTTGATTTTCATTTTGAAATGATCACCCTGGATGCTCTGTAAAGAAACAATTGGCAAGATCAGTTGAAGGCTATTGCAGTGATCCAGCCAAGATATGATGAACAAAATAGCAGGTATTTACTGAAGGAGTGGAAGTCAGATAAGAAAACAGAGAGTGTGGTCAAAAGTGGCTTTAAAGCATCTGTCCTGAGCACTGGAAAGATGTAGTTTCCATTAGCTGAGTTGGGATGACCTCATAGAGAGCAGTTTGGAGAAAGAAAGCCAGGAATTTGCATCCAGTTAGAAATATTAAGAAATCTGTTATATATGTACTAGAGTTCAGAGGGAAAATTCAGGTTCTAGGTATAAATTTAGTAATAAGAATATACAGATTTTATTTAAAACCATGCATCTGGAGTGTGTGGTTGGCTCAGTTGGCTAAGCATCTGCCTTTGACTCAGGTCATGATCCCAGAGTCCTGTGGTAGGCTCCCTGCTCAGCAGGAAATATGCTTCTCACTCTCCCTATGCCCCTTTCCCACCCCCACTCATGCATGCTCTCCTTCTCAAATAAATAAAATCTTAAAAACAAACAAACAAAAAAACATGTATCTGGATGAAATCATGGTATGCAGAGAGCTGTCCATGGACTGCGATCTAGGGCCTGTCAACACTAAGCATCAGAATCATAAGCAGGAATGACGAAAGAGACAATGAAGAGTGGCCAGTGAGGTAGGAGGTTGTGGAGGTGAATGTGTTGTCAAAGGGTGCTGGGATCAGCAATGCACATGACACGGGCAGATCAACTGCATGAAGACTGGAAATCAACAAGCAGATCTCACTGGTGACTCTGAAAGGTGGTGTTTCAGTGGAAAGGTGGGATCTAACAGCCAACTGCCATAGGCTTATGGAAGAAAAAAAAAGAAGAAGAGAAAATGAAGTCTCTCAGTAGAGACAACTCTTTAAAGAGTTTTGCTTTAAACAGAAATAGGGAAATAGGGAACAAAGTGGAGCTGCTGGTAGGGTTAAACATTTAGGAAATAGAATTAAAATAAATCTTTGCATTAGTACATACTGTGAAGAATATTCCAGATGTCTTAAATTAAATATAAAATAATACATTAAAGCACTTACAAGATAGATGAGTAACAACCTAACATTGTATGTCTAGTTTGCCAAATTGCTGAGAGAGAGAGAGAGAGAGAAAATTCCTATATTTTCTACACTGAGGATAGATTATTTTTATAATTAGATGGGAATACACTATTCATTCCCCTAGTGTAAACTCCCTTAGTCCTCACCTACATGTCTTTGCTCATCCCGTTCCTCTACTTAAAATGTCTTCATATTTGACACATTTCTAAGTTTTGCCTGAATTCCAAGTCCAGAACAAATGCTGCCTCCTCCATGAAGTGCTGTTCCTCAATCTTTCTTGCAGTTCTGAAATTAAACATTTATTTGTAACTTTCCTTTGGAAATTCATCCTTTTCTGTCCTGTATTGATTACCTAAATATGGCAGACAATGTTCATTTGTGATTATAGAAGGTGGGGTTTGACCATTTGTCAAGCCTTCAAAGTTTCAACACCTATATTATACTTAAGTTTTGCTGAAGCCCAAACTTGAATCTACTGTTCCAAATCTTGTGTTAGAAGAAATACTAGTAGCTCCTGAGAACATCTGGGAAGGCCCTTGGCATCCATCTCTAAGTTAATCTAAGTTTTTTTTTTTTCCCCTAAGTTAATCTATGTTTATCTCCATACACATGCTAATAAGATGATAAAATTCTGATCCTCTCAAGGGTGGAGGAGGGTACAAAACCAAAAAAAAAAAAAAAAAAACCTTCCTAATAAGAAAATTATCTTCTATGAACATGATGAGAAAATGAGGAGATCCAATCAAGTGATGGCTATGGCCAGAAAATAGATTTTTTTTAAAATAAATTTAAGATTTCAGAAGATTCAGATTCTGCAGTTGCTCAGACATGAGTGATTCCACCACACGTTCTGTGTGGAAACTGAGAAAAGCAATTCATGAAACTATTTAAGCAAGCTCTCTGGATAGTGCAAAAACCGCTCAAGTGAGAGATCCATGGTATAGAGTTTATGTTAATGGCAAAATTTATTTTAATGGTTTTATAAATTACTTGATTCCTTTATTTATAGAATCATTAAAGATCCAAAGAGGTCGCTTAAATTTTTCAGTTATATTTTATTGCATTTTATATAGGAAATTATATGCTATAGTAAGATTTATGAATATGGGGATTCTAGAAGGTTTCCGGGGGTATCCCTTGCGAATGTCAAGGATTTTATGAATGTTTATTAGGTCCTAGCAGGCATTTAACTCCCCTCTCTCATTTTACCTAACAGTGGTTTCCCTGAAGTAACTACACATCAGTATTCGTTGAGAGAAGGAAGGAAAGAAGAGAAAAAAGAAGCTGTTCTCATTTTTATGTTGCTTCTCCACATTCTTGCATTTCTCCTGAGGTGAGTTTACTTAAGTAATGTCAGAATAAGTGAGGAATATAGAGTCTTTCTTCAGTTTCCATTTGTGGAATTATAACAAATAAATAACATCCTCATTCATTATTAATAGACATTCTAGAGATCAAAAAAGTAGGTTTCAATTTCCAATGAATAATTCTACTGGCAATTATTTGCAGTTTAAATAAAAGAAAAGGCATTTTATGTGGACGGCACAAACAGTGTATAATTAAAATTAAGTAACTGATTTTCATAAATAATGAAGATGGGAAATTATCTCTGTCTTCGTTTGCAAAGCTCCATTTCCAATTCATCCCCTGTGAAGAGGATTAACCACTTCCACTCTCCATGGGTGGGGAATACTGTGCATATTGCAGTTTTGTTACAAAAAGGTATAAGAAAAAGCCAATTTCAATGGCTCACATTTGAAAACAAAGGTACTGAACCTGTATAGTTTTTTTTTTTAATTCTAAGAGCTATAAATAGCATATTCCAAAATACACATGCACACAATTATACACTCAGTTCTACAACCACTACAAACATATACACAAAATACCTAATTGAAAATTGAGTAGCAGATAAACTTTAGAACTGGCAATAAATTGTTCATTTCTTGTAATTTAAAAAAAAAACTAACCCATCTATTATTGCAGCAAGAACAGTAACAAAATGGTTATATTGCTTATATCGTCATTGTTTATATCATCATTTCCAAAAGAAGAAATAAAGAAAATAAGAAAGGACTAGGATCAGTTAGTAACATTAAGCGAATGATAAGAGATGAAAAGCTTTGGGAATTCCATTTAGTTTATTTCTGACTTGGCACAAGGCAAGATGGAATATAACGAGGCAGTGGGTGGGGAATTGCATGGCCATCTCTAGTCCTTTGTTCTCTTAGCTCCACCCACTCTTCTTTGGATAGAATTCCCCAACCCTGAAAGAAGTCTGGACATGTATTAAAGTTATTATTTCCATTTCGTGTGAGTTCACTGTTTCACTCAATTCACCTTTCCTTTGGTCTTTAAGCTCACAAATGTGATCTTGAATTCCATCACAGTTAGGGAAGAGTTCCCACATTCCTGTGAGTGAGTGCCAGGCAAGATATGTCTGGTGGAAAGAATGCTTGTGAAGATGAAAGAGCATACAGTTACAGAAGTATGGATGTAGGACCCATTTCCACCATTTACTAGCTGTGTACCCTTAAAGGAGTTACTAAAATTTTCAGTTCCGTTTAAGTGTAGAGTGAGGATAATAATAGAACCTAACTCACACAGTTCTTCTGAAGAGCAAGTGTAATACTTTATGTGAAATCCCTGGCGTGACTAAATGGTCCTAAATCCTTTCCCTTGTTATCACCCAGCAGTGTGTTGGAATGTTTTTCTATTTTGGTTCATTAATACATACTCATGGCTTTATTTCTTTTCATCTAAGTCTAATGATTATTCAAGTTTTATCACATCTATTTAATTTATATGATGTTATATTTCTCTGACTATAAATCAATATTTATATACTGTTAACTGATAATGTTGCTTAATGACCAGGGCCCAAATCATAGCATGTTATGTATCAGCCAAGCCTAATACTGCCATGAGATAGATATGGGGAAAGATGCAGTCTGCACTATCTGCCACAGACAAAAGCCATGTCAATAATATCTGTAGGGGCTGTGATGAGACAAAGAGCAAAAGCCACTTCTACCTTCTTTCTGGATATCCCCTTTTAGCTCCTTCCTGAGAAATCAACAGATACTGGAGTCCACGGTGTAAATGACTCCATATCACATGCATTTGAGAAATTATGGGTCCATCTATAGAGAATCCCAGGGGAGATAATTAGTGCCTGGTATATATTTCCTTTGGAGATTTATCACCTCTCACCAAGTGGTTTCTTTTTACCCCCTTTTTCAAATATCCAAGATAACCAGAACAGATCACTTAGCATTTATTAAATATACCATGAACTTCAATACATTTCAACTATTCACTCTTCAAGGTATTCAACTATGAATACCTCCCTAATCTCCCCTTCTGACACCCACCCACATTCTCTCACTGAAAACTTCCACTTACCCCTAAAGAAACAACTCAAAAGTCATCTTATCTATGAAATAGTTCCCAATATCTTCCATAATAGAAGATTTAGTCACTCTTTCACCTTTTTACCCATTATTCTTTTTCTATTATTAAGCATTTTTTGAAGTATATACCAAGTGAACTTGACTCTAGAAAGAAAGGATTCAAATCTTACACATTCTTTTAAGACCCATGCTCCTTCCCAGGAAGGTGTCAGTTACATAACAGGCACTCAGTAAATATTGAGGAATGGATAAAGGAATGACTTTCTACTTTGAAAAAGTCAGAAAATCTATGCCCCTGCTCCTTAGAGGAAGAGTATCTCAAACAGACGACACTGAAGTTGATCAACAAGTTAAGCCTGAACCATGTGGGTTTACCCTTTAACCCATTGCAAATCCTGTTGAGTGACAGGAAACATATGTGGGAGTGGAGAGAGAAAGGCCATAGAGTACTGAGAAACAAGAGTTGTAGCAGTAGACCACAGATTTTGATTCATTCTCTAAACAATAGAAAGCAGATAGAATTAGAATTAACAACAAAAAATAAGATGTCCCATAAACCATGAATCCAAAATACATGACTCATGAAGAGAAGACTTTGGAATGAGACATGCAAGAAGCTCTGAGTGCGTAGTTTATAGAAAAAGTGTGCAGAGGGTGAATAAGATACGTTCATAAGGTCACTAAGGCTCTTGGTATCTCTACCTGCATCTTACACTTTTACTTCTACTCAGCAGAGCTACCTGGTATTTGTACACTGAAAAACAGTTCATGTAGACACTAAACCAAAGTGGCATAGAGTAATTGAGACCTAGGGGATGGGTTTTCTTGGGATGGATGGTATTTGTACCCAACATCAAACCCTACCTGTCATGTCACACTCAATAGCACAACATTAGCCTTTCCCCACAGTCACATGAACCAAAACAATCAAGAAAACATGGCAACAGACAAAAGAGTAAAAAAGAAAAACACACAAAATCAGGACTCACACATCATTTGAAGGAAACCAACACACATTCAAAAAATACTTAATGGAACAAAGATGAAGATTTTAAATTATGTGAATGTACTTAAAATTACTTTAGAAAATATGAAATCTTTTTATTTTAATTTATTTTATTATTTATTTGTCAGACAGAGATCACAAGTAGACAGAGAGAAAGAGGAGGAAGCAGGCTCCCTGCTCAGCAGGGAGCCTGATGCAGGGCTCGATCCCAGGACCCTGAGATCATGACCCTGAGATCATGACCTGAGCTGAAGGCAGAAGCTTTAACCCACTGAGCTACCCAGGCACCCCTGAAATCTTTAAACAGAAACAATTACATCTTGGGACAAAAAATATGATCTTCAAAGTAAAATAAATCCTAAAACATGTAGCTGAATAACTCAGTAAGCTGGAAAACCAAACTGAGGGTTTCTCCTAGAAAACATCATAAATAAAAAAGAGAGAAAGATAGAAAGCATAAGAGAATTAAAGAGAATAGTTTTAGAAAAGAGGAATGAATAGAAAGATCAAAGAGCATTGAAGTTTACTTCGAGCTGAATAAATACACAGCTCTCCTGATAAGAGGACCTACCTTGTGCTGAAAAGATGCATTTTAAGTTCTACCACTTTAAACATTGTGGTGAAATGTCAAAACATTAAACATAAAGAAAAATCCTGAAAAGTTCTAAAGTGAAAACAATGGATTATTTACAAAGATATGGGGATTAAATTCACCTTCCATTCTCAATAGCAACACTGGATGCTAAAAGAAAATGGGCCCCATGTTGTTTGTTCCTTGGAACCCAGACTCTATTTTCTGTCAAACTTATATCAAGTATGTGGACAAGATGAAAATTTTGGATCTGCAAAGACTTGAAACTTTTGCCACCCACAAATGTATCTGAGAAAAATTGATGAAAAGATAATCCAATAAAATAAATAACAAAACCAAGAAAAAGGATACCAGAAAGAATAATGATCAAAGAGAACACTAAAAGTTACAGTTGGGTTAAATCACTATTGATGCTTGATGTTTTAAAAATGTATAAAATAACCATCTGGAACTAACATCCCAGATGTTCTCAACACGGAGTCTGCCAGAGAGGGTAGTGGGAAGTGCAAGAACACTAGAATTTTACTCTTATATAAGAGGAAGATATAAGTACTATGCTATTGACAGATTGTTGAAGCTGTTAAAAATATGCATAACCCTAGAGAAATAGACATATAAATTTCAAATTTCTAGGGAGGAAATTTTATGGAACAAAAAAAAAATATATATATACATAGTCAATTCAGTAAAGGGCATGATAGAAAAAAAACAGTAAAATCAAGGTATATCAGCAATTGCAAAAAAAGTGTCATTTTAAGGTCTCTGGAAAAAAATAGCTAGGTACATGGAGACTACAACAGGCCCACTGAAATTAAAAGACAGAACGGATTTTTCTTTAAAGGGTATACAGATATTTACTAGGTAAATGGCAATAAAATTATCTTAAATGGCATAGTATAGCGAAATTAACAACAGAAAGTGGAATACGGTAGAAAGTATTTAATAGGATAAAGTAGATACTTAGAATTAATAAAATGTAATCTAATTAGATGAAATAGTCATTAACTTTTATCCATCTAGCTGCAAAACTAAATATGCATAAATGCGTGAGTGTGTATGTGTGTGAAGCAAAATCTGATGAAAAGACAAGGAAAAACTGAAAAAGTCTTCAAACATAGAAGTACCTTTAACCATGCTCCTTTCAATAACTGGTAGATCAAGTAGAAACAAAAGAGGAATGAACACTGGAGATCTCGAGAGAGAGAGAAGACGGCGAGGTTGAGGGCAGCAGAGAAGAAGAAAAATATGTCCTGGGAAAAGACAACTTATCCTAGTCACTTGACAAGGTCTGGAAAACTGAATACATGAACAACAGTAGAAAAATGTTTATGAATTTCTCAAAAGTTTCTTTTTTTCTATAATAATAGCAATATCTTCTAACAAACAAAAATAAAGAGGATTGAAAAACGACTCTGAGATGAGTTTACAAAAACATTTCAACTGTTTCAGAAATTAGGAAATTGTGTCAGCCAGACTAACTCCAACACCAAAACCAAGCAAAAACTACAAAGAAAAAATCAAAGGGGCAATTTCATTTTTCTAAGACTCCTAAATAAAATATGAGCAAATTAAATTCAGTTATGAATTAACAGACTACAGTATCATGACAAGCCAAGTTTAACTCCAGAATACCAAAATGGTTCAACATCAGGAAAGCTATTAATATACTTAAGTATGATAATAGATTTAAAGAGAAACCCAATATAATCATCTTAATAAAAACTGAAAAGCATTTGATAGCACCTAACAGCCTTGTTGAGCAAACAAACTTTTTGGCAAGCTGAAAATAGACGAGAATGTCTTCAATGTTACGAAAGCTTTTTACAGAAGCCCACAGCAATTATATATAAGATGACTCACTAACAGCATTCTTATTAGAGTTAGGGGGAAAAGAAAGATTCTTTTCAACATTATACTGCAGACCTAACCACGAAAATGTCAAAGTAAATATGTAAATGATGTAAAGATCATAAAGGCATCTATAAAATTGTCATAATTTTCTATGGTATGATCTTCCACCTCTAAAACAATCATGGGATTCTACAGACAGAACTATTAGAATAAGAAAGTCCCATAAGATGGCAGACAAGTCATCACATAGAAAAATCAGTAACAATCTTACATGCTAGCATACAGTATAAACTAGAAAACATATTTATATACACACACATATATACACACGCACACTCAGACTATTAGGACATTTGGAGAAAAAATGCCCAAAAATAGCATGGAAGTTTTGAAAAGAAAAAATTAGAAGTCACTTGCTCTATTGCTCTATCAATTTACTATCTAATAGTGAAAAAAAAAAAAACATAAAACTATTGTAGTGGGGCATCTGGGTGACTCAGTTGTTAGCGTCTGCCTTCAATTCGGGTCATGGTCCCAGGGTCCTGGGATCAAGCCCCACACCCAGGTCCTCACTCAGCAGGAAGCCTACTTCTCCCTCTCCCACTCCCCTTGCTTGTGTTCCCTCTCTCGCTGTGTCTGTCAAATAAATTTTAAAAAATCTTTAAAAATAAAAACTATTGTAGTAAAGACAATTGGACTATTGATTAAAAAATATAACACAATTTGAAAATTGAGAAACAACTCCATCGGTATATAAGCATTTATGGTATGTATAAAGATGTCATTTTAAGTAAGTACAGAAAAAATGCATTATCCATATAAAAGTTTCTGAGAAAATAAATAAAAGAACTTTTTTATACTATATACAAACAATAAATTTCAGAATTTCAAAAGGATTAAGGAGCTAAATATTCTGTGTGTATGTGTGTGTGTGTGTGTGTGTGTATGTATGCCTTTATGATTTTTTTCCCCCAAACTCTTGGTTGGGGAGGTTTCCCTGAGTAGACATCAATAGCATAAGTCACAGTGGATAAGGCAGACAGATTTGATTAAAATAAAAACTAACTTCTGTAACTTTATAAAATAGTATGGCAACATTACAGGACATATGAATATCTCTGAAAGATATCTGCAACATAAAATCAAACAATAGTTTAATATTTGATATTATATGTGTATAGAGATAACATACTTTCAAATTTTTAAGAAAATGTTGAAGCACCTAATTTCTATTAGGAGAATTATGCTACAAAGTATTTCTTGTAAGATTTTCAACTGGTCCATAAATATGTGAAAATGATAAAGCCCTACTAGAATCCATAAAATGCTAATAAGAGCAATGAGTGTACCTAACACTTGTGGAGTGGTTGCTACTGGCCCATCACTCTGTGGGTTTGCCCTGGACAGATTATGGAAGCTGTACCTAGGCTTTGTGGGGCAGGTATGCTCTGCACTGTAAAGAGAAGAAAAGAAGATGCAGAGGATGGAAAGAGCTTGCCCACAACACATGGTTAGTTACGGGGCCGTTTGGATTTGAACCAAGTCAGTCTGGCTCCCAAACTGGTTCACTGCTGTGCCATGTTTTCCCCCCTCTTCCATTTATCGAATTGGTACTATTCTTTTAAAAAGATTGGTAATAGTCTTTGTTATTAAGAATGGAGGAAAAGTTTTATTTTCAAACATTCTTGGTGGAGGTGTAAATTGATAGTCCCTTTTTGAAGGGCAGTGTGGCTGAGTCTTTAAAAGCATTTTAAAGCATACCATTTGACCCCAGAATTCCACTTTTAGGAAGTTATCATTAAGGAATAGTTGACTTATGCAAAAAATGTTTGAAAAAGAATATGCTATGGCAACATTAGTGATAGGAGTTGAAACAGAATCAACGTATCGTCAATAAATACACTTCTGGTGAAACAATTTGGTGACTATCTTTATATAATAAAATAGCATTTGTCTTCTAAGAATAAAGTAGGCTTATAAGAACTGATAGGAAATGACTGCAAAACTTACTGACCTATTGGTCCCAGAAAAAAAGCAAATTATAGAAACAAACCTATTCAGGTTTTTAAAAATAATGAAAGAAGAGAAGGAACGGTGGATGGAAGGAAGGGAGGGAGGGAGAGCTTTGTGTGGGAGTGAGTGTGTGTGTGTAATTGCCTAGAAAAGGAATTAAAAAGACATACACCAAGAATTTTCCACTATGACCAGTGGCTCCTGCTGGAGAAGAAAACCAAAGCATGTGGGGTCAGAAGACAGAGAGGAAGAAGATAAACATTAATGTATACCAAATATCAATAGCTATTCCTTGACTCTTTTACAATGAGAAGATGCTCCTGTCATGGAAACAACAAGAATGCAAAGAAAAATAAATAATGGAACGTGATAAAATTGAAATCGAATCCATAGAAAACATAAACAAGGTTTAAAAAAAAAAGCTTTTGGCAGCATATTATTGACATAAATCACCCCGATTCAGGGTCATGGCAAAGATATACAAAATTTGGAACATAAATGTGATCTATTGAAGTGGAGGTCCAAGGTTAACTCTTTAAGAAAAAGAGTCCAAATCAATCTATTATACAAACTTCACAACATCTTCCTATTTGAGGAGAGAGATGGGTTCTGTGTTGAGTGTTTTTTATGTGGTGCCAGATCATTTTGCAAAGATCTCTTGGCAATTCAGCCTGGAATTTTCAGATTTCCTCTCATTTTACCCACATGAAGCTGCATCCTTAACACAAGATTGATCCTGAGTTACTTCCACAGACAGATGCAGCAGTAGCTGTGGCAGAAATAACTTTAGATTTCTATTCTCTTTTCCTTGTTAAAACATGCACGGCATTGCTCACTACAGTTAATCAGACTCAAAACACTTCATCCTGGGTGAAAATAATAGGCCCCATTGTACATTAGTAACCAGGTTACACTGCCTTTCATTGCTGCAGTTAACACCTATTATTTCTCCCCACACTGATATTCCGAATCAGGATCATTCAGCTCTGAAGTGGGTTAAGCATTTGTGTGTGCTGCACTTCTTTTGTGAGAAGCAGGAGTTCAAGGTTGCTGAGCCTCTTTCTCAGCTGATGAGCTGCCTGCAAAAGCATCAGTGTGGATATCCACAGTGGGCACTCTGTATTTCGAAAGGAAGCATTGGGTGTCTTATTAACATGTTGTCAGGGTGCAACCTGCCTGGGACTCAGAAGAAGGATCTTGACACCCAGATACCAGCTTTCCTGTCCATTTTTTAGGAGGAAACCCTGAGAGTGAGGGAAACACCAAGCCTCTTCTAAATGCTTCTGTATGCTTCAAGAGGTAGAAATAGGAGCACAAGGAGGAGGTATGTCCTTCCTCCTGCTGCCTCGAAGCATGTACAAGCAGAAAAGCCATGGGGAATAAAAAGTGCAGGATTTAATATGTTTTTATTAGTCAATATACTAGTCACTTGGTGACATAGAAAAAAAAAATTCCTGCTTTCAACAAGTTTAAAGCTATCAGAATAAAATTTTTAAAAAGTTAAACATGTCTCTCTGTAAATATTAAATGAGCACATATCAAAGATTTAACTCATTGATGAGAGAACCAGAAGAAGGTAAAACTAGTTCACAGAGGACTTGAGAGACTGAATTAGTTATATATATATAGGCTCTGAAAACATGTTAGACAAGATTGCTAAATTACATATAAAACCAGGTAAAGTCTGACAGGGTAATGAAACCACAACTCCTTAGGTTCTCTCTTCTTGCTCTGGACAAGAATAATTTGTCTTGATATCAGTTTTATAGAAGTTAATATTTACCCTTACAGAGTGATAAAATATCCTAATCAATAATAAGTAGCAGATCAAAGAGTCATCCCCGTAGAGAACTAGATCAACTTTGGGCAGCCTAATGGACAATGTTCAGTCATGACATTGAAAAAACATGCAGTCATGCTTCACTTATTTATAATGTCAGTACTGTGTTTCCTATACAGCTATGTTCATGACAGTCTTTGGATGGTGAATAGAGATTACTATATGCATCTGTAGAATTACAACATGTTTTTTCCCCCAGGATTCCTATGTGGAAGCCCTAATTCCCAATGTGATGGTATTTGGAGGTGGGGTCTTTGGGAAGTAATTAGGTTTAAATGAGTTTATGAGTGTGGAACCCCCAAGATAGGATTAGGGCTCCTTTAAGAAGAGACATGACAAAGATCCTCTGTCTCTCTCTCATAATCTCTCTCACTTTCCCCGCATGGGGCCATGTAAAAATAACACCAAGAGGATGACCATCTGCAAACCAGAAAGAGGGCTTCATCAGACACTGAATCTGCTGGCACCTTGATCTTGACTTCCCAGCCTCCAGAACTGTGAGAAATAAATGTTTCTTGTTTAAACCACCCAGTCTATGACATTTGTTGTAATAGCTGAAGCAGACTAAAACAAAGAGTAAGAAAAGATATCAAGAAATGAGGATGTTCAGGTCTTTCTTCCTATACATGTGCAGGTCAAGTGACAAAAGGTCAGTATTGTGTAAGCATTAAAGGCAAGAGTTTAGAACTCTGCAGACTGGGGTTAACTCTCTATTCTACCACTTTTTAGCTAAATATAATCTAAGACCCAGTTTTCTCATCTGTAAATGGAAATAATAGCGCCTGCCTCAAAGAATACAAGTGAGGAGGAAATGCTATAATCCAAGCAAAAAAGTGTTTTACCCTAGGCTGCCTAGCACTTACTAAATAGTTTTTAAAATGTTGTAGCCATTGTTATACCTTGCAATCAAGTCCCATCACCATTCATAGTCTGGAGAATATGGTCAAATTTAAATTAAATTAGATTCAACTTGGGTAAAGGAGGGAAACTCACAAAATGATAATTTTTCAAAGTGTAATTTACCCCATGGCTAAAAAGTTGTCCTGGAATTGGCTTTCTATGCATTCCAGAGTAGATTTTAAACAGATTGACTCTAGGATTATAGTGTTACGGTTCTTTCTCTGAGGAGAAAAGGAGAAGTGAGAGATGCAGTAGTTAAATGTAATGTTGGTATGAGATATAAAAATTGATTAGGATGATAGAAAGAAGGGCTTGAGTGAGAAAAGTAGGGTGGGCCACCCAAGACTGTTTAAAAAGTCAGATATGACTTAATCTTAGTGATACGTCTGTGATTTTATGATCTAAAAGGAGCTGAAAATAACTATTCAACCTTCCTCACAGGATGGTATAAAGATAAAAGAAATAAAGGGAGGAAAGCTATAAAAGTATATTCTTCTCATTCAACTAATAGGATTCTTACCTTTTTACTCTGCTTACTAGGTCAGTGGGAGGCCAGGAAACTCAAGCATTCCACTCTGAGCTACACAATGGTTATGAGATTTAAACATCTCTTTGACAAGAACAAGAATCCCCAATCTCCCTTCAGCCTTTTTATAGTCAGTTTTCTGGGTGAGAGAGCAATGGACACAGTCTACAAACTTCATTAATTTGCATCAACATGTTCTCCTGGACAAAGGTTAGGTATGTACAGATTTTTAAAAATACCCTTGCTATATATTTTTAAACAATTTCATTCAAGTATAAATTGCATACCATAAATTGACCCAGTTTAAGTACAACTTAAAAGATTTTTAGTAAATTTCTAGAGTTGTACAATGCAGTTTTAGAACCTTTCTAACACCCCCCAAAATCTCTATGTTTCCCAGTTGTTGTTACTCCCAATTTCCACTCCCTGCTGTAGGCAACCCTAATCTACTTTTTTCCTATAGATTTGCCCTTTTTGGACCCTTTGTAAGAAATGGAATCACACATTTTGTCATTTGTGTCTGGTGCCGCTTATTATCCTTTAAAGTAACTCTACACTCAATGTGAGACTCATGACCCCAGGATCAAGAGGCACATGTTCTACTGACAGAGACAGCCAGGCAACCCTCTGGTGCTTTTTATATAACATAATTTTTTCAAGGTTTATTCATGTGTAAGCATGTTTTAGTAGTCTGTTTGTTCTTATTGTTGAATAATACATTGTAAGGAATACCACACTCTCCTTGCCCATTCCTCAATTGATAGAACTTGCATTGTTTACAATTGTTGTTTAGAATGAATAATGCTTCTATGAATTTCAGTATAGAAGACTTTTTATGGACATCTATTTTCATTTCTTTTGGGTAGGACCTAGGAGTAGAATTGCTGTATGGTAAGTTGATGCTGAAGCTTTTATTAAACTGCCAAACTCTCAAAATAGCTTTACCATTTCACATTTCTACCAGCAATGTATGAAAATTCCAATCTCTCTACATCCTTGTAAACTTTTCTTATTATCTTTTTTGATTGAAATGCTATGTCATTGTGTTTTTAATTTGCATTTTTCAAACGCGTAGTAATGTTAAGCATCTTTGCATGTGCTTCTATGCCATTCAAATATTTTCCTGGAGAAATATTTGAATCATTAGTCTAATTTTAAACTGGATTGTTTGTCTTCTTATAATTGAGTCATAAGTGCTCTTTATTTACTGTGTACCAGTCTTTAGTTGGATATATAATTTATAAATATTGTCTCCTTAACTATGACTAGTCTTCTCATTTTCTTAATGGTGTCTTCAGAAGCTTAAACGTTTCAAATTTTGAAAAGTCCATTTTATTATTCTTTCTTTTATGAATAGTGTTTTTGGTATCATATCTAATAACTGTTTTCCTAATCCAAGTTCATGAAGATTTTCTTCTATGTTTTATTCTATTTTTTTATAATTTTAACTTTTACATTTAGGTCTGTATTTTATTTTTCACTAATATTTGTTCATAGTGTCAAGCAATAGTCAAAATTAATCCTTTTTACATGTGGATATCCAATGGTCCAACACCATTTGTTGAAAGATTATCCATTACATATTAAATTACCTACGCACCTTACTGATAATCAATAGAACATACTACAAGGATTTTTTCTGGGTTCTATATTCTAGTTTATGAGTCATATGTCTAAAGTTGCACAAGCATTACCTTTCCTTGTTTGTTGCAGAAATTTTCAGTGTTTTTAGCCCTACATCTTGAATATCATCACCTAGAGATCCAAAAATGTAAAAAGGAATGTTTGTAACCTGTACTTTGTATACACAATCCGTAATATCAAGATGATCACTATGAATATTTATACTTCCAAATTTGTACTATATTAACACATAAAATATAGTACTATTGACAAATGTATTAATAAAAACCACCTAGGAACCTATGCACCTGATGAATTTTCTAGATTAAATCTACAAGTGTGGACAACTATTAGCTTATCATGTATAATTCATCTATAAAGACCTTATTTCTAAATAAGGTCACAATGTGAGATTCCAGGTGGATATTAATTTGTTGGGGAGGAGTGATATTCAACCTAGTCCAGGCCTGTGATGATAATCCCATTGTCCCAACCTATTAATTATCTAGCCAGAGAATACATGACTCACTTTCAGCCGGGGAGATTAAATGGCTATCTGTTGGGAGATGTGGGGAAAATGTGCTCTATTTCATTAAAAAAAAAAAAAAAAAGAGTACAGGCACAACTTTTATGCTTTCCTGTCTCTGAATGTTGTCACATGAAGATGGAATACTGAGTTGAGGCAGTCATCTGTGGCTATAAGGAGAAAGCCAGGAGCGGTGTAGGGTGGCTGATAGTTTCCATCATGGAGATGCTGAATTAACCAAATTTGCAGATTCCTAACTCTGGGATTCTTGTTAGAAGATGCAATAAAGCCCTTATTGATTAAGCCATTGAATTCAGGTTTACTATTTTTTGCAGTCAAATCATCATAACTATTCTACCATACTTTTTCAGAAGATAATAACTAGAAGCCCCAGTGGCTCAGGAAGCTGTTAATCTGCCCTCCAGCAATAGAAGACACGACAGTACAAATCCATTTTCTTTTCAAATTTTCTCACTTTGACACTGATTCACTGAGCAAAAAGCCTATAACTAACCTTTCAAATTTAATGCTGGGATATAATATGGAGGCTGGGCAGAAAGAGCCTTGGAACACTCTGTGGGAATGGCAACATTCTCTTAGAAAGATGGGACCATCCAGGCAGAAAAGAAAGAAAAGAAAATGAGAATTATAAAATAAAGAGATTGCTTCCTTCTCTCTGATAACTTAGGAGACTAACTTGTATAGGCAGCAATTTCTGTATCCTGTAACTTCCACAGGTTGAAAGAGAAAGAGATCATAGCTGTAAGCAGAGGTGGATAGTACACAGGTAAAGGGGAGAGGTGGTGGTTAGATGGGAGGTAAAATAGTTGTCCTGGATAACTGTAGTGATAGAGTGAGGCACTGGGGATGCTGACTATGAAGCATGCATGTCAAAGGTCTAGTATGCCAGTCCAAGTAACAAGAGAAAGCACTGAATATACAGCATATATTCTTTAAAAGTATGTCATATAGTATGTGTTCTCCATACTTAAAATATACACACAGTGTAAACGTTAAATATACAGCATATATGGTTATGCAATCTATGAAATAAAAATGCATGTTATATAAAACTTTCTATATTTTTATACATACTTTATTTTGTATGCAATTAGGGAGGACAAAGTACTATCAAACTCAAATAACTTATAAAACTTACTCTTAAGATAAACGTCTTAAGAAAATTAATTCTTCATTTTTACAATGGAGGAATAGCTTCTATTGTATTTACCTTTACACAGATAATAGCTGTCAAATCTGGACACACATACATATATACATACAAACAATTAAATCAAGGGGAGAAAAAAAATTCCACATTACCTGAGGGCAATGTCAACCAAACAAAAGTAAGGAAAACCTGAGAATAATTTACACTTATTAGAAGGGAATGGAATGGCACTGGGTAAATTTCCAATATTTTATGAACTTTTGCCTGAAGGTAGTCCCAGTCAGCACCAAATGGCATTACTAAACCTCAAAAGAATACCTGCAATTTTACCAATAGAGTTTGAAGTGACCACAGCAAGTACAAATTGAGAATAGAAATTCCATAAAAGAGATATCCACAGAGAGAGTCCTAAATCCTGCACTTAAAAAAAAAAAAAAAAAAAAAAAAAAAAACTTATTAAATCTCTAGCTTATCCCCGAACTTCTCATGTGCAGGGAAGAATATAAGCCACCCAGCTAGGCTAAAAAGACTAAACAATGATGTTTACTGCTGCTCACTACAGGAGGGACAGTTCCGAGTTTGAATCTCACCAAATGGACTACTTGGTAAAACAAAAAATCAATACATTCAGAGGAACACAACAGAAGTTTTGCACAAGTCACAATGTACAGAATGTGATAAAAATTACTAAACTACAAAGAAACAGAAAAATGTGACCCATAATGTAGAGGAAAGGTAATCTATGAAGACCAAATCTATGACAACACAAATGACAAGGACATGAAAAGCAGCTATTATTACTATGCTCAAGAATAGAAAGGAAAATGCATCAATGAAGAAATATCAGCAGAGAAATAAAAAAAAACTATAAAAATGCACAATGGTATTATTTTAATAATCTACTTTATTTTTTTTAAATAATTCCACAACTATTTTCTTTAAAATAAAAAATCTTGGAAAGCTGGTCACCATGTATTAACTTGGAGCTTAAGTAGCTCAAAGAGTATGGTAGCAGAGAGTCTGGTAAAAAGAGATTATTGCACACTGAATCAAGAAAATCAAATCTTACTACAAAAATCTCTTTATGTTATTGAGTGAGACATTTAATCTCCATGGACCTTGTGTTTCTCTATCAAATGTGAGGTTGGATCTGAATAATCTCCAAGGCTTTTGCTAAATATCTAGAGGTGATTTGGTAATATTCCCCAAACTAATTAGAATAAAAGTTAAGACCAACATATAGGTCTTATAGGTACACAAACATTTGAACTGGACAAAAAAAAAAAAAAAAAAAAAAACAGAAAATCTTAACCAAATATATATCATTTTCAGTAAGTTCCAGCCCAGATACCAGTTTATCCAACAAAGACCCTGTCATGAGAAAGGACTTCAAGGAGCATTGGACTAGATGTTACAGTTGAGAATGAACATATATATCACTTATCTCCCAATCTACATTAGCAGAATTACATTTGAAAATCAAAACTCATATTACACCGAGTTCTAACAATTCCTGAAACATCACATTTTCTTTATAAAGTTTCTCCTGTGAAGCCCATGAAAAACAAAGTGGGTGGTGACTGAATTGAAAATTTAATCAAAATGAGGTTCTGTTATGAGTGTATGCATTTTAAAAACCTATTTATCTAATGTACTGTAAGCACAGAAAAGGAATTTTAAAACTTTTGATCAGATAGTAGAATGTTAAACTCTGACAGGGGAAAAAAGTATTTATAATTTATTGCTTTGCTTTTCCCTTTTATAGAGAACAATTATTTATTTAATTTCTCTAGAAGTTTGTTTTTTCTACTCTGACAAACAAGTGCCAAAAATGAAGACAAGCCAAATATATAGATTGCTTAAAAACGGATGTGTATTTTAAAACTTCACTGTTTTTCATTTCACTGTGCTGAGCTGACAGCCCTGGCTATCCTCAGGGAATCTGTGGGCTGGTGTTGGGTGCACCAGCTTTCCAAACACAGCTCAGCCACAATTTCTCACTTCAGTCCAGGGCACTGCTCACCAGCCCTGAATCCTCAAAATGTTCTTTTGATGACTGTTTCCAAACATGGCATAAGCTTTGCCACAGATAAGAGACCTATATGTCCACAAGTAACACAGAAATAAATCATACAGATGGAGATAAAAGAGGGCCAAAATAAATATGAATGTTTGGGGACAGAGCTACATATGAAATCAAACACACAGGTTGTCTAAAGTGATGATATTGATGAGAATGTGGATGTAGATGAAAGGAAATCCATCCACACAAGAATCTAGTGAAAGGAAAAAGGAATTTATGTCTACTGTGGTTTCACAGAGTCACATAATCTTAGATTTGGAAGGAAATTTAGAAGCCATCTAATCCAACTATATTCCCAAAACAAGAATCCTGAAAATTGGCAATTCTTAGTATTTTAGGAATTCATAACAGAAGAGCCAAATTAAGGCTCACTAGTTACCAGGGTAATAAAAATTACAGAGCTTTGGAAATCAAATTTTATTTACTTATTTTTTCTCCAAATTGCCTCATGGTTCTGAATTCTGGATTCTAAAGATTCATCTTCAACATATTTACACATGTCCCAGACATGAATTACCATAAGTGTGTTGTTAATCCATTAGGCTCATCAATGGCAAAATATTATAGGTCAGTATGTTCTTAGCCTTATGCTGCTGTTTTTTGAGAGATTTTAAAAGGTGTGGATGGTTTCTGCCCTAAAGAGATTCATAATTTTTGTTTAGCACCGAAATAAATATGGTCAAGTATAGAAATGCTGTTAATTTTTTTCCCAGTCAAAATTGCTAAAAATACTAGAAAATTGGATTGATATTTATTGAGTATTGACTGAATACTGGAAAAGGTTAGAGTTTTAGAACTATTTAGCTGGGTGAGTATAAGCCTGAGGTAAAATTCAATTATTCTCTAATATATTAAAACTGTTTCAAATAAGATTCTAATTAATTATTATGAATTTAATCCCAGAAGATAGAATAAAAGAAAACAAAAGGTGTATAGGGGAAGAAAACAAAACTGTATTCTGATTATAAATGTGATAGAAGAGATTATATATGACCTTTTCATGATCTCTTTGAAGAACCTTAAGAATAGGTTTAAAAGTTTAAAAGGCAAAAACAAACAAACAAAAAAAACTATAAATCTATTCACAAAAAGTTTAAAAGGCAAAAACAAACAAAAAAAACATAAATCTATTCATTTATTTATCTTGAGTGAATTGAGAAAAACACATCCTGATGACAAAGATGTCATTTGTCAATGATCAACATCTCCTTCCTTGATGTTATAAAAAGAGAGATGGAGTAGACCAGAGTGGGGTAAAGGAATGAATGACCCTTAAGAGTTCATATGTTTTCATCACTTATGTGAAGAGAGGAAGGAAGTAAGTAAGAGGTCAAACCTCTTTTTTCCCCCCTTCCTTATTGGGATTATTTATTTTCAACCTTGAAAGTTTGCATTAATAACTAACAATATAGTCTCATATGACTTAATGGACACAGTCTTAGACCCAAAGCTCATTCATCAAAATCCAAAGTTTGTCTTGCTTCCTTTGTTAGCTAAAAAACACTTTTCTCATGAAGAGACAAAGTTATCTATTGATTTTTTAAAATTCAGAGTAAAATATTTTTGTCAATGTGTATTCTAAACTATCTCTTTCATTGCTACCAGACCACTACATACAGCCTCAACCTTAGAACAGGAAATATTAAAAGAGGTTAGTGTGAATTCTTATATTCTTTATTTAAACCCAGCTTTCTTTTGAAAGGCTCTGTTTTCAGAAGTTCCCATTTTATTATTGTGATTCCTGCATGTTCCACTTCTTAATTATATGCTAAATACAACTTGGAAGTTGCCTTCACATCTAGTGAATGTTCTCACTTGGGAAAATTGAACTGCAACAAGGCTTTTGACAGTATGTACATGATACAATTTAAGGATGTCACAAAACCCATCTCTCCATTCAGTTGCTTAAAATAATTCTCCAGTTTACTCTCAGTGTTGCTTTCCTTTCTAACTGCCCCCAGAAAACAGTTAGAAATAGGTTTACAATTAGAAACAGTAATAACAACAATAATTAATAACTGTTTCCTATATTCCAGGTACTATGCAAAATTGCATTGTAGGAGTGATATCAGCAGGATGATAGACTAAGAATATGTGTGCCCTTATTGTCCCACTGAAAATTAATAAAAACAACTATAGACTGACTAAAATAAATATACCACCTCTGAAAACTACTCAAAGATCTATGGCAACAAAATGAATGCCTAATCAAGAAAAAGCCACATTGATATGTATGAAATTTCATTACATTTTTGACTCATGTTTGCTCCACTTCCTTCCTTAGCTAGTGTAGTTTCAAAGAAGTTGCTCAATTCCTGGTTTCTTCCCTAGATCTTGTAGAAACAGAGAATTAGAACATAATTACAATGTTCTACCTGTCTGTGGGCTGTCCAAAGGAAATGATGACATAGTTTAAATCTCAAGCTGGTGGAAGCCATGGAAGGCAGCAGCAAGTGCTTTAGTAGGTAAAAATGATGGGAGCTATAGACCAACAGATAGCTGGGGGCAAGAGATTAAAGACAGAGGAATATGATAGAATATCAAGCCCTAAAATTAGTTAGGATGAGACTACTTGAGGAACTAAGATACTTAAGAATAGCCACTTATTCAGGGGAAATCTAAAATCAAAAACAAACAAAAACTTACACAAGCCCAGAAAAGACTTCAGAAGTTCTTAACATCTTAAGCTTTACCCCAGGCTGATCCTAATGCACAGAGGGGCACCCTAATGCACGGAGGGGCACTATTCAGTAATTTAGTAATGATCTTTCATATAGTATGCTAAAATTAAGAAGGTAATTGTGTTTTCAAGTGCCCAATTACCAAGAAAAAATTACAAGAGATACAAAGACACAGGAAAACATGGCCTAATTGAAGGAAGAAAATAATCTTCAAAAACTGTCCTTGAAGAAACACAAGCATCAGAGTTACTGAACAAAGATTTTAATATAACTATCTATTCTCAAAGAGCTAAAGGAAAACATGGACAAAGAGCTGAATGAAATCAGAAAATAATATATAAGCAAAATGAAAGTATCAACAAATAGAAATTTTGCCAAAATAAAAACCACACAGAAATTCTGGAACTTAAAATCACAACAACTAAATTGAAAAATTTACTAGAAAAGTCCAACATAAGACTTGAACAGAAATATAATTTAAAATTATAAATTTATAATTTAAAATTATAGAGTCAGATAAGTGAAAAAAGAAAACAAAATGAAGAAAAGTGAATAGAATTTCAGAGACTTCTGAGATACCATCAAGTGGACCAATATATGCATTATAGAAGTTACAAAAGGAGAAGGGAGATAGAAGGGGTTATTTTTTTTTAATAGCAGTTGAAAAATTCCCCAAATTAAGAAAATAATAGATATACAAATACAAAAAGAAATCCAAGTAGGACAGATTCAAAGAAAACTATACCAAGACACATTATAATCTATCAAAGGATAATAAAACAGAGAGACTCCTGAAGAGAAAATGACTCATGGTGCAGAAATGGCCCACAAGAAACCACACAGAAATCAGTAGATTTCTCACCAGAAACCTCACAGGCCAGAGCAAATGGGATGACATATTTAACAAACTGTTTCCAAAATGAGAGAGAAATTAAGACATTAATAGATACACAATAGCAGATAGAGTTTATTATCACTACAGTTGCCCCAGAAGAAACTCTAAAGGGAGTCTTTCAAGTTGAAGTGAAAAGACACTAAACAGTAACTCAAAATCATATGAAAATATAAAGTTCTCCAATAAGATAAAGACATGAACAATATTTTAAAATAATATCGTTGTAATTTTGGTTTGTAATTCCACTTTTAAGTATCACAAAAAGTTTAAAAGGCAAAAACAAACAAAAAAAACTATAAATCTATTCATAAACAATACATATAAAGATGTAATTTAACACATCAATAACATAAAGTGGGAAAAAGGAAGAGCTAGGAAAAAGCAAAGTTTTTGTATGCAATTGAGGTTAAGTTAGTATCAATTTAAGAATAACTCTCACTTAAATTATCCTAGCACTTTTGAGATTTGAAAATTCTTCAGCCCTAAAGGAGAATTATAAATCTAGACCAAAGAAATTAGCAGTGATTATTTTTTGGGGGAAAAAAAAAAGGCAGTCATTGTTTCCCTTCAAAAAGAATTAAAAAAAAAAAAATAGCCATGAACATTATCTTCCATTCATTTTGTTAGATTAGGCAATGAGGCTCTAACCGGATGCCTGGAAGCCAGCAAGGAGGAAGTCATGGCCAACTAGGGGAAGGTCAGAGTCCTGTCCTGGCAGCACTCCATAAGAAGCCAGATCACACCAGACAGGCCCAAGATGGTGGTGCAACAACAGGAAACCCCTGATCAAGTTAGGAAGAAAAATCAGGAAACCCTGCTTCCCACTCCAACTAATAAATATTCTGCCATATAATTAACAACTGTCAATAAAAAAGATAGAAATGCAGCCCAGGGGTGACAGCTCTCTTTCTCACTCTCTCTCTCTCTTCCTTTCTCTCTCTCTCTCTTTCTCTCTTTTTTAATTTTTTTAAGATTTTATTTATTTATTTGACAGAGAGAGAGACAGTGACAAAGGGAACACAAGCAGGGGGTGTGGGAGAGGAAGAAGCTTCTCCCTTCTACCCCCCGTTTTGTACTCTCTCTCACTCTCTTTCAAATAAATAAATAAAATTTTAAAAAGAGTAACTCTCATAACTCTAGGATATTATATGTAATCCTCTTGGCAACCATAAGGAAAACATATATAGACTATAAACAAAAAGAAATAAGAATATAATCAAAATGTGCTACTATAAAAGAAGATTCAAATAAGCACAATGGAAAAAATAATGAGAGGGATGAGGAAGAAAAAAGCTCTAAAAGATACAGAAAGCAAATAACCATAGTGTTTTGTATAAGTAATTACTTTAAATGGAAATGAATTAAACTCCGAACCCAAAGACCTAGATTGGCAGAATGGATTAGAAAATATTATCTAACTATATGCTACCTATAAAAGACCCACTTAGGATGTAGGAACATACATTTGATGAAAATGAAAGAATGGAAAAAAGATATTGCATGCAAATACTAACCAAAAGAGAGTAGAGATGACTATATTAAAATCAGAGTAGTAGTCATCAGTAGAGATGACTATATTAAAATCAGTAAATAAAATTTTAGAAGAGACAAATAAGAATATTATATAATGATAAAATGGATCAATTCACCTGAAAGATAAAACAAGTATATTGGTGAGAGGGTAGATCATATGTTCTATTCTTACCACCATAAAATTTAAAAATAAAATACAACAAAACAAAACAAAACAAAAAAAAAAAAAACAAAGAACAATTACAAACATACATGTACTGGACATCCAAAATACAAGAAGCAACTATTGAGAGAATTGAAGGGAGAAATAGCTCTATAGTAATAGGAGGAGATTTCAATACCCACCTTTCAACAATGAATAAAAACCTCAACAGAGAACAATAAGAAAATAGAGGACTTGAACAACAGTACAGACCAGTTGGACCTAACACACATATATAGAATTCCCTACTCAGCAACAGCAGAAAACAAATTTTTCTCAAGCAAACATGGAACATTCTCTATGATAAACCATATATTATTGTCATATGTTAAGCCACTAAACAAGTGTTAAGAAATTTTTAAAAGATTGAAATCATGTAGCATCTTTTCCAATCACAACATAAAAAAACATAGAAATCAACAGCAGAGGGAAAACCAAAGAATTCACAAAAATGCAAAAGTAAAATAATACAAAGAAATTACAATGAAATTATAAAATAACTTGAGACCAATTAAAATTAAAACACAAAGAGCAAAACTTGTGAGATGCAGCAAAGCAACATTAAGAGGGAAATCTGTAGCTATAAAAGCTAACATTAAATTAAAATCAACAACCTTAATCTAGAAGTGATGAAACTAGAGAAAGAAGACCAAACCAGTATCAAAGGTAGCAGAGAGAAAGAAATAATAACAGAAATAAAATAGAAAAAATAGTAGCAATATTAGTGAAATCAAGAGTTGGTTCTTCTAAAAGATCAAAATTAACAAGGCTTTAGCCAGGTTGACTAAGAAAAAAGAGAAAAGACTCAAATAACTGCAATAAGAAATGAAGGAGGGGACATTACCACCAATTTTACAGTTATTTTAATAAAATTAGAAACCAAAAGATATAGTAAAGCAAAAAGAAAATTAAATCTTATAAAAGAAGATTATAAGGGAGCATTAATCCCAAGAATATGCCAACATATTAGATAGTTTACATGAAGTGAACAAATTTCTAAAAATATATAACCTATCAAGACTCATAAAGAAATAGAAAATCTGAATAGACCTATAACTAGAAGGAGCTTAAATCAGTAATCAAAAAACTCCCAAAAAAGAAAACCCCAGGACCAGATGGCTTCACTGGTAATTTTCCCAAACATTTAAAGAAAAATGAACACCAGTCTTCCTCAATCTCTCAAAAAAAAAAAAAAGAAGAAGAAAGAAAGAAAAGGAGGAAATGCTTCCTAACTTATTCTATATGGCCAGAGTTGCCCTGATACCAAATGCAGACAAAGACACTACAAGAAAAGAAAACTACTGGTCAATATCCCTTATTAACATTGATGCAAAAATCACCAATAAAATGCTAGCACACAGAATCCAACAGGATATTAACCATCCTGTTACACTATGACACAGTAGGATTTATTCCTGGAATACAACCATAGGTCAATATATGCAAATCAATAAATGATGTACACCACAATTAATAGATTCAAGGGGGAAAAAACACAATGATCATCTAAATTGATCCATAGAAAGCATATGGCAAAATTTAACATCATTTCTTGATAAAAAATATTCAATAAACTAAAAGGAAACCAGTCCAATATAAGAAAGGCCATTTATAAGAAACTGGGAGCTGAAGTCATATTCCATGATAAAAAAACTGAAAACTTTTCATCTAAAATCAATAACAACACAAAGATCCCCAGTTTTATCCAACATAATACTGAATGTATCAGTCAGAGCAAATTAAAAAAGAAAAAGAAACAAAAGACAATCAAATTTAAAAAGAAGTAAAATTATGTTTTCACAGATGACCTCATCTTTCATGTAGAAAACACTCAAGATTTTACACACACACATAAACACACTTACAAACACTATTGGAATAAATGAATTCAGCAGTGTTATAGGACACAAAATCAACATGTACAAATTACTTGCAATTTTGTATATTCACAATGATTAATCCAAAAAGGAAATAAAGAAAGTAACCCCACTTTAACACCATTGTATTAAAAAGAATAAAATATTTAGGAATAAACTTAACCAAAGAAGAAAAAAACTTATACACTGGATACTACAAAATATTGCTGAAAGAAATTAAAGACACAATTTAATGGAACAATATACCACATTTATGAACTAGAAGATGTAATATTGTTAAGATATTGATACTGCCCTGAACAGTCTACAGGTTCAATACAATTTCTTTCAAAATCAAAATGACTTTTTCTGTAGAAATAGATAAATCCACACTAAAGTTCATATGGAAACTCAAGAAACCTTGAAAAGAAGAATCTTGAAAAGAGAAGAATAAATGTGGATGTCTCACACCGTCTGATATCTAAACTTACTACAAAGCTACAATAAACCAACACAGTGTTGTACTGGCATAAAGTTAGACATATAGATCAGTTGCACAGAATAGAGAGTACAGAAAAAAACACTCAGATATATTGTCAAATGATTTTTAGAAGGTTGCCAATGGGCAAAGGGCATTTTGATAAATGGTTTGAGAAAAGTGGATATCCACCTGGAAAGAAAGAAGGAAAGAAAGAAAGAGAAATGGAAGGAAAGATAGAAAGAAAGTCAGAGGCTTTAACCCAATTGGATGTTTACCTTATACCATCTGCAAAAATTAACTCAAAATGGATCAAAAATCTAAATATAAGAGCTAAAACTATAAAACTATCAGAAGAAAATTAGAGAAAAATCTTCATTAAGTTGGCAATGTTTTCTTGTATTTGGGGCCAAACATATAGGCAATAAAACAAAAACAAAACAAACAGAAAAACAATAAGTTGGACTTCATTATCAAATAAAAAGTTGTTTTTTTTTTTTTTAAAGATTTTATTTATTTATTTGTAAGAGAGAGAGAGTGAGAGCGAGCACAGGCAGACAGAGTGGAAGGCAGAGTCAGAGGGAGAAGCAGGCTCCCTGCGGAGCAAGGAGCCCGATGTGGGACTCGATCCCAGGACGCTGGGATCATGACCTGAGCCGAAGGCAGCTGCTTAACCAACTGAGCCACCCAGGTGTCCCTCAAATAAAAAGTTTTTATGTATCAAAGAGCACTACTGAGAAAATGAAAAGGTTACTTTCAGAATGGGAAAAAATATTTGCAAATCATGTACCTGATAATGGACTAACATCTGGGATACATTAAAAATATCCTTGGGGCGCCTGGGTGGCTCAGTGGTTAAGCCTCTGCCTTCGGCTCAGGTCATGATCCCAGGGTCCTGGAATCGAGCCCCGCATTGGGCTCTCTGCTCAGCAGGGAGCCTGCTTCCTCCTCTCTCTCTGCCTGCCTCTCTGCCTACTTGTAATCTCTGCCTGTCAAATAAATAAATAAAATCTTTAAAAATATATATATCCTTATAACTCACAGGTAACCCAATTTTTTTTTTTTTTTTTTTTTTTTTGAGAGGAAAGAAGATGGAACATGAGTCAGGGAGGGAACCAGGAGGAGAAGGAGATAGAGAATCTCAAGCAGGCTCCACACCCAGTGCTGAGCCTGATGTGGTACTGGATTTCATAATGCTGAGATGATGACCTGAGCTGAAATCAGGAGCTACCCAGGCCCCCCAGATAATCCAATTTTAAAAATGGGCAAATGATTCAACTAGATATTTCTTCAAAGGAGATATGCAAGTGGCCAATAAGCACATGAAAAGATGCCCAACATCTCTAGTCATTAAGGAAATGCAAATCAAAACTACATTGAGATATCATTTCACACCCATTAAAATGGCTAAAATGAAAGAAACAGAAGATAAGAAGCAATGGTGAGGATGTAGAATAAGTGGACTTTTTTTTTTTTTTTTAAGATTTTTTATTTATTTATTTGACAGAGATCACAAGCAGGCAGAGAGGCAGGCAGAGAGAGAGAGACAGGAAGGGAAGCAGCTCCCCGCTGAACAGAGAGCCTGATGCGAGGCTTGATCCCAGGACCCTAAGATCATGACCTGAGCCTAAGTCAGAGGCTTTAACCCACTGAGCCACCCAGGTATCCCTTCCTTTTTTTAAAAATAATATTTTACTTTTTAAATTTCTTTTCAGTGTACCAGAATTCATTGTTTATGCACCACACCCAGTGCTCCATGCAATACCTGCCCTCCACAATACTCACCACCAGGCTCACCCAACTTCTCACCCTCCACCCCTTCAAAACCCTCAGATTGTTTTTCAGAGTCCATAGTCTCTCATGGTTCATCTCCCCCTCCAATTTCCCTCAACTCCCTTCTCCTCTCTATCTCCCCATGGCCTCTGTGAAAAACTGGACTTCTTATGCATTGCTGGAGGAAGTGTTTAAATTGTACAGCTATTGTGGAAAACACTATGGTGATTCCTCAAACAATTAAACATACAAATTATATGAGGTCTGGCAATTTCACTCTGAGTGTATACCCAGAAGAAGTGAAAGCAGGGCATGAACAGATGCATATACACCCATGTTCAAAGAGTATTAGTCACAATAGCTGGAATGTAGAAGCAATCCCAGTGTCCATAAGCAGCTAAATGGATTAGCAAAATGTAGTATATTCACAGAATGGAATATTATTGCTCCTTAAGGATGAACACCGGTTTTCCTCAATCTCTTCCAAAAAAAAAAAAAAAAGAAAGAAAGAAAAAGAAGAAGAAAAGCCTTTAAAAAAAAAATTAAAGCCTTTTTTAAAAGGAAGATAATTGTGCCACATACAACAATATGAGTAAAACTTAAAGACATTATTATGATGAGATAAGCTAGTCATAAGAGGACAAATGCTATACAACTCCATTTAGATGAGATACCCAAAGTAGTTAAGTTCATAGACACAGAAAGTAAAATGGTGATTGCAAGGGACGGGGAAGGGGGAAGTGGGAAATTATCATTTAATGGGTACAGTGTTTCAGTTTGGATGATAATTGAAGTTCTTAAGATGGATGGTGGTTATGATTGTACAACAATGTAAATGTGCTTGATACTACTGAACTATATATTTAAAAGTGGCTATAATGATCAGTTTTATGTTATGTATATTTACCAGAATAGAAATTATTTAAAAAAGTTTAAAACAGGGGTGCCTGGGTGGCTTAGTGGGTTAAGCTTCTGCCTTTGGCTCAGGTCATGATCTCAGGGTCCTGGGATCAAACCCCACATTGGGCTTTCCTCTAAGCTCGGAGCCTGCCTCTCTGCCTACTTGTGATCTCTCTCTCTCTGTGTCAAATAAGTAAATAAAATCTTTTTAAAAATTTAGAGCATCATTTTGAAACATTTTCATACTTATACTTCCGAAGTGACTTACTACTTCTACTCCTACCAACAGTGTAAGAACTCTATAACATTGAATAGTATTAAAAATACCATTTAGTTAAATAATTTTTAAAGTAAAGCCTTACAGATATCTCTGGACAGGGCACAAGTGCCTATGCTGAATTCTCAATAAACATGTTAAATCAGTTGAGGAATTGAATACCATACTACGGAGTATTCAGAATTTAGTGGATGGGGTTAGTTGGGCAAAGAAGTATTTTAGATGTTGGTTCTTTATCCTCCAAGAAAAGGAAGAAAAATTAATCATCAGCTATACGGATTGCAAGAAAACACAGAAATTACACAAAAAGATACAGGAGAATCTAAGCATCCAAAAAAGTCTTCCACAAGATAAACTGGTTGTTGGCAGTAGAACTGGGCCATATCTTTCTCAACTCCTCTACATTCTAACTATCTTTAAGTTCAATTAGTTCTTTTTTCTCCTTGAAATCATATCTATCCCATGGTCCCATTCTTGCTTTTTAACACCATGGTGCAGCGTCCTGACTAGATAACTTGCTAAGAGGAATTTGTAACTCCAATCCATCCCATGCTCAAACTGCAGGTTCAGTTGCCTGAGTCCACTCATATCCTCCACCTTCTTGAATACCAGAAACTCCTCTGTTATTCCTAGAATCATGTAAAATCCAGTATTCAAACTATTGAAAGGCATCTACCTTCAACTTTCCCACTTTTCAGTTACTGTTTTGAAGTAGTTATATTTGTTCCCCCATGCATGTATTTATGCTTACTTTTAACAAATATTTAGTGGATATCAGGCAATTTCTTAATATGTGGATCACAATGGTAAGCAAGATAGAGCTAACAGTCAAACAAAAGATAGGTAAGAAATAATCAACTATAAGAAAACATAATGGGTGTAAAAAGATAATGTGGGGTGCTATGGGACTATGTGGTAAAGGACCCTAACTTGATGTGGAGGGATTTGGAAAAGGCTTCCTCTTAAAAGTCATAATTAAATTAAACCCTAAACCATGGGGAAAGAGTTGGACTCTTTGGAAGTCGGGGAGCAATGAGTCAAGGCAATTATGTCATGAAAGACAGCCTGTGGAACAAAGGGCCCAAGAGCAGGAGGTCTGTGTGAAACTGAGAAAATGTCAGTGTGGCAGAGAGTGATACAAGTAGAAAACAGATTTTCCCAGGAAGTCTGGGGACAGGGAGTTCTGTTAGGATGTTTTCCGGAAATCTAAGTTAAGAGATAAAACTGGCATAAACTAAGATGATGGTTTAGGGATGGAGATTAGCATGTTGGAGACATTTAGAGGGGCTTAGCATTTGGTTGAATGAGAGGAATGAGATGAGGATAAGCCTTGGTCTCAGCCTGTGATCTCAGAAGACTCAGGCCTACTCCCTCTTTGATAGTGCTACAACTCTGGAGGCTGCTGCTGGGATGGTACAGCACAGACGCGCGGCAAGATGGACTAAAGGCCAGAATAAAGAGTAGGATATATGTATTAGCTTCCTATGGCTGCTGTAACAAATTACCACAAACGTGGTGGCTTAAACAGCATACATTTATTCCTTACGGTTCAGGAGGACAGGCACACAAAATTAAAGTGTCAGCAGAACTTTATTTCTTTTGGAGACTATTGGAGAGGCTGTTTCCTTGTGTTTTCTAGTTTCTGGAGGCTGCCTGCATTCCTAAATTCATGGCCTGTCCCTCAGATACCTCCAAGCTCTTGCTTCTGTCCTTGTGTCCTCTACTACTGACTTTGACCTTCTTGCCTCTCTTACATAAGGACACTTGTAATTACACTAGGTCTCCCCAAGTCAATAAGAATGATCTCCCCATCTCATGATCCTTAACTTAATCACATTTTAAAGTTCTTTTTGCTGTGTGAGGTAACATATTCACAGGTCCTGGTGATCTGGATTTGGACATCTTTGGAGCACTATTATTCTGCCTCCTACTATATGTGCAGAAGATTTTTAGTTCATTTGCCCAACAAATACTTTCTCAGTGTCTAAGCATCAACTATATGTTGGGCACTGTCCTGGGGTCATAGTAAGCTTTCTGTTTTGTGGCATTCAGGTCGTTGTGAGTCAATAAGCACATGTATTTTATACTATCAGAAGTTTTGTGACTCTGAGAGGGAGTAAATTCGGTCGTTCAGAATCTGGGCTCTGGAATCAGATGAAAGCTCAAATCCCAGTTCCTCCATTTTTTGGTTGACCTTGAGCAGATGATGAGCCTCCCATAACTTCAGTTTCCTCCACTGAAAAAGGGACATAATAATATCATGAGCTTCACAGGGATACTGGGAGGATGAAGGCTACAGTCCATGAAGCATATGTAGTGGAATCCGGCATATGGCAGTCATCACTCTGTCATATTCACTTTTCTGTCCTGCTGGGTATTACTGCACTGCTATTCCCTGAGTTCAATATAAATATTTCAAGAAGCTAAAAATGTGTCTCAGGCAATTTTTTATCTATAGTGCCTTATAAAATAAAGTGTTTGCTTAAATTAATCTGATCAGTAGATTTAACTTTAAACTTGGTGTGTCTGAACCATAACTTAACGTATTACTTGATCAATCATTGCATCTCAGAGAAAAAAGTCAGGTAACCCTGCAGTACCCAGCCCCCAATTCCCATTCACCTACAATAATGACACCATTATAGGGGATCAAAAACGATATAGCCTCACATTTTTGAGATGTAAAGTATTCTGCTTTGTATGTTGGAAGGAGTGGGGGAATAATGAGTTCTGAGAGAGAGATCTGCTAGAAGGCAAGCCAAATACTTGGAAGGTTAAGCAACAGTGTAATCTGAGACCAAAGTATGAGAGAAGTCACAAGACCATTTGAGTAAGTAACAATTGCTACAGGTTAAATTTGCATTCAAGGAAGGTGAGGTCTTTGTAGTTATGTTGATCCGTTCTGGAAAAAAATAGAATGTGAACCAGGACCTAAGCAAGTGAGTAGTATTTATAACCAGGAGGCCAGTGGAGGCATAAGATGAGGAGAAAAGGAAACCTGTTTTGTGGAAATAAAGGACCGTTCTGTGGAAGAATGGGGAATAAAGGCAACAAGATACTTTCCAATTAAACTATGACAACATTCAATATCAGGCTAAGGAATTCTAACTCATCCTTGTAGCACAAATACCATCCACATTTCTTTTCACTTCAGAAAATAGACAAAAACATACATTTTCATACATAGTTGTAAACTTAGATGAATTTCAGTCATAATGCACTAATACTTCAGATTCACTAACTTGGGTAACAAGAAGGTGGAAACAGGAAGAAGAGAGAAAAAGATGGAGTTTTCTAGCTGATGTCTAACAGAAAAGACAGATGGTATCAAGACTCCCAAAGGAGCATTTCATCCCCTACAGCCTACAAAAAAAAAAAAAAAAAAAAAAGAAAGAAAGAAAGAAAGAAAAAAGAAAAAAAATGGAAACCCACTGTTTTAAACACTTCCGTCTTATTCTCTATTACATTTTTTCAAAGTTGGTAGTTATATTTAGCTTGCATTCAAGAAAAAGTCAACTACTGTTTTTTTCCCCCTTCCCAAAATATTCATTTGAGGAAGCTTTGAAATTTGCATTGGGAATTAACCTACTGCTATTCCTAATGAAGTCTAAGGGCACTGGGGTTGCTCGGAAGACAACATCTCCAGCCACTGCATTGCCAGGCCCAACATTGGGCAAAACATACACAAGATCCCTGCTCTTTGAGCACTTACAGTTTCATCCTCGCTCTTCCTTTTCAAGTGTAAAATCTGATAAAATTCATGATATGAATGGAAGAGTTGATGCATTTCTTAACCACCTAAGGTTGCTTACACCTAATTTTACAAAGCACTTCCCCTACTCCTGTGGGCAGTCTGTCTGAGAAGCCTCAAAAAAAAGTTCTCAAGCAAGTTGAATAAAATTATATGTATCTATTTATACTTATTGATTACTTTGGCAGTTACGTATTGAACATCCACAGCAGCCCAAACATCAGATTAATACTACTTTTAAAAAGGGTGCCTGGGTGGCTCAGTGGGTAAAGCCCCTGCTTTTGGCTGGGGTCAAGATCCCTGGGATGCAGCCCCGCATTGGGATCTCTGCTCAGTGGGGAGCCTGCTTCCTCCTCTCTCTCTCTCTCTCTCTCTCTCTGCCTGCCTCTCTGCCTACTTGTGATCTCTATCTGTCAAATAAATAAATAAAATCTTTTTTAAAAATTAATTAATTAATTAATTAATTAAAAAGGGGAAGAGAACCCTCAAAAAATAAAAGAAAAATACCAGAGAGAGAACAGAGGATTAATGAGTGCTCCCCTTCTCCCCATGGCAAGGTGCTTCAGGATGGTTTTTTGATCAATATTTGCAACACACCTGTAGGTCAAGAGGTAATTTTTATTTCACCAAAGCAAGGAAAAGTTAAGTACTTTGCCTAGTGTTGTGTGTTCCAAACATCTGGTGCGTAAGCCAAGGTCTCTGACTTCCCAGCCATTTTCTGCTAAGTTATCAAAGCAGGTGCCCTACTTCCCAGACTAGTTGATCTGTGCTCCCTCCCAAGGCTGAAAAAAGACAACAGCAAATTCAATGTAATAAATCAATCTAGCGTCTGAACCTTGAGAAGCAATGTGGAGGTGAGGAAAGAGTGGACGCTCTATTTATGCAATAGATTATTTGTAAATAGATTTACAGCCTCCTCCCCTACTGCTGCATTTGGCAATTTGACCTGCCAGTGTTATAATTTCCTCATCTCTACAGCAGGGATGACAAACATCTCATGCAAGATGGCTGGTGCCCAGCACACAGTAAGTGCTCTCAATGAAGGGCTGCAAATGTTGGCATTGTAGTTTGAAAAGAAGTAGAAGTTTTAAAGCAAATTTCAAAACCCAAGGGGTTTCCCTCACCTTTCATTGGTGGCAGTTAAGACAACATCATCTTATGCCACCCTCTCCACGGTCCTATGGGAGTGTCAAATCACAGCCCTGTGCTCACCAAACACCTCCCCTGTGTGACAGCTGAAGGGTTCCCTGACTTCTGCCTCATGATTCCTTTCCCATAGGAGGAAAACAGATTCTGCTTGCGCAGAGTGGAGGCTAAGGGCTGGGAAGAAGATAACTGAAGACATTCTCTCTCAGTCCCCTGAACACTCAGACCTTCCTAGGCATGTGACATGGGAACTCTGAAGCCTGGAACAGGAGGCATGGGCTCCTGCTGTTGCTATCAGGCAGGAACAGAGCCTCCTGAACCTTCTAGAATTTAGCCTGTGGCAACGTTGGCTGCAGGGCCTAGGTCTACCCAGAGCGGAGGACTGTTTCTGATGGGCTCTCAGAACCAGAATTAAAAGTGAGAGTACACCCCTGGAGAAAACGTCCAGAGCAAATGGGGTTAGAAAGCAAAATCATGTTTGGCCTATAGCCCTTCCAGGCACCATGGCCCAGAGAGATAATGGGTTCCACTGTGATGTCCAGGAGAAAAAGACTTTTTGACAAGCATTCATGAGACTATAGCAATAATGTTCTGTTCATTCCTCCCCAGCCACCTTTTCTACCATTTGAAGTTATCTGCATCCCCTCCTTTAGGATGAAGGAGATGATGAGGGTAATCAGTATAATATGTTCAGCAACTCTACTTTCCACAGGAGGTCCAAGGATATTATGGAAAAACAGCAATTATTGATAACTAAGAAGGTGCATCCTGAGCCCTCCTACGGGACAAGACCCAAAGTGGACACCCAAGAACAGAAGGTCCCAGATGCAGGGGTGCTGACCCACCCTGCGTCCACCAGGCTTGGCTGGCTGCATTTCCTTTCCCAGTAAAGTCTCTGAGCAGCTTGTTCACGCTAACATATGAATTACCAAATAGGTGCTATTTCCTTCAGAAAGTATCTTAATATCTCCGCTGGATTGTTGACACCTGCAATAGTAACACCAATGCCTCTTAACTCACTTGTTCTTTCTAGCTTCATCCTGCCCCAGCCTCAGTCCACTTCAATTCATTCTGCACATTGTCACCTCTCTGCTTCCTGAACAGTTGCTTCCAACCTCTTACCACTTCACAACAAACCCTTCAGAAGTACTTCCCTGCTTTCAGGAAGAATCCACAATTCTAAATTAGACCTCCATGCTCCTCACTCTGAACCCAACTGTCTTTAAAAGCTTGTCAATGCCCTAACCCCCAACACAAAGATTCCCCTACAGCTAGACTGCTCCCATCGCTGTTCTGTGATAAAATCCCAGGTTTTCATGGATCTTGCCTTGCACATGTGTTCCTTCTATTCCTTCCTCCATTCTTCTTTCATAAAGTCCTACTCATTCTGTAGGCGTCTTCCAAGTCCGGCGTCCCAGAAAAACATTTCTTGAATCAACTCAGTGCATAATTTTCTACCCCACCTCCAAACAAGTAAAATACTTCCTGTCTGTGACATTCAGACCTTACTGCTTTATATTAGTTATCTTTTTATTTGTGTGTGCTTAGTTTTCCTAAATTAACTATAATGAGCCTTTTGACATTACAAGCTGATTTAGTCTGTTAGTCCCATAATCCCAGGACAGCAATGGCAAAGTAGCCTTCCCCCGAGCATACTGACTCTATGCTTCTGGACTGAGACTCTGGACTTTAAAAAATAGACATTTTTTTTAAAGTCCCAGAATCCAAGTTTGGATTCCCAACTTGAAAGAAAACATGATTTTCTCACAAAAGGAACACTCTTCACAGCTTTTGACCATTGTTCCCTTGAGAATGAACTCTAAGACTGAACTAATGAGTCTATTAGAATTAATTAGACTGACATGAAATTATTTACTTAATCTGGGGACAATCTCATAGTGAAGAAATTCCTGAGGGAGGAGCTGACCAGAGTGTGGAAAAGAAACATAGGCTTCCCTATCCCTGTGACTGATGAAGGTGTATGAAACTGGTCCCAGACAACCAGCAAATCCTTGGAATGGCGGCAGGTGAAGAAGCCAGCAAAATGTGCTATCCCACCTTGTCCTTGTCTCTGTGGCCCCAAACAGCAGTGGGATTTGTGGAGATCTAACAGAGTGCCATGCTTCTGCCAGTCATCTTGAAGTGAACTTGACTCCAAATACATCTTAAAAAAGAGCTGATCTTTATGCTCTGCACTTTGTGCTTTGGCAGACCCTACCCACTGGCTGACTTTTGGAAGGGAAAAAAAAAAAAAATGGAATGAGCAACTGACTGTTGAAGGAAAACAAGCATGGAAATGCCCTTTATGCCTTGCTCAGGACAAGCACACATTTGCATTTCCAAAGATGCTTAAGAAGGCTTTTTTGGCTTCTGAGATCATTCGGGATCAATGCAAACAAACCTGATCCCTGACACAGACTCTCTGACAAGGCAGAGAATTGGCACATTCTGATCTTTGAGCTGTCTATCAAATCAACAAACTAACTGTATCCCTACTAAGCCCAAGACCCTCTGTTAGATGTGGTAGTCTAGTAGGTGGTACATGGCAGGATTAGACACAGTCCCTGTCCTTAAGGACTTCATGGTCTAACCAGGAAGCTGTGACCTAGCACATTAAAGACAGCCAGGAATACAGAGAACAAGTAGTTCAGAAAACAACCAACCAACACATTCTTGGCTTAGCATTGTGATAGACCTGGGATGCTGGAGGGGCCAGGAAACACTTCCCCTACAAGTTGCCTTGAGATCAGAATTTAAAAAGGATTTTAGAGAAACAGAAGAATGAAATGTAGAAGCAGTCAAAAGGATTTGTTAAAAAAAAAAGAAGAAGAAGAAGAAGAAACAAGAAACTCTTGATCTACTGATAGGGAGTGATCTCCAAGAAATATTATTAAATAAAAGATCACAATACAGAAGAGGGTGCCTTGTATGCTACCATCTGTGTGTGTAAGAGAGAGACAGACACACACACACACACACACAGAGAAGATAGTAGCTTATGTATGCACAGGAGACTTTTGAAACTCATGACCTTGACTGCCTTGAGAAAGAGGAATTGGTTAGCTGGGCCCCAGGAAGGGAAGAAGGACAATTCACAGGTATTTCATGTTCCTTCTCTGCCTTTTGAATTTTGAAACATCTAATTTTGAGAAAAAGAGAGAAAACAGAATGAGTAAGAGAGTATCCTAGTGCATTTTATATGCTATAGGAGCAGAAACAGAAAGTTTCCACCAGAAAGATCTCGGAAAGAGAGTTGAAGTAGTAAAATGGAAAGAGGTCTTAGGTGCCTTTGAAGATGGACCGAGATCAAATATTTTATTTTAGGAACATAGATACAGATGTGGAAGGTGTGCTGGAGTGGGGAGATGTTGACAGAGGAAGCTCCAGCAGCAAACCAGGAAGATGGTTTCTGCATTAGGATGGAAGTGAGAATGGAAAGTTACATTTGATTTTTTTTTTACATTGGCAAAAAAACAAGTGAACCCTTTTAACACCCTTTGTTTCAGAGTTGCTTTTCTTTTCTATATGCAGCACTTAGCACTAATCCTTAAATCCTCTGCAAATACCAGAAGCCAGGCCAAGACTTTCCTTGGTAAAACTTTGAATGGCAAGATGGTCTTTCCAACAGAAACACATCGTTCTCATGATTACAAAGAAATAAGAGGTGATCGACCATGACTTTTGGAGGAAGCAACGCTACTCAGATGGCCTGAGTCAGACACAAAATAGCCCTGACAATATTTTGGGAACAACAGCTTAAGGAATCATTGCCACCTAGCTGAAGTTGGAGAACAGGCTCTTTCTCTACCATAGACCATGTTACTCTTCCTGTCATAGTGATGTGACCCAGGTGAGCTGCATTCCAATCTCAGGCCTGGAGCCACAGCCTTGACACACTGTTCCGCCTACCACCATTTTGGGGGGTTAAGGAACCATTTCAGGGCTGCATCACTCTGGCTCAGTGGGTATTCTGCTGAGTTTTAATGCTGAGACTGCTAGCAGAGCCCCAAATAGTGCCCCTGTAGCCATCTACAAAGAGCCAGTGGCAATTATATCTGTCTTCCTACTGCAAGGAAAATTAATTTTTTCTCATTTGTAGTATAAATTCTCCAATGTTTCTGGCAAATGAAAGTCTAAGATTGCCTGAAGATATCTGTGTGCAGACCCTGCAGCAATTGGCAATATCCTCTCTCTTACTGGACCAGAAGTATTGCCTGCAAGCACCCTCTCTACCCATCCTTATCTCCCACTCCACCTCCTCCCACACAAATGTCCCACAGCTAGCTGAGGGCCAAAGGTAGTGCTTTCTCTGTGTCTGGGACTCTCTCTCCCTTTGATCCATTCCAGCCCACAGAAGCTAGGACTTTGGATCATATACTCAGGGAAGATGAGTACTATCTAGACCACCTCTAGGATCTTGACTTTGGCCTACTTTTAATGGATAACCTCTCACCTTGTGTCAGGAAAGGGGGTTCAGGAGGGTTAGTAGCAGAGAACAATAGCACAGAAACCTAACCCAGTCTCAAACTTTAAAAACTCCAGGTATGGAGAGCTGAGAATAAGGAGGTGTCCTCCATGGAAAAAACAGTCCATTGTGTCTGTTTCTCCAGGGGTATCAAAGTCATTATGAAAATCTTTGTTCATTCTTATTTTAAAATTTTGATGCTAACTAGGTTTGTGGACTTTAGAGTTGTCTGTGGTTTTAAATAATTTGAACCTTTTTATAAGTTGGCTTGCTGAGTCAGGTACTTAAAGGGAGATGAGAAAATGAGAGTTGGTGAGCAAGTTTACTTCATATTTTGTCACTGCCAAGAAAAAAAAAATACAGAGAACAAAGGAAGACAAAATCAGAGGAGGGTCAAGGAGAAAGGGAAGTCATTGGAGGTACAGATGCGTACCCAACCATTCCACACAAACCTTAGAATGAAGTTTCACAGGACTGGTTTGGGCCAGGTTTATTTCTTTTGCTACTTTTTCCCACCTCAACTTTTTATTTTGAAAGATTTTCAACCTAAAAAATAATTGAAATAATATTACCGTGAAGATTCCCTTATATTTCACACAGATTCACCAACTGTTGATTTCATCATGTGTTCTTGCTTTCTCCAAGCCCCCATCCTCCCTCCCTGATCCCCACCAACCATTTGAAAGTATACTGCAGACCTCATGATTAAACTTCACCCCCAAATACTATAGCAAGTATCCCCTAAAAGCATCATAATAATTCTCAAAAAAAGTGAACAGTGATACAAGAATATTTTCTGATCTATAGCTTGTATTCAATCTTCAATGCTCTCAATAAAGTCTTACATAGCTTTTTCCCTTCATTTGATCCAGAATTCCAAGACCATGCATTGCAGTAATTGATGTTCATAACCTTTTTCAATCAAGAACAGTCTCCTACTATTTTTTTAAAAATCTTTTATAATAATACTGACATTTTAAAGGGGTTGGACCAGTTTTTTTTTTTTTTTTTTTAGATTATCCCATAATTTAGATTTATATGATTGTGTTCTTATGATTTGAATCGGGTTAAACATTTTTAGCTAAGAATACTACATAGGCTATGTTGTGACCTTTTACTATATTAAATCAGGAGACACAGAATGTCAGTTTGTCCCATTATGCGTGATGCTGATACGTTCAGCTGGAGAAGCAGCACCTTCTGGATTTATCCACTGCAAAGTGCCACATATTTTCCTTTGTAATTAATGTATAATATGATGTATGATACTTTGAAACTATGTGAGTATTCTGCTACAATAACTTCACCCAGTGGTTTTCATCATTTATCGATGATACTTGTCTAAATTATTTTTGTAATTATAAAATGGATACAGTATAATTCTATTATTCCTTCTATATCTATTAGTTGTCATTCTTCCATAGAAAGAGACTATCTGTATTTTCTATAGTGATTTTTTGGACTCAAGGATTCTTTGTTTCATCAATCATATTGTTTTAATCCATCATCATTATTTCTGGTGCTCAAATGTTACCAAATTTTATCCATTATGACCTGATTCAAGTTATCTCCTCTGTATTTCTAACACATTCCCATCAGTTTTTGAGTACTTTAATGTTTCCAGGTACAAGATACTCTAGAATCACTTTGAATTTTGCACGTCCCAGACTTGGAATAAGCCAACCATTATACCCTGGTGTGCTGGCTCCTTTCAGAGAGTGTTTAGTCTTACAAGTACTCGATACTAATGGATAAAAGTTTATACCTATATATATGCCATTAGTTAGTCTAATGCCACTTTTAATGGTAGTTTTGAGGCTATCACATTCTGGAGAGTTGTACTTCACACTGGGGATTTTTCTGGGGTTTGCTTAGGTGGTATTTTTTCTGCATTGGGCATATCTGAGGGAATGTGGAACAAGGGGCCCAGGGTCTCCATTTCTGAATGGGTCATTTCAGAGAAGGGACCAGGCCACCCTGGTCCACCTCTGGATCCAGGCTTGTTGAGTATATTAACTACACAGTGCCTCAAACTACTGAACTGGTGGGAAGACTCACTTCCCAAGACCTTCTAACAACCAGAAGAGGGAAGAGACAATGTACAAATTTACAAAACAAATGTCCACTTTATTTGGCACAATATTTTAGAAAGTCATTCTTTAACAGAAATACAAACTTTGTCATTAGAATGGACTAAAGTAGGTGAAGATGAGCTGAGCTAGAAATGATCAAGGCAAAACTATTATTGAGTAGCTAAGAAGGAGAAATCTTTTTGGTACAATCAAGACCTCCCCTTTTTTTACATTCTGTTTTCTGTTCTACTTGCTCTCAATTATTTTTTTTTCTATTTTTACTGATAAGTAAATTAGTTTATGTCTTGCCATTATAAGCAAATAGTGATATTCTTTATTTAAACATTGATTTAATATTTCTTGAAAGCTCTGAGTTTGCCAGTCCCTGCCTGAATTAGAGTACATAGTATGTAGTTCAAGCCAAGGATATCACACTCTCCTAGAAAAAGAGCAGCATCCAGATAAGAAAATAGACTCTTTTAGCACAGATTGTGAAATCACAGGCTGTCATTCATTTCTCTCATTTTTATCAGATCTCTACCTTCTAAAGTGATCAACTAAAGATGCCATTTATTTATGAATTCAGAGAGCTTTTATTAATTAACAACTGTTTATCTGCCATTGTTCTAAATAGGCATGGCTATCTTCCTTGATGGTGTAGTCTAATATAAAAGAAAAAAATAAGGAATAGAAAAGTATCCTGCACTGAAGTAAGTTTATTTTTTTATTTTTTTAATTTAATATTGTGTTTTTTTTCAGGGTTCCAAAATTTATTGTTTATGCACCACACCCAGTGCTCCATGCAACACGTGCCCTCATTAATACCCACCACCAGGCTCACCCCCCACTCCCCCTCCAAAACTCTCAGTTTGTTTCTCAGAGTCCACAGTCTCTCATGGTTTGAAGTAAGTTTAAATATGAATCAAATCATAGGGTACTATGGAAGCATAGAGAAGGCATCTCAAACCCAGACTGAGGTTAGGGGCATGGGACAAGGTAATAATTATTCTCAGAGAACAAGATCCCTAAAGATGAGAAGCATTGGTAGAAGTACAGAGGAATAATCTAAAGAGAGGGAGAAGCATATGTAACGTAGGGGGAGCTCCAGGAGTCCATCTACTTATTTATCAGGGATAGTGGGTGGGTGGGTAGGGAGACTGATGATATAAGAGGCTGCAGAGATGAGTAGGGACCAGGCCTCAAATACTAGGCTGTGGAGTTCAGATTTTTCTTCTGAAGGCTGCCAGAAGTCCTCAAAAGATGATGACAAGTAGAGGAGAGGCACCATGAGCGTGGCATTCCAGGCAACCTACTCCCAAATGGTGATGAGCACACGGGTTTGGACTATGCTGACCTGAACAAGGCAAGGATTATGAAGACCCAAAGTGGGATACTGGGAGTGGGAAACGAGAGGAGTGGAGGAGACTCTGGGAGTATTTGAGACATTGAATTAACAGTATTTGATGACAGAAGAAATGGGGATCCAGTGTGAAAGAAAATGATCTTCACGTTTAGTTTTTAATCTTCATCACCACTATTGAGAATTCTAGGGTTAAAATATTTTTCTATCTGTGCAGCCTAAACTCTTCCACAAGCAGTCACAGGTCCACACGACCATGAATTCCTTTCAGGATATCAAAGTAAAAAAGGCAATAGGTTGTAAACAGCTCGGGACCCAGTTCACTGGGCTACCCTCTGAGACTTGGCCTGAACTTACACATTTCAAGACAGTCTCTGCACAAAAGGACAGACGGCAGGGATTGGGCAAGAGACAATACAGGAGAGGAAGTTAGAGGATCTTGGATGCTCTGGCCTTTGAGAGTGCACAGCGAGTAGCCCACTTCCTTCAGAGACGATGTCAAAGAGAAAAAATGCTGAGGAATTCTGGAAGTACTTGCAAGGACAGGGGAGAGAATGCTCCTGTCAAGGAACTCCAGCCTGCTAAGTTGCACAAGTGTCTCCTGAGACTACCAACAAGTCTCTGATGATGCCTGGGACAAGCCACTTTCACCCCCCAGCCCTGTGCTCCGGTTGCCCTTCCCTACCCTGATGCTTCTCCAAGAATATGCTGGCAGATATTGTAGTTATTTAATAATATTTTTGCTACACAACTAGATGTTTTGGAAGTGTTTGTTTTTAGTTGTGTGTGCATGTGTGTGCGCGTGTGTGTGTGTGTGCGTGCCCATGTTTTTTTTTCCCCTCCTTTTTGCCACTTAGTAGCACATCCAAGAGAAGATAAATATTTCAAGCCAATTAAGATGCAAATACATGTGTAACAGCTGCTCAGCTGTTTACTCCTCTTCCTCTTTTGTATTTTTCTCCTCCTGCCATTCTCCATCTTGTTTCTCCCTGTACTTTTCCCCTCGTGCATGAACTAGTAGAGGCTCACAGGCAAAATCACGGTAGCCACTCACATCCATGAACTTCCAGAATAAGGAACACCAGACAAAAAGAGTTCGATCTGTCCCACGGCCGTGACTTGGAGGAGAAGACAGAATTCAATTCTTTGCAAAAGAAAGATCCTGGCCCACGACACCCTTGCAGAAGAGATCTCTTCCTTTCATAATATGCCCACCAGCTCTCACACTTTCTCTTGGGTTCAGAAAATAACAGAGACATCAGCAGGACAGTTGACTGCTAAATCCAGTCTTAACCTTTGAAAATATAATTTATTCAAACCCAGTGTATTACAGAAAGCCCAGCGTGGGTGGGGGATTAGGTGGCCAAGGCAGCATCAGTCAAAGAACAGGATAAACGGAGAGTCTCCCCTGAGATCATTCCTACAGGATGAAAATGTTTTCCGCCAAGATACTGAAAATTTTTTAAAAAGCTCTTGCCGGGTCGGGGGAAAGGATGAGAGAGGGAGGCTGGCTGCAGAGCCCTCCCAGGGGCCATGGGTGGTGAGTAGCAAGCTGTGTTCATTTGGAGGCTCCCTGGGATTGGAAAGAGGATGAAAGACAAAGGCTTCAAAAGCTTCTAAGGGCCACCAGCAAAACCCTGGCAGCAACAGAGGTCTCCCTGTACTCACACAGCTGTCACCACCCAACTGACCTGGCAAAGGAAACAGGAACCCAAGGAGCAAGGAGGGAAATGGCATTCAGGCCAGAAACTATTACGGTAATTTTCATCCTACAAGATCATCCTTCAAGGCATTCATAGCTACCTTGGTAGGCTGTAAGCAGGCGGATGGCTCAACATCTAATTACTCTCCCAAAGACGGTTAAATTGCTAACAATCAACGTGCTGGTCAATGGTTTGACTGGGGAAAGAAGGGGGTGGATAGATGGATAGATTCAAATACCAAGTTACAAACAGACTCTTACCCACTCTGATTATTGTTAGGTGGTTGGTTTTTTCTGATCCAAAATGGACCTCACAGGAGAAATTTAGTAGCAATGAATATGTGATCAATCTCACAGTTCAGATTTCAAATCCTTGCCCTGTGCAGCAATAATTTGAGGTTAATTTGCCTTTTTTTTTCTTCAGTAGAAAGGAAGTGACAAGACATTGATTAATTTATTAACAGGAATATGTTGGACACTAAGTACATATTAGACTCTGTGAAGATGGCAGGGAACACCTGTGAACAAGTAACCCCAGAACTTACCTTCATGAAACATACAGGTTAGTAGGGAGGACAGAAATTGCACTGTAATGATTAATAGCATGAGTGTCATTTAGAAAAGTGACCAAGGAGAAGTACCCAGAAGGGTAGTTGGCTCTAGTACCTCTGCAATTGCCACCCTTCAGCTGACTCTCCTACGTGTTACTCTGTATTCCAAAAAGTGAGTATAAAATTTTCTACCATCTAGGTATCAATACAGAAACTATTTATTGATTTCCTTCCATTTCCTGGCTCTAAAGTCAGCTCTAAGTGGGGTGAGACAAATAAGATACAAGTGGCAGAAAGCCCCCAGGAGATACACAGCATCATCATGCATCAATCTCCCTATGGTTTGCAAATGAAAAGTCAATGACAAGCACAGCACGGCCACTGTGCCAATCAAAGGGCTGTCTCTGCTGGACAAAGTTTTGTCCCTTTTCTCTCCAGTTGTTCTTCCCCTCTTTCTCTCTTTTCCCTTTTCTGCTTTCTGCACATGAAGAGTGGCTATGGCTCTTTGCCTCCTGGTTGGAATAGCACTAACTCGTAAAGACATGAAATAATGACCATCTTTGGTCCTCTTTAACCTGTTCTCTGAACTCATCTCTGAGGAATGGGTGACTAGCAATCTCATGAAGAATAGAGTCTTTTCCCTTTCAAGATGCTGAATACTCTGCCTTCTAATCCCAGCCAGGACCCCCACGGGAATAGAACATCAGATACCTGTGATCCTCAGCCTCGCCAGAGATGGAAGTGGGTGAAAAATACAGATCACAGCCATTTACAACTTCAAAAAAAGCTTTGAATCCCACTCATTTTCAGAAATTTTGCTAGGATTTTTGGTGGAAGTTTGATAGGGATTTTTCCCCCCCAGGTTAGAGGTGGACAGGAACTTTTCAACACTATCCACAGTAAGACAAATATAAAGAAATCTATGTTGGGAGCTGAGATTTCCCTGGTGTGAAGTGTGATTCAGTTCTGTGGCCACTGTGGGCCAGACATTTCTTAGTGCAGGGAAGACCCTTCAAGAGACAGGAAAGAAAAGAGACTTTCCCTGGGTGGGGATGGGGGGGCAGCGTTTAAAACTTTTTGAAATAACAATTCAGCAAACGTATCTGTAGTGCACCTTCAGATCCCTCAGAGGACAGAAAGAAAAGAAATTGGGTGTTTGAAATCCTTATGGAGGGGTAAGCAAAGAGGAATTTTTATCTTCTGCTGTTATGAACCCAATTAGATGTATTTTGAGGAAAGGGTGTATGTATATTAGATTTTAATTAAGTAGTGTTAATTATAATCTATGAGATGTGCTTACTGCTTATCAGATAATTATGAGAAAGCCAATTTGGCTGCTGGCTTGCGACTAATTAAGTGGAATTAGTAATGATAATTATAGATTTAATTTTGGTTTGCCTTTATTGGAAAAGGGGCAAATCTGCTTAAGATAGGATGCATTGGGGCAAAAGGACAGAGTCTGCAATCCACCTAGAGATTGACCTGGGCTTTGAGAAGCTGGGAAAAGCAAGAAGGTGTAGCCAATAGCATCTGCTGTGCCTGCCTCCCACCCCCCGCCATCTCTTTTCCCTCGAGTCCCAACTCTTCTTCCTTCAGAGAGAAGTTGCAGGGTCTGTGTGAGAGAGGAAAAAGTTTGAATGAGGTACCACAGAGACTTGATGGAGGGCCTTCTAGCTTGAACTGGCAAACACAGCGTCTCCCTGTTCTCATTGGTCCACGATGCCATGGGGGCGGGAACAGCCCAGGGTAGCCTGGTTATTCTGAGCCCAAACATCCTGTTGGCAATGCTTAAGGATTCATGGTATATTGTAAATTGATTGCTTTCTCTCAAGCTGCCTTTCTTCCATGAGTTACGTAAGACAAATGACAGACCTATAATTGGAGTATAGGATCTACCTCCTCCAAAGGCCATCAGGATGAACCTGAACTATAGACAAACTGAAAAAATAATTTCTGCCCCCTGTTTCTATTTGATATACTATTTTGACATTTCAATTACATGTTTCCTCATTTAACATTTCTTCTGCCTGTGTCCAATATTAGGCTTTGAATTCCTTGAAAGCTGACGCTATAACCATTTTTCATTTTTTAACTTTGTTCCCTGCTATCTAATAGACTCCCCTCTGGGCGGTGTCACCAAAGGAGGTAGGGCTAAACTGATCCTAGGCCATCACCTTGTAGCACTTTTATCTTGGGCAAATTGCTTAATCTACCTAAGCCTCAGGGCAGCTTTGTTGCTTTCTTTTTTTTCCAATCTGTAAAATAGAGATAACAACAGTGCGCATCTTAAAGGATGCATAAGGATTAAATAAAATAATTTATTTTGAGTTTAGCACAGTGCTTGGCCTATAGCAAACTCTCAGTACATCAGTATCCCTCAGATGGCGCATGACTACCTATTTCTGAACTGCATGATGTGAATATAATAGGTGTACATGTCTGAGCTCCACCCCAGACCCTCTGAATTGGAAACTTGGATCATGGTACAGGTGTCACAGTGTCTACAAGCACTCCAAGGTGATTCTCCTGCACAGTGACCATTCAGGGCCACTACAAGAAATGCCAGTTCCCTTTAGAGCACCAGGATTGGTTCGCTCACTTTGCCAAACATAAGGAGGGTTCTTAGGTGGACTCATCACCTACCTCAGCCTGAGTCATGACCAAAGCAGGTTAAAGAAGGAGTTAAGCTCGGTAAATTAAAAACCTGGGACCTCCCACCATCTATGTGTCATAATTATGAGAAATACAGCCCCGGCCTAGCTCCCACTGTAGACTTTGGTGTGTGCACAGTAGGCCCAGGAGTGTTTCACAGGTAGTTCAGAAGTAAGGAGGCAGCATGACTGCTGGCTTGTGACTAATTAAATTAGTCCCCTATATCCTCCATGACTCAGATAAGGTGTAGTAGCATCAACCCCACCATAGCTCAAGCTGCTGAGTGGTACTCACCCATTTGGGCCCCAGCCAATTCTCATACTCCCAGTGAGACAGGTACTGGGAACCATCCCACACCACAGTAGCTTATGAATGGCCACCAAGAAATGCCACCCCATGAGTGACTTATATTCCTTAACTTGTCATGCTCTCATGCAGCAGGCATCCCTGCTTGAAGCCATCAGCACCAGCCCTGAACTCTGAATTTTGCCTTTCAGGCACCACTCAAGGAGCCAGCCCAGGATGCCTGTCACTTCATAATCAAGAAAAGGAGGAGGGACTCAAAACCAAAAGGGGGCTCGTGCTGACTGAAGCATGATTTCTTATGTTTGTTCTGTGAGCCCCAACCTATGACTATGCCCCAGACTCCCCACGGAACTTAAGCACCCAAACTGCTTTCTTCTTAAGGTGCGTGTCCAAGTACATCCCATCCTTCCCTCTCTCGGTCTGATCACTTTTATCTAGGCCAGCCAAACTTACTCAGCGACTGCTCTGTCAGGAGGTAATCTCTTTGACATGGTTGGGTTAGCTCTCGCACACCTCTCACATCCTGTGAGGTCACTTTTATCATCACCATATTTATGTCAGAGATGAGAAGACTGAAGTCCATGTGGTCACCTAATTTATCCAATTCACACATTCAGGAGTGATAGTATCAGGCTTTTAATCTTGACAGTAGCCTCCAGAATCATCACCCTGAAGCACTCCTTTTTGCCTTCTATTTTTCTGAGCTCCAGGTCACCATGTATTTGATTCTATCCGTACAGGTGTTATAGTTCAGGTGTTATAGTTCAAGTGCACCATTGCTGCCTCCTGACTGGTTAGTCTCTCCTGCCCTCCATGAGTCCCCACACTGTGTACAGCTCCTTTGTGGAGGCTTGCAGCTCTACCCTCAGGTGGCATTGCTCAGTCTCTTTTCCTCACTATAACCATTTGTTCCAAGGTCAGGACTGAAACTCACATCACCTATGAAGTTCTTGCTGACCACTGTTCCTTAAAACTCTATCTCCTTCCTCTGAACTCTAACACCTGCCTAACTTCTATCCTGCATTACCATGTGTCTATTTCAATGCCATCCATATCTGACTCTCCCAGGTTAATTACAAACTCCTTACAGATGATCATACTATAGTGGTCTTTTTAAGCTCAGTGGCACCTTCTATCATGCTCTACTCATAGCTGACACAATATGAATGAGATATTTGAATAATTTTGATCTAAATGAACTGCATAGTCTGAGGGTATCAACAAAAAGTTTTACCATTTTGTCTTACGGAGATTACCAAGAATGCAAGGGTTTATGCTCACTTTGTGGGCAGATGTGGGGGCAGGCACTCATGGGGCTGTAGCCAGGCTGATGCATAGATAAGTGACAAGGACTGAAGCTATTACCAAGATAATATGACCCATCGATGCTAAACAGCTTTATTGAGATTAAACATATATGGATACAAAAGTATTGCACAAATTTGAGGCCAGAATTTTATCACAAAACTAATTCAGTTCAAGAGACATTCATTGGACAGTTTCTATATACAAAAGTGCACAAGACTGCCTCTGTGCCAAAAGGGTTTACACTAATCAAATATAACATTAGAACTTAACGAGCCCATAGAGAATAGGAATCTAATCACCTCATTTTGCAACAGAGAAGAGTGAGGCCCAGAGAAGGGAGACTACTGACAATGGCCACACAGCTCTCTAGAGGCACATCCAGTATTAGAACCCAAGTCTGTTTCATTGTACCACAACCCTTCTTCCCAGAATTACAAAACCTAATGTAACCGTGGCTACAATTTCAGTTAGTGAAGAAGAAAAGCATTAGGGCCATTGAAGGGAATTATTTTGTAACAGAAGTCCACAAAGGATCATGTCCCTAAGTCCCTGCTGAAATCATTGTTTATTTAAAATTCTATCCTCGTATAAAAAATAAGTGAGGACTATAATAAGTACTATAGGAGAGCTACATCTGAGTTGAAACTTGAGAAGAAGTGGAAATTACAACAGACAGAGATAGGAAATAGGAAAAAATGGGGGAAGCTTAAATGAAATCATACACGGGATGGTGTTCATAGCCTTCAACAAAATAAAACAAATGCAAGGTACTGACCATCCAGAGAGAAGAGAAGAGCACAAAAGAAGGAGGAGGGGACCTTGAGGGCTTTCTGCACAGAGACTGACCAGTAAAATACACCAGCTAGAATCCATATTTCTAGGAGATGAGGGAGAAGGCTGAAGTCAGAACATGATAGGCTTGGAATACCATGTGAAGGAGTCTGTCCAGGAGGGACTCTATATAGTGTCGCCTACATAATGGTCTCTAAATTATAGACTTTGGCATTTGGAGGTAACTTGATTGGAGTAAAACAGATAAGGTGGTCATCAAAGTGCACAGGTGAGAAAGGAAGGGAAGTCAGAATAAGTACAGTAACTAGGAAAAACTGGAGGACACTTTGATGCAGACTCTTAGTTCCCTACAGTGGATGGGACCTACATGTCTGGTGGTGAGACAAGCACAGGTATGTGGATGATGACAATGTCAACTGGTGTTAGTGACATGAAAGGAGAACATCTGAGAGGAAATGTGAATTTGAATCTAGACATCTCGAATCAGAGGTAACAGATGACATGCAGTTAAGGGTGTCCAGAAAGGTGTTCCTTGTCAAATTATCAAGCTTGTTTGGACTTCTCTTTCTCCTAAAATCAGCCATGGGGAAACTAGGACACAGAAGATAGCATGGGTTTTATAAAGTTATGACAACAAAAATATCAATAACATCCATAAGAAATCCCGAGGGAGTCTCAACACCACCTTGACCTTGAGTGTCTCTGTTCTAGGAGCTCAGAGAAATGGCAGTGACTCTGCCTCGGATCAAGGATGGTGGGGACATGGAGTGAGAGGGTCAGCTGAAGAAAGGCTTTCAAGTTCTCTTATTTCGTGTTTCACATTGTCTTTTGGCAAAATTTGCCTGTCACAGCGCCACTGAAAACAGCTGTTAGAGCTTTTGGATACAATAAAGATGGCATCATATAACTGAAGAAAGGAAAAATGATGTTATAAAAACCAGCTTATTAAATGGAGAAAAAAAATTTGTCATCCATTTAACTCTACATTCAAAGGTAGATGCAGCAGAGATTAAAAGACTGAAATTAAAAGTTAAAACTGAAATTTAGTAGACAAAAACATAGAAACATGGTGTAGAAACATGGTGGAAGAGCTCTATAACCTAGGAGTAGAGAACAACTTATTAAACAAAAGCCCCAAAATGTTATGCAAAAGTTTACAAATTTGATTACATCAAACTAAGAATGTACTTCAACAGAAAACATGATAGATAGAATTAACAGATAATGATAGATTAGGAAAAGATAGATGAAGTGTTTGAAACTGATAAAGACTAAAATTTAGAATATACCAGGAATGCATTCAGGAAAAGACAAACATTCAGGAAAAGAAAATATGGGCAAAAAATTTCAATGATGAGTTTCAAGGAGAAACACAAAAGACTGACAAGCACATAAATAAAATATGAAATTAACTGGTAATCAGAAACATTAACTGGCAATCAGCAAGTTATCAAAGTAAAACAAAAAGAGGTATCAATTAATAACCTTCTTGGCAAGATTTAGAAAGTTGGATGAAGCCAAGTATGAAAAAAAGTGGAGAGAAAAACGCCCCAGAACACTTACTGGTAGGAAGGTAGACTAGAGTCACCACAGTGTAGGGCAGTCAGATAAAGTGATGTATACCCCGGAACCATCTCTTTCATCCCTGAGTATATAAACCTATAGGATTCCTACACAGCTCTCTTTCAGACCATGCTTGAAGATGCTCATCTTAGCATTTATGCTGAAGGCAACCAGTGTCAATGACAGGAATGATGGACAAGTAAAATTTGATAGATGAGTCCCACTGAAAGCTAAGAGTAGTTAGAAGTTATAAACACATAAAAAATATTATTGGGGTGGGGCGCCTGGGTGGTTCAGTGGGTTGAGCCTCTGCCTTCAGCTCGGGTAGTGGTCTCAAGGTCCTGGAATCAAGCCCTCTGGAATTCCCTCCTGGCAGGGAGCCTGCTTCCTCCTCTCTTTCTCTGCCTGCTTGTGATTTCTCTCTCTCTCTCTGTGTCAAATAAATAAAATCTTAAAAAACCATATTATTGGGTTTTAAACAGTGCTGAAAAAAAAAAGGTAAGAAACAGTATGTAATATGTAACCCACCGCCATTTATGTTAAGTAAAAATATATATACATTTATACAAAAGAGCCTAAAAGGATACACATTAAATGCATCTAAATGGTTCTTTAAAGAGCCATAACTATGGGAAATGGGGATAACTACATAACTAAAACAAGAAAAGGGGCTTTAATGTATGGTCCAATAATGATAATGTCCCATGAATATGAGAACCAAGGGTCTACATCTAAGATTCTAAAGTAAAAGAAAAAAGATCCAACCAGCAGTTGAAAATAGGAGTTGGCAAATCAGAGAACTGAGATAGAGAGGAGGGATTGGCAAAGGCACACCTAAAAGTGATAACTAAATCTGTGGTTAGGCAGTGGATACATTGCCAAAGAACAGAGCCAAGAAATGAAAGCAGGAGGGACAGAAAAGGTAGTGAAAACCACAGGAAAAAACAATAGAAACTTTCTCAATTCATTTAAGAAGTATATACCCACCCTAATTCAAAAAACAGACAGGGAACACAAATAAAATAATTTTAGAACAATTACTAAATAATAGGATGTAAAACAGTAATTATAGAAAATTCAGTAGCATACTAAAAATTGTACCAAATTCGGTAGGGTTTATGCCAGGCATACCAGATTTCAACTATATAAGATCTATCAACAATAAGGTATTACATTAAAATGTAGAGGAAAAAATCATGAATAATATTGTTAGATGGAAAATAAGGTTTATTAAAATTAACAACTACTCAAAATGGGAAAAAAGAATGAAAATTTAGGAGAAACAGGAAAAAGGAAAACTTTTTAACGATCACAAAGTTTTATAACAGAAACTAGCAGCAAACCTCATATTAAATTTTGAAACACAGAAGACAGAGAAAATTATGAACAAGAAAAAAATGCCCATCTAGAGATTTTAAGTAAACATGGAACGAGAGGTTGGGGAGAGGGAGAAAAGATAAATTTATTTTTTAAAGACTTTATTTATTGATTTGACAAAAAAAAAAAAAAAAAAGCAAGAGAGCACAAGCAGGAGGAGTGGCAGAGGGAGAGAGAGAAGCAAGTCCCCACTGAGCAGGGAGCCTTATGTGGGGCTCCATCCCAGGACCCTGAGATCTTGACCAGAGCCAAAGGTAGATGCTTAGCTGACTGAGTCACCAAGATGTCCCAAGATAAATTTATTCTTATCTACAAATATATAATTGTCTCCTTAGAAACACAAACATCTCATTTAAAAATTACTAAAACTTGGGTGCCTGGGTGGCTCAGTGAGTTAAAGCCTCTGCCTTTGGCTCAGGTCATGATCCCACAGTCCTGGGATCAGGTCCCGCATCGGGCTCTCTACTCATCAGGGAGCCTGCTTCTCTGTCTCTCTCTGACTGTCTTTCTGCCTACTTGTGATCTCTCTCTGTCAAATAAATAAATAAATAAAAATCTTTATTTTAAAAAAAATTATTAAAACTTCCCAGAAATTAACAAATAAAAACAAAGCCAAAAACGGTTATTAGAACTTTTTAAGAGTTCAATAAAGTGACTGGATATAAAAGAATATTAAAAAACTAAACAACTAGAAATAAGAAATCTCCTTTATACACATAGTTATAAGATACAATCACAAAAAAAAAATTCAAACCAACATCAAAAATTACAACTAGCATAGGGATTAATTTTATAAGAAATGTAGAAGAGCTTTATGAATGAAACTATAAAAAAATTATGAAAGGGCATAAAAAAAAAAGCCCTGAATGATAAAACCACCTTTGATGAACTGTGACTGTTCTGATCATTCTCCTGGTGAGCTGACCGTTTGGATTCCGCAACCCCCTACCCCCTGCCATCCTACCTTAGTGGAGACTTGCTTGGTCTATGTTTCACGCTTTTGCATTGTCAGGTTTCTGTCTGTACTGCCTAAGTCCTCTCGGCATAAAAGCACACTGTAGTATTGTTTAAAGAAAATTATTGTTTTCTTTATGTTGTTTAAAGAAAATAAAATAAGACCTCATTGCCATACAAAACCTTGCAGCAATACATCTCCAAAGCATTGCCTATTGTTAGTATGGCCAACCTTCATAATTCATAGATTCTATATATGCATAATTGCCTATTTGCTAATTTTTTTAAAATCCCAAAATCAATACGAATGGGACTTTTACAGTCATTCATGGCCATATGCACAGCAGAAAAAAAAAATGTGAGTCACCTGACACACATGTTCCCAGATGAGGTTGAACAAGATGATGCTTTTCCTTCTTATTCCAACTTTCTTACTCTAAATAAGTGTCCTGTTCTTAGTCTATCGAGTGCCATGTTTTTCCCCATTTTTGTGCTTTTTGTTGGTGATTTTGGTGTTTGAAATAGCACCTGAGAGTAGTGCAGAGGTACTTTCTGATGTCCTTTAACAAAAAAGTTGTGATGTGCCTTATGGAGAAAATATAGGCTTTGTTCAGGCATGAGTTATAGTACTATAGCACTCTTTTCCATGAGTTCAATGATAATGAATCAAGAACACAGAAAAAGTATTTTCTGCCTTTAAACAGAAATACACATAAGTTTATGTATCGATTGGTTGATGAAAATGTAACCAGAGGCTCCTTCCTAAAAGCCTTGGCTCCTAGGGGCAGTGGTTCTATAGTACAGTGTTTGTGATGATTTTACAGAACATACCTACTACAAATAATGCAAATTGACCATATTTCAGTTTCTTCACATCCCATTCTTCAACTCCAGGCAAGCTTTTGAACTTATCACTTCATTATAACATTCTGGTTAAGGCCACCAGTTACCAGTTCCAAGGGTCTGAGGCCCCTGTTCTCTCCCTCGATACACCTGATAATCTGCAACATTCAATACAATAACCACACCTTCTTTCTGGGTCTTCCTCAGAACTGTACTATCTTCATCATTGTCCCTCACAGCCTCCTTTATGGAGTCTTTCTTTCCTCAAGCTCTGTGTTGAGATCTGAATTACTCAGAACTCCCTTAATTTGCTTCTTTTGTCAGCTTCTTCCCTGGGAATCTATTCCAAACCAAAAGCTTTAATGGACAACAATATGTCCAATCTTCCCGTTCAGTTAATTTCTCAAACCTGAAGTCCCTGGAACCACTTCTTCTTTGCTGTCTCTCTCATTCCATACAACCAATGCATCAGAAAATTTTTTGGCTCTATTTGAAAATATGTGCTAAGTCCATTAGCATTTCTCCACTCTACTCTTTCTGCCATAACCCCAAACCCCATCATCTTTTATCCTGATTACAGCAACTATTTTCTAAATAACTCCCACCTCCTGTATTTCCTCCCCCAATACACACACAATATGTTCCTGTCACAGAAACTAGAATGGGCTGACAAACTGCAGATCAAATTATTCCACTTTATTCAAACCCTCCCGAGGCTTTATGTTGTATTTAGAATAATATCCAAATCTTTTGCCATGACCCTACATGATCTAATCTTTGTCTATGTCTCTGATCACTGAGAAAATGCTTTATCTTGAACAATATTGGTCTTTTTTTTAATATCTTGAAACTGACAAGATAGTTTCCAACTTAGGCCCTCTGTGCTGGGTAATCTCTCTGGGATGTTCTTCTCTCAAATTCCCCCTTAGTTGTCTTCTCATGATCAGGTATTAGCTAAAATATCACTCCCTCAGAGAGCATTCCCTGAATATACAATCCAAAAAAAACCACTTCCTCTTAGTCATGTTCTATTTTATCAACCTGTTATTTTTCTTTTCATAGTCTTTACACCACCTGAAATGGTCTTTATATTTTTCTCTTGCTCACCTGCTCATCATGAGACTTCCCCACTTCATCCTCCAGAATGTGAATTTTGTAAGATCAGGAACTTTTAACAATCTTGTCTATCTCAGAGTCCGGGTAGTTTCTGGCACATAATAGATTTTAAATAAGCATTTATTGAAGGAATGTACCATTTTATTGGAAAGACTCAATAACATAAAGATGCCAAGCATGTGTGTGTGTGTCTCTCTGTCTGTCTGTCTGTCTGTGTGTGAAATTAAAGTAACTCCAATCAAAATTCCAGTAAGGTTGGTACTTGACTAATCAGTAAGCTTGGCCTGGAAGAACATTTACTAAGCTAACTGACCTATTATTTCTATGATCATTCTAAGTAGTATGGTTCAGTCACAGGTACAGACAAATGGATCAATGGTGTCAAAGTGGAAGTAAAGGAAAAAAAAAGTATATGTGGAAACTTAACAAAAGTGGTTATTTCATATTAGTGGGGACTTAGGTACCTCACACCACATTCTTTAATAGCTTGAAATTAGTAATAGTTGGAGTATTTTTACCCTGGAATCAACAAATGCTATGAATCAGGGCTTTAAAAAAAAAAAAAAAAAGATTTGATTTTTTTTTTTTTTTTTTTCTTAACCCACTGAGCCACCCAGGTGCCCCTTAGGTTTGATTTTTTTCTTTTTTTTAAAGAAGCTTTAGGTTCACAGCAAAACTGAGAGGAAGATACAGAAATTTCTGTATATAGCTCTACCCCTACACATGCACAGCCTTCCCCTTTATCAACCACCCCCAACAGAGCGGTACATCAGTTATAATTGAATTTACCCTACCTGATACGTCATGATCACCCAAAGTCTTTAGTTTCCACTAAGGCTCGCTCTTGGTGTTAAACATTGTTTGGGTTTGAACAAATGTATAAGGACATGTATCCATCATTATGGTATTGCACAGAGTATTTTCACTGTCATAAAAATCCTCTGTGCTCTCTACCTGTCCATTCCTTCTCCCCAACACCTGGTAACCTCTGGTATTTTTATTGTTTTGCCTTTCCCAGAATGTCTTATAGTTGGAATTATATGGTATGTGGCCTTTTCAGATTGGCCTCTTTCACTTAGTAATATGCATTTATAGTTACACCATGTCTTTTTATAGCTAAAAGCTAATTTCATTTTAGCGCTGAATAATATTCCATTGTATAGATGTACCACAGTTTAATTATCTGTTCAGCTACAAAAAGCCATCTACTTGTCTGCTTCCAAGTTTTGGCAATTATAAAAAGGGCTTATTTTTTCTTTCTTCAGAAACCTAGTTGTTACCAGCAAGCCACTGGGCCAAGGACCTATGTGATACAAAACTTTTGAGGGTGAGAGTGGAAACAAGGTGACAGGGTGTTGCAACTCTCAGTGAGAACACACTGTTCCAAAATTTCCAACTGAAGCCTACATATGAACCCTGAGAAAATACTGAAGGACCCGCTTTATTTTAATAGTTCAATGTTTTGCTCATATTGTTGGTTCTCTGTGTTTATGTGCTGACATATTTGAATATTTTATATTTCTATTTTTTCTTATCTTCTACAACTCATATTCTACAAGAAATATATTTACAAAGGGTTAGGTATCAGTGAAATAGGGTTGAAGGATAAGATGACAGGCAAGATCAATGAAGTAAAATGAGACTCCAGATAGCAGTTGCTGGAACCAGAAGAAGAGAAAATTCCAAGAAATTCCAGAATCGCTGTCTGTCCCAGACACAGAAACCTGGGTCGATCTGTGTTGTTTCTTTGCAGAAAAGACTCCAATGGCCTCCCATCTCAATTGTTTCATCTCAATCAGAATAAAAGCCAACATCTGTGCAGTCTTTCTTCCTTGCTTGCTGCTTTCCAGTCATCCGGGACTCCTCCAAATGTTCCAGACATGCTCCTACATGCACAAGCCAGGCTGCTTCCCACATATCTTCACGGCTTACTATCTCATCCCTCTTAAGTCCTATTTAAATACTATCTTCATTCATTCTCCACCCCCGTCAACTGTTTTCCCCCATAGCTCTTCCACTCTCCCCCCAATAGCATACCATATGATTGATATATTTTTTCACTGTCTATCTCTTGCCACTTGAATGTAAACTCCATGAAGGCCAGAATTTGGAGCTGTCGGGTATGTTGCTGAATCTCCAGTGCCCAGAAGAGTCTGACCCAGAACAAGTAGGTGTTCAGTGAATGTTTATTGACTGACTGTCTGAATAAATGAATAAAGTCAGCACTGAAAAATTCTGTAAGAAAGTTGAGCAAAGGTTGATTGTGGCGGACAATGATGTTCCAGATGGCAGCTGGAGGATGGAGCAGTAAGAGAGCAGTGGAGGTGCAGAAGGCAAGAGAGGCCCTAGGCTGGTCCAGGGGTAACCCCCCTGCCATGTGGAGTTGGCTGGTGTCTGCCCCATCCTCGTCATTCTTACCACTTTACCCTCATCACTCAGACTTGAAAAGTCCCTATTTCCACTCATTTTTGGAAGGCATCACTACACACTTGGTGAGGAGAGAAAAACACCTCATTTGATCGATTTCACTGTAATGAGCCTCCTGGGAAAGGAACAGGCTGGGAAAATATCTACTACCTGCTTTTAGCTTAGTTCCTACTCACAAACAAAATTTCCCTTATCATGTCTATATACACTGGTGCCATGAATTCTTACTTTCTCTTTTCACTGAGGACATTAGAGAGGATTGGGAGATGAAGAACAGAGACAGGAAGAACATGACGTAGAGACACAATGTGACTAAGGCAGGTTATGGCCGCACCATCAGCTTTGAAATACTCTCATGGATCCCCTCATACACGCTGGAGTGTCCGTCTGGCCGCAGTGTCGTGGAGAGAGAGTTGTTTCCAGTACATCAAGAAATGGGTGATGTATTTTAAAGAAACGAGAAGCACTGAATATTTATAATTCACTTAGCTGAACAAATATACCAGAGAGAAAATGGGGCCAAAAAAGTAAAAGGATCAGGATCCCAAATCAGGGCCAGCCCAGAAATAGCAGAACTATTGTATTTCTCACTCATAGCTCCTTTCTATCCTGGGTTCTCACAGCGAGCTTTACACGTTGATTAAACTCCTAACAGCCTGGGGAAAGCAGCAGAGGAGATGAGGTAAGCACATTTGAAACAATGCACTAGAGTCCTACACAAGATTTAATCTGCGGAAAGAATACTGGGGACACCCTTGTCATTTCTGGGTACCCTAGTTTTTACATCGGGTGGAACTCAGGAGCCCTTTGTCCTGCTCCAAGCAAAATTTTGGCCAATTTTGTGGAATCCATGGATGTGGAGAGAAGAGGAAAATGCAGCTGATCTGGGAATCAGCCTCAGAGCTGTGGGCACAGCTGGTGGCCGCCTCCCCCTGGGCTGGTTTGTGGTGTTCTGGGACAGGTTCCATTTCACAAATGTGTGTTGAGTACTGAAGGCCTGCTCTGAATGGGTGCATTCTGCCTTTTCTTTTTTTTTCCCCCCCCTTTCATACTTAGCCCCCTAGGAGACAAACTCTCATTCCAAATCAGCTTTTCACCCTTTTGCTACCTTTGATAACAGCTAGCACATAAAAGCAAAGAGAAGAACAATGTGAACATCTTGAAGATTTGAAGCTAAAATCAGTGGTGAAAAGCTACTCTGAATATTTTTTTTGTAATGGCAAACTAAGTCATGGTCGTATGAATAGATTGATAAGTCATTAGAGACTAAGGACACCTCCCAGGGTTATAGAAAAATTATGTCGGAGACAATGATGCCAAATTGTCACAGGGAAAAGTAAAGAGTAATCCCGATGTTAATATCAAAGAGAAGAGCCAAGCAGGCACTTACTATCGAAAAAGTCCAAATTTCAGTGCCCACTAAAAACTTGGAATGAATTTTAAGGGGAGAATGTTTAAACACTTAGTGGCTAATGGAAACTTGAAGGAAAATGTCCTAACAGTGAGGTCTATTAGACAACAGAATAGTCTATTAGAACAGACTCCTTGGGGATGTGGCAACCATCACCCATATGGGAGTCATTTAAGACAAGATTGGGAAAGCACACTTGAGAATACACCATAGGAAACAAACAGGCACCTCCACAAGGGTCAAGCAGAGGGACTTGATTAAAACTGCTCCCTGTGGGAAGGGTATCCCTGTCCCATGATCCCAGACATCTGGGAGGGGCTGTCTGGAACCAGGCATGACTAATGCAACTTTACCAGGTCATGACTTGCCACCCAGAGAGCCACCTCATGTCCCTTGGAAGCCTAAGATCTACACTTTCTTGACAGCTGAGGATAAGAGGACAAGAAGCAGCCCTGACCTGAGCCTATGGGGCCTAGATAAGACATGCAGAATTGCTCCCCAGCACAGTCTGGGAGATCCCACTCAGGTCCCTCCCTGCCAATATTACACAAGGGACACACAATTGTGGAAATAATTAGAAAGTGAGGATAAATAAAATCAAACACCAAAATAAAACCACTCTGAATCTCAGCACTCAGCCATTTGGTATCCATCCCTTTCCTGTATACACATGTAATGTATACTTCCCAAATACTTCACAAATATTATATAAACATTTAATATTATAATAAATATATAAACATATAATAAAATATAAACATACATATATTTTACAAAAACCAGTTTAACTACACATAATGTTTTAGAAACAATGGACATATTTCATATGAGTAAAAATACCCTACAAAATATCTTGATCATTACTGCATTGCATAAATTTAGTATAATACATTTATCTTTTGTTACACATCTCTTGAGCCTCAATCTCCTTCCTCTTTTTTAAAATATATATCTCTTTGATGGACATCTTTCTAAGCATCCTTTTTTTTTTTTTAAGATTTATTTATTTGACAGGCAGAGATCACAAGGAGGCAGAGAGAGAGAAGAGGAAGCAGGCTCCCTGACAAGCAGAGAGCCCGATGCGGGGCTCCATCCCAGGACCCTGGGATCATGACCTGAGCTGAAGGCAGAGGCTTTAACCCACTGAGCCACCCAGGTGCCCCTTTTGTAAGCATCCTTAATTATTCTACAACATAAAAGTCATGAAAATAAAATTGCCATGTGAAAGGGTATACGTAATATTTTTTTAAAGATTTTATTTATTTATTTGACAGACAGAGATCACAAGTAGGCAGAGAGGCAGGCAGAGAGAAATGGGGGAGAAGCAGGCTCCCTGCTGAGCAGAGAGCCCGATGTGGGGCTTGATCCCAGGACCCTGGGATCACGACCTGAGCCAAAGGCAGAGGCTTTAACCCACTGAGCCACCCAGGTGCCCCATACATAATATTTTTAAGGGTTTTAATGCTTGTGGCGAAAGTACTTTTTAGAAAAATGGTAGCCCAGACCAGCAGAAATCAAAGTGTCCTTTTTGTTGTCACTGCTGTTCTTGTCAGCAGGGAGTGCTCTCATGGCTTTGTTTTGGAGTAGCATGAAGGACCCATGGCCACCTTAGTCCTATTAGCATCAAGAAGGAAGGGAGAGGAAGGTCCCTTTAAATAGGCAGCTTGAGCTATTTCCCCATAGAGAAGAAACTGAACAAGAGCCTGCAAACTGTCTTAGAAGGAAGAGGCTATCTGCTTGAAACAGCCAGGACCTTTAGCTCAAATCCATTAATCCTCTTTATTAAACCTGGGTCACCTCTGAGTCTTGAGAAATTAACCAACATCTCCCCACTGCAAGTACGCATCAAGAGACAGCGCCTGCACACCGCCTGTAATTTTCATGGACCAAGGTTCTGGGGTCAAAGGGCTTCCCAGGCTCCGTCCTCTGCTTTTGTCAATTTAAAAGAGGACATCAGCTGCACTTGTACAAATTTCAGGCCAGGCTGTGCAAGGGCGAGTGCTGCGCAGCATCTCTGCTCTGTGGGAGAGGCGAGGAAAGAACCCAAGGCAGGCGGCAGGCAAGCCGCAGCTACTCGGTTGCTCCTCTTCATCCTAAATACCTCAGAGTGGTTGCAGGAGCTCGGAAGGGGTGCAGTTCAGAGTCAAGGGTGGACTTGCTTCTTTCCTCAGAGCAGCTCCCCCAGTACTCTGCACTGCCTGTTGGACTCCATCCCAAAGTCTGCAAGGAAGAACTGAAATTCTGTGCTAAGATATGAAGTAGAGACAATGCTTGAGCCAAATACAAAAGGGCCAGAGATAGACAGAAAAGGAGGCAGGGACCCAAGGTGTGAAAAACATGCAGAGAGACCAAGAAAAATCAGAGGGAGAATGGGTACCAGAGCAATATCGAGAACAAAAACACCAAAGCACAAGGGTCCCCTTCTTGGCAGCCTGTCTCGCCTGGTCTGGGCCTCCCTGGATGGATTGAGACATTTTTGCATTGAAAATAGCATGAGTCCTCCTCTCTAGCCATTTACACAAATCTGGCTAAGTCAGTGATTTAGAGACCAAGGTCAGAATTACATACTCAAGCCCTATTATAACCAGAGTCCAACAGATTCATGCTTCTAGTTTTGTTTTGTTTTTTTTTTTTTTTTAAAGATTTTTTATTTATTTATTTGACAGAGAGAGATGGCAAGCAGGCAGAGAGGCAGGCAGAGAGAGGGGAGGAAGCAGGCTCCCTGCTGAGCAGAGAGCCCGATGCGGGGCTCGATCCCAGGACCCTGGAATCATGACCTGAGCCGAAGGCAGCGGCTTAACTCACTGAGCCACCCAGGCGCCCCTAGTTTTGATAGGAAGAATATGAAAAGTAACTGTCGAAGAACCCAAGGAGAAATGAAAAAAAGGAGAGAACTGTTAGAAATTAAACCTATAAGAAAAAGACAGAATAGAGGATTGACCTTGTAGCAACTTTATTTTTTTTTTAAGATTTTCTTTATTTATTTTACAGAGAGCGAGAGAGACCAAGAGCAGGAGTAGGGGCAGAGAGAAAATCTCAAGTAGACTCCAAGCTGAGAGTAGAGCCCAATATGATCTCACCACCCTGAGATTATGACCTGAGCTAAAGCCAAGAGTTGAACACTTAACTGACTGAGTCATCCAGGTGCCCTGAACTTGTGGTAACTTTTTGAACATAGAAGAATCACTGTCATGAGGGGAGTTACGGAACCTGACTTGTCTAAGACCAAATGAGCCATTGAAGTTCCACAAGAACTTCATGTGGTAGGGTAGTAGAATTATTGCCATTTTACAGGTGAGGAAATTGAGGCACAGGGAGGTTCTGACTAATGTCCATGTCCGTAAATTCCAAGTCAGGAATTGAGAGGAACAGCATTTGTTCTCAGACATCTGACCACCCTGTTCACCACTGCAGCCACTGAAGGAAGGGGAGTCTCCAATGAGGACACACTGAAGAACGATCCAGTCCGTCTAGACCCCAGCCTTCTTGCTGAACTGGAACCAAACCAGCCTTTACAGAAAGTGAATCATGAGGGAGAAAGCCTCTACCAACACCAACACCACCATGCTGAGGGGCAGGAATCAGAGGACCATCAAAGCAAGTTTCCTCCTAGGAAATCTCTACCAGCACACCAAATGTTAAAGAAAAATAATTTCTATTTTTTCCACTATCCATTTTCCACTATCCACATTTTTTCCACATTTTCCACTTCCATTTCCATTTTCGTCCACTATCCAAATAGTCTACCATAACATGAGATACATATCTAATCAGAAAAACATACTTCAGTGTGTATTTTAATGATCCTCTCCCTACCCTGCATGTGTGGGGACCAGAGCAATAATAATTCCTAGAGCCACACTGGAAGTTCATTGTTTTGACCTTTTCTCAGCCCCAAGGGAAGCGTATTCTTTGAGATTCTGAGATTCTTTGTGAATCATATCCAAAGTCCATCCCTATCCTGAAGGTAGACCCACTGATGGATTTGGGTGAGAATAAATATGTCTTAGCTTTGAAGAAGGGCCACACACCTGTTGCCTGGAAGTAGAGGAGTTATTCCCAGTAATTGAAAAATCTCCCGGGAGACCAAAAATAAATGACTGACAACACTAGCAGAAAATAATAATAATTTTTTTTTAAATCTAAGGATTAATTGAATTCCTAACATCAAAGGAGAAATCATAAAGAAACACTGTTTCTTCTCATCTGGGCACCATCGGACAGCATCTGTAAGCCTGCATTGGGAGCCAGGCCTGCCTTACCATGACCCAGGCACAAGGGACTGTATCTGCCACCCTGGCATGAATTGTGGATGGATTAGCGACTGTCACCAAGAGACTTCTGGCTTCTGGCTTCTGTTAGCTTCTCTCCCAGCCATTATGCTATTAAAACAGGGGGTGTTTTGCATATTTAACGACTCCAATGTCATTTCACTGACATAATGCTTTTTACTGGCATGTATTTCCTGAGTCCCCGGTGTCACTCCCCGGGCTAAGGGTGTGCCAGGCAGGGAGTCTCACTCCCTCCTCCCACCTCCCCTGTGGGGCTCCCATCAAGTGAACGGAACAAAGTGGGATACCCACAGGCCAGCTCTGAAGGCAGGTTCCTGCTCAGAGGCTGCTAGCCACCTGGAGGAGAGAAATTACACCGTTCAAGTCTTCCTCCTGCTTCTAGCCAATTTCTACTCTTTTTAATTCAATTCAGCTCTTTCTGACCCCGGCAGGCTGGAGTTCCAGAGTTACTTTCAATGGATAGCACCAATTATCAAGGTGTGAAAATAGAAACCTTCGAATTTTGAGAACAAACCCAGAAATGGGGACTTAACTGAAGACGGCTGGAGGGAAGAGAGAAGGAGTCTGAACAGGAAGGAGAGGCAGCTCTCACACAATTAGGAACCCGCAGGGGATGAGCACACAGTGAGGGGCTTCCGGACAAGCAGCTGGGACCCAGGAGAGGCCCTGGGGTATCAGGGTGCAGGAGCCGAAGCACTAGTGCTGGGACAGTCAGCAGGAAAAGACAAAGAAACAGACCCTATAAGAACTCCAGCACTGGGCCCACAGGGCATTAAACTGGACAGAAAGCTCTGGGAGCCCTAACTTCTACAGCCTGTATACTTTGAGTGATATCCTTGTCCATCATGAGGGATTTAGTGAAAGAACAGTGTATGAAGAAGGGAACGCACCCGATTCACAAACCTATCTGTGGTCACGTGAGCTGTGCGCTCACTTAGAGGAGGCCTCTCACCTTCACTGCGGATTTCCTAGGAGACCTCCAATTGTGCCATGGGACGTGTGAAAACCAGACATATGTGGGAACCGAGTAACACTTACGAAATTAAGTATAGTGCTGGTTTACGCTTTTGTGATCATATTGGCATATTCTCCCTTACAAAATTTAAATGAAACTGGTACCCAACAAGTGTTTGAAATACTGTTTTAAATAAGGTGATCTTGATGTCTTTAAAGCTGGTCTTGCTATACAAGAAAAGGAAGACATACTACCACGGAATTAACTCAGAATTTAAATCCAATGAGACCACACTTCCTCCCACTCCCACTGGCAAGATAAAGAACTACTTAGAGAGAATTAGTCTATGCACCCCCCTCCCCCACCCCAAACACAGGTACTGCAAGGGGAGCTCACTTCACAGTAAGGAGGAGTAGAGCTGCAAGTCACCCTGTGACTAAGATATTTCAGAAGCATGTGAATAATCGTCAGTGTGGTCTGCCAGGCATTCGAGGCTTCCAAGAAGCCAGCCCTCCTCGCTAAGTAGCCCAGGTTCTTCACATCTGCCCCCCACACCCCCCACTCTAATCTGCTATCCTGTCTATCCACCTACACTCCATGCTCATTCTCACATTCCCTTTTCGCAGGGAGCCTCCCCCACCCCTTAGCCATTTCCACAGCCACCACCCTCAAAAACCAGCTGTCACCCCTTCTCTTCACCAACCAGCCATCTCTTCTCACCCAACGTCTCCTTAGATGATTCACGCCTGCTAAATTCCCTCCCTGCTCAAAACGTATATCTGGCCATGGAAGACAACTATATTTTTTGGCAGAAGTGTGACATAAAAGAAAAAGTGAGAAGAACTGCCCCCTCAAGAAATGAGGTGTAGGTTTGAACCCAGCTGACTTGGGATTTTCTTTAACTTTTCTCTCAGTCTGTTTCCTAATCTGTAAAGTGAGAGGAATTATGTTGCTGGGTGAAAGCTCTTCTGTTCCTGCCCTTGCAAAAGGTTCAGACAGAAATGGAGTGGCTGGCCAGTTGCCTAGGCCAGAGAAGGGCTCCTGCTACCTCTCTTCCAAACTAGGGGAGAAGCTCTGTGATAAGGAGAAAGGGGTGCTCTGGAATGGTGCTGAGGGCGTGACCCAAGCACACAAACCTCAGGTTGCATTGAGAGACTCTGTGTATGATTTGGAGAGGTGGCTCTGTAGGTGTGGCATGAATCCATGGACACCCCCCGAAAACATATAAGCAAATAGGAACAAGAAAACACAAATGCCTCTTCTACCTTCCACGGATCAAATTAAGATCATCTTCAGGGAAGAAATGAATCTAAGAACCTTAGAGCTAGATCCCCTGACTTTTAGACCAAAGGTTCATTTCATTGCTGGACCCATTGTCCCTGAGTCTGTCAAAGATCTCCACTCTTCTTCACAGATGTTTGCCCCTCGCTGTGTTTTGAGTGCAGTGAAATGCATGGCTGGAATCCCTGACATGTGTGCTGTCAACACTGGAGCCTATCACCTGAGAGAGAAGAAATGCTTCTCAACCACACAGGGTGACCACCATCCAGGTCTGTTTGGGACTGAGAGTTCCCAGGATGCAAAGCTTTCCATTGTTAAGTCAGGACAGTTCTGGGCAACAGGGATGACTGGATCATCTAGCTTAGACTTGATTTCTGAAAATTCCCCATCTTTATTCACATGAATGGGATAGGAAAGACACAGCCTGACCTAAGGGCTATGAACTTCAAAGAAACTCCATGTTCTAAACTCTCTGATGATTTTCCCATTTCATTTTTATACATGAAGAAAATGAATGTCATAAAAATATATTTGTTGAGGAGACATTCTTATGTGGCAGAGTTGAGTTCGAGGCTCACATCTACAGCACCCCTAAGCCTGTGCTCTTTCCCCAACCCCATGAGCTCTATGAGGACCATCACTATCTCCCTGCCCCAGGAATGAGGACCATAGCACAATGCAAGGGCCTGCCTTCAAGAGGTTTCAGAAACACAAAGGTCAGTGGATTGAAACACAACATATCCTCCCCCACCTTCCAGTTGTGGCCGGGGCTCCTCCAAACCCCGCTGTAAATCCTTCCAGTCTGTAAACACTCAGATACAGTTCCTTCCATTGCTTAGCAGCTTTTGACACTAATTGCTCTACAGAGTGTGTGCAACTGGCAACACCTTATTAAAAGTGAAATATATTATACTGTCCACTTATTGCTGCTTTATAGAGATAAAGTATCCCAACTACACGGAAAAGCTGGCAAAGAAATTGACAAAGTGGCTTCTAAATAGAAGCCTGCATAAGGCCATTCCTGGGGCAAGAGCTCTATCTGGGTTAGGCTGCGAGTTTCCCTGATTTGACCTGGGATTTCACCACACCAGGACTCTCTCCCCTTTACTGTTCTGATTTCCACCTCAGAGATTAGCTTCCAAGAAAGGAGACTTGGTGCTGGCAAGAAGGCTAAAGTGGGTGCTGTCAGGGCCCTGCCCCATCTGCAGACATGATCTATCTCCCTCCCTTCAGGGACAAAGCAACGTAGAAGGACGTTGGCCACAAGGAAGTGCTGGGCAGGGAAGGCCAAGGCGGAGAGGCAAGTCCAGAGTAGGAGACCTCCAGACTCAGACCTGGCACGAACAGGTTTTCCCGGACAAATGTGGAATAACACAGGCTTCCCGAGGAAGGTCCATCAAGTCTTGAATCCCCCATTTCCAGCAAAGCTAAAATCAACCATCTCTGTGGAGACATGCTGTCTATTTATACCATCAGGGAATTTGTCCACCACCCAACCTTGGCACAGGCAACTGTTAGCAGCTCTGTATTATACGATAGATACTCTCATGAATGCCACACTAGTAAAGACCTGGGTTCAATTCCTCAATCCAAATACCCCTAAAACTTTCCCTAAACCCAAGATTACCTGACAATTCATACAGTTTGCAAGCTAAGAATGGATATTTACAGTTGTAAAGGGTCCTAAAAACAGGAAGAATATGAAATAAAGACCTTATGAGGCCCACAAAGCCTAAACTATTTGCTTCACAAAAGAACATCAGCCAACCCTGTCTGAAAGGAAAGATTTGGAAAGCTGAGAGAGATGGCTGCAGGCAGGCTCAGAAGAAAGCCTGAGATGGATGGACGCACAAGGATCAATACAAAAATGACACCAGGAAAACAATTTCCTGCTTCTATCAAAACAAACTTCACTCGAGTGCTGAGATCTGATTAATTGTGTTAGCTGCCCTTGCTGGAAAGAGTCCGTCCACAGGAGCCGTAGCCCCTTGTCTTGGCAATATTTTGCGGCTGATCTCTGCCCATGCCAGCACAGAGATGCAGCCAGTGGGACAGGGTGGCCCCTGGAGCTAGCAGATAACAAGGGAGATGGAGTGATGGAGAGAAGAATCTATTGTCCCTGCCACGTTTTGTCTTTCTGAGATACCAAATTGCCTGATCGCTTTGACATTTCCGAGACCAAATTAAAATGCGCCACCATGGAGACAAAATGTCATTAGCCTCATTATAAGTGATTGTGTTAAAATAAATACAAAAATAAAGTGGAAATTAGTCCAAACCATTAAAATACAGAAGCAAAAATGGCCAACAGGGACCTTACATGTGACAGACTAAGAAAGGTTGAGACATCCCCTAAGGAGACAGGAAAGATGAATGTAACAAGCACAGTGACTGATCAACAGGCCACTGGTGACTGTGGCAGGGCTGTGGCACTAAGGCAACCTCTTATGCTGCCCCTGTGTTGCATGACCTTGGAAAAGCACTTAACCTCACCAAACCCCTGAATTTCATCTCCAGGAAAATAAAAAAGTAACTTTTTTCTTTCTTTTCTTTTTTTTTTTTTTTTTGAGTATCTGTTAAGAGTGTCCCTTCTAAGTAGGAAGGAATAAAAAAATGGTCTTCTGAGATGGATACTATCTTAAGAGGTCCCTGAAGAGAAGAGGACAGGAAGCCTCTTTACGCAGCGAGATAACTGCTTCTCACCAGGGGTAGAGAGGTCCTCACCTGGTCAGCTTCAGGTTTTCTTAAGACGGTCAATCTTAGCCAGAGAGAAGATCTTCTGTAAGGAAGGAGCCCAGGTGTGGGATACAGAGACAAAGGCTCTGATAACAACTCAGTCTTACTTAAGCTCAGTGTTTACCCTAGGAACCTCCTACCATCCACACAGGCTCATTTCCCAAAACATTTACTCTCTGCCACTTTACCCCACCTGCCCTTAACCCCTCACTCTTCACTGTTCCTTTCACTCACCCTCAATTCCCACTGACACCTTGGACTTGATACCAGAAATCTGGTTCTAGTCCCATATTATCCATCAACTGAGTTTCTTATATAAGGGCAAATGGAAATTTGCCCTTAATGTCTTCCCTAGTCTTACATACATTAACCATAACAAGCAATGATGTACTGATCCCTCCTAAAAGAAAGGGAACAAAATCCTTCCCTTGCCTCCTTGGAAAAAGGACATTAATTCTAACTACAACTATTACTCCCCTCCCTCACCTCACCCATGAAACCCATATAAAGCCTGTCCCTCTATGAATGACTGAATGTGTTGAATTCCTACCTCAACTTCCTTTTCCACACATCCTCCACAGACATTGCTAACCAATCCTGGGCCTTTTTCTTATTGAGCTGAATGGTCCATGGGACCACTATCTATTGATTGGAAATTGGCACCATTTTCTTCCTCTTTGCGATTAGGAATTCCTGTTTGCACCAAACTGCAAACACAATGACGGAATAATAATGTCTTATATTAGCATACTTCTTCCTATATTCTAAATTCTCTCTCCATCAGTAGCACCCAGTACCCACATAAAAATCCTGTTGATGACACAACAGATATTACCATTTCTTTCTAAAATCTCAAAGAGCTCAGACCCCAGCAAAGAAAATGTCTTGTCCCGTATTCCATACTAAAGAGGGCCTAAAATGCACCTATCCTAACTCTAAGTTGACTTGAAATTTGGAATCACTTTGTTTAAGTGTTAAAGAGCAGAACAAATCCCTCAATTAGAGCTGTAAGATGGTTAATTCCCAAATGTCTGCAAAAAGCTTGGCACATAAGAAGAGACTCCAAAAGTTTCAGTAGTGAGCAATAGCTCAGAGGGCTTTGCTGACATGAGCTCACTACTTCCCAAAGCTTCTAGCACGATCTACAGCAGGAGATGGTCTTTCTACCTTTGACTTTCTCTTCCTCTAATTGCTCTGACATCATGCTCCTTCAGGAAATGTGTGGATAGGTTAGCAATTTTTTTTTTTTAATTTCTGATAAGCCTCACATAAGGATCCTGGAGGACAGCGTGGGAAGGTAGGAATGGAAGGAAACATTGACTAGCAGAAGCCACAATGAGGTGGTACCACCATATCTGACTAAATGAGACAACAGTCACTGCAAGAGGCATCACCCTAACCGTATAAACAGAAACAATTTTAGCCTGGAATCCCCAAACAGAATAGTTACTGTTTAATCAGGATGTGCAAATGCCACTGCCCATGTGCTTTGTGCTGGAGCAGGGGGCAAGAGAAGGAATTTTGTGCATGCCTCCAAAGACGACAGAGCTGGGGTGTGGCTGCCTTCTCACTTGCTTCTTTAGTTCCCATAGTGTCTCCACTAGCTCACTTGCTTCCCTCCAAAGCCAGCACACATCTGACTTCTGACTTGATTTTTTTTTTTTTTTTTTTTTTTTGGGCGCCCCTGCTCTAGGATCCTCCTCCTACTTCCCTTCTTTAATCTGTGAATGTTGATTTAAATATTGTGCCTATTTTCCCTTTGCTCCATTGGATGGGAATCAGGACAGAGAAGACCTTTTCCTATTGCCATACTAGCTTACTCTGTGGGCCTGATGGATTCTTTGCCGCAGTGCAGAAGTGCAGAATGAGCAACACCATGGACTAGGATAAGGCTTAGTGAAAGTGACCTCAGGAAAGATCTAATATCCAGCTGAGAAGACACATCTTCAGAGGTGAAAAGCACTAGCATCTTATTCCCGTGGAGCAGGAGTAAGACAACAACATGCTAAAATGGGTCAAACACCAGGCTTCAAGGCAGTGGGCTAGCTGTAATCAATCCCCATTTTCTGAGTGCTCATTAGAATTACAAAACATCAGAGCAGGCAAGCACCTTAAGGGATCATCTGGTGCAACCTTCTTTTGTAGAGAAGGAGTTTGAGGCTGAGCAAAGTCCAGGGACCCCCACCCCTCAAAGTCACACAGCCAGGCACCACTAGCAAAGTAGAGTTCATTCCTACCACTTCTCCATGGCACCACTCTTGGGCAACAGGAGGAGAGAATCCTTGTTCCTAAGTAGCTTACTTTCTGATTATAGACACAAGATAAAGACATTTTTAGAAGTGATTTTTGAGAGAGTAAACCATTAAAATCCCAAATGAATCAGGGCTGATAATGCATGCTCTTAAACAGTTTTTCCTAACAATGAATATTAGCATTACCAGGGTATCTTTTAATAAATATTAATATCTGATGTCCTACCCTGATCAAATACATCAACATCTTGGGGAGTAAAACTTAGATGGACATCTAGGTGGTTTTCAAGTTCCCCCAGGTGATTCTAATATACAGCTATGTTGAGAACCATTGCTCTAAGAGATCAGAGGGAAGGGAGTTCTTACTGGGTGACGTGGCCAGAAAAGGCTGCTGGGCAGAAAATTTATTTAAGCTGGGCTTTGTGCAGCAACTGGAGAGGTGTGCCAGGCTTAGCGTGAACTCAAGAATCTTCATTTATATGCTGCTGGTCAAGGAAATATGCTTTGAGTACGAAGATCTATTTAACATTGGTACCTTCTTGGAGCCTTTGTGAACATTTTCTGCATAATGATCTAGGGTAATTTCTGCCCCCAGTTTACTATATGAAGTGGGTAAGGCCATTTTACAAAAGGTCCCATGCTCTTGGAGATAGATGCCTACAGGCTCAGCAGACCTACTAATCTGACTCCACACTGCAAGTTTGATCAACAGGAATCAAACGGGGGGCTGGAGTTGCTGAAGGGATACTTTGTATGGCCTAGTAAGGAACTGGCTCCAGACCCTTAATCACAGGTAACAGTTGGAAGAAGGGATGTAATTTTGGAGATATCTGTCAAATGTCATCTCTCCTATGGCTTTACACCACAGATCTCATCTACCTGTGTCAGCAGCTTCTTGCCTTCATGCCGGATGCAGCTGGGCACACACCCAAGAGCAAGGAAAGAGCTGAGTGCTTCTAAAGTAGGAGGTGGAGGCTTAGTGGGTTTTCCACCTCTTGCATGGCATCACCTCACTACCACCCAGTCAGGAGGACAGGACAGACAAAAGGAGGCTTTGCTTCCCAACACTTCCTTCCTGATTTACCCAAGGCCCCTCTCTTCAATTTGGCAGTGGCAACAGTGCCATTCAGCATTTACGTATTGTCTTGAAATCTTCTTCTATGCTTTCTATGACTGCTTTCAATTAACCTTCTCCCATTGATCTAAGTCAGCAGCTCCAATCTCATTTCTAGGCAGAAACACTAAGCCGCAGAGAGGTGAAGAAAGTGCCCAAGGGCATATGGGTAATTGGCAACATTGCAGAGTTTTCTCCTCTCCAGTTAACCTGCTTACATAAGATGTTTCTACAAGATGGAGTCACCCGTCGGGATATTTATTCAGTAAATATCTACTGACTGCCTTTTTTGTGTGGGGCATCACCTCTTGGGTACCTCCTTTTGAAGGCTGTTGGGACCAAACTCATGCCAACATTCATTCTCCAGATCAGACACACTGGTCAAAACCCCTGACTACAGGAAAAGCACTGAGGCCACGTGGAGAAATTTTTAAACAGAGAATTCTTCTAAAGCTTTGCTTATAATTTTACACCTCTAAAAATGTAGGTATGTATCCATGCAGTCATTCAACCTGCACTAACCTGGTCACTGTGCAGGAAGTGCACATCTGCAAGATGCAAGTTTGAGTTGCCCAAGACTGACAGACTGGAAGACCCCTTGTTTGTGTTTGTGGCTCAAAGCCTGGCTGCTCCAGGTAGAGAAGAAAGGCTTTCAGATTTTCACAATATTAACTCCTGGGTATGATCTATATAGTAGACACTCAGTGAGAGGGAAGAGAGTGGAGAGGAAAGTACTCTGAACAGGACACCATTAGACCTCATTGCTATATCCAGTTGTCCTGCAGGTTCCTGTGTGAACCTGGTTAGATCAGCTCACTAACACATGACTCCCCTCATTTGTAAATCAAGCTGTTTAACTTGAACGATCTTAACGTCTTTGTGATGTTCAACATTTCTGGGCATAGACTTAGTCTCCCCTAGTATTGGGCTTCTTTTCATGCCATAGTATTAAATATTTATGACAGCATTATCAATGGGTCCTGTACCTTAATAACACCACCTGCTGTATACTGCAGTTATTTGTAATGACACATGATCAGGAATTTTGGGCCTAACAAGGCTTGTATGTCACTTACCTACTGATTGTTGCCTTAACCCATTTACCAGCCTACCCACATGTTATCATAGATGAGCTCTTCATGTTTCTTTGTAAACATTTGTTTGACCTCTTTTAATGTTGAAGTTTTCCAGAGTTTAGTGTCTGGAATTCTTTTTTTTTTTTTTTTTCTCTCTCTCTATTCCTTCCCTGTATGATCATTTAACCTTGTGACTTTAAATATCATCTAAATACCAAATGTAGACCTCTAGCCTCAGACACAACCCCCACTCCATGCACATCAAACTCATTATATCCCACTGCCTACTCTACATGCCTGGTAGACATACTGAGTTCAAAATGAGTCCAAAATAAACTCCTGACCCTTCTCCCAAATCCTGTTCCACCCATACATTTCCATCATAGCTGATGTCAACTTTATCCTTCCAGCTATTCAGGTTAAAAATATATGGTGCCCCCTTGGATCTACTCTGTCTCACCCCATATTCAATCTGACAGTTTGGTAGCTCTGCTTTCAACATATAGCTAAATCTACTTCTGCCATCTCACCTGCTGTCACCCTAGCTCAAACCACAATTATCCTTTGCTTGGATTACGACCATTGCCCCGACTGGTCTGCTTGCTTCTACGCTTCAGCATTCAGAATGATCCTTTCAAACAAATTAAAGTCAAGTTACTCCTGTGCTCAAAAATCTGGAAAAGTTCCTCATCTAACTCAGAGAAAAAGCCAAACTCCTTACAGAGGGGTACAAGGCTCATTTAATTGGGTCCCCCATTATTGCTTTGACCACATCTCCTACTACTTTCCATTTGCTTACTCCACTTGGCTTATTACACTTGCCTCCTTGTTGTTTCTTGAATATGGTAGGTAGTCTTCACTTGTGCCATAGGGTCTTTGCATTAAACAGTGTTTCTGCCTGGAAAACTTTTTCCTTCAGATATCCACCTGGCATATTCCCTCCCCTCCTCCAGTCTCTGCTCATTTATGCTCTTTTCAATGCTGCCTGCCCTGTTCAAAATCAAAACTCTCGTCCCCAGTATTCCAAGTCAGTCTCCATACTCTGCCATACTTTCTCTTTTCTATATTATATTTTCTATATTACTTCCAATCTTCTAACATACTATAAAATGTACCTAAGTACTATGCTGATTGTTCATTATCTGATTCCTCCACTAGTATATGAGTTTCCTAAGAGCAGGAGTCTTTGTTTTATTTGTTGATGAATCCCAAAGTCTTAGAATAGTGCTTGACCCATGCTAGGCCCCCACTACATATTTGTTGAGTGAATGTAGTTAAAGAGCAATAGCCATGTAAATTCACTTTTAAGAACTCAGTAAGCAATAGAATATACCTTTATCCTGAAATGTGAACATACTCTGTAATTAAAATAAATCCTTCAAGGCATAAAGAAGAATTTAATATTATTTGTCCTGCTTTCTGGAATTCATAAACCTAGAGGTTGCAAGTCTATCTGGAAGGAAACAAAATAGAAGAATATGAAAAGAAATGCACCATGTCTCTGATAATTTGTGAAGTCCAGAACATTAAAAAAAGGGGGGAGGGGGTTACATCTTTGACTCTACTCATAACATGGACATTTAGAAACTTGTGAAGTTATTGAAAGTTCAGGTTTCACCAGCACCATCAGGTATTTTTTGACATTTAAATTACACAAGCTAAATCTATAACACAGTGAGAGCATTATTGCTTGGATTACAAAGTCCTGCCATTTTCTTAACACTGCACTTTGGAGGAGGTCTGAGATTAATTCAGTACTTCTCTCTCACTGCTTTACCTCCTACTTCCTATTTCCCAGAGAACTCCCAGACAATAATGCATCTAGTTAATGGATTTCTTGGTCAGCTTCTCCATGAGGTAGTCCTCTACTCCTTTAAAACCTCATTTCAGACGACATTTCACCTTAAGCCTGGACAGCTTCCATCCTTGACCTCCAAGATTTTCCATGGTTGGAATGGATGGACAATATTAGCTGGCTCCTATTTGGACTTGGTCCGATATTGGCACTCTCCCATGATAGGGAAACAACTAGGGAGAGAAGTTTGCAGAAATAAAAGTGAGAGAATTCAAAAAATAAATAAATGTGATATATATATATATATATATATACATATATATATATATGTATATATATATATATATATATATATCTCCTCATCTCAAATGTCCCCTCCTCTGGGAAGCCTCCATGAGGAAACTGAGAAAGCAGGTTTCTTCCTTCTTTAAATGCTTTCATAAGATAGTTTATGCAGAAGATTGCAGAGGTAACACTCTGCGATGTGTTTATGTTTTTACAGGACTGTCTCTTCCTGACTGGAGCACTCAAGGACAGTGAACTTGGCTTAGTCATCTTTCTTTCCTGGTTCACTAGTGCCTAATAGGGAGTAAGCACTCAGCCAGTGCCAGCTACACAAATGACCTTGTACAATCATTAATTGTATGTGGAGTTTCACAAGGAAGTAGTTTTTACCTAAACCAAATCTGGCATTTATAATGGCTCTTGAAAAGATCCTAATCAGTAAGCTTGGTCCCAGAAATTAACAGTTTAGCTTCTAAAATTATTGTTGTCGACAACATAACAGCAGAGAAATCAGGCCAGCAGGGCCAGCTGAATATAGAAAGAAAGATGTGATTCAGAATCCCAAAGGGTCAGTCCTTCCACAACAAGTCCCCCTAGGGTTGTAAAGGATTCTGTAACAGGGAATTGGAGAACACATCCTGCAAGATAAAAAGATGCCTCAAGACTGATCAAGTCCATAAGATAGACATCCCAGAGCCATAGAAATAGATCACATCATCTGGCATCTGCACAATCTTAAGAGCTCCAACATTGTCGCTGTATGCAAAAGGGGTCATAAGAGGCTTGCATGCAAATGAGAAACCAATACAGGGAAGGCCAAATAATTGTCAGGTATTCTTTCTGCAATATTTCCTTACAGGGGAGTCATTTGAGCTGCTCCTTAGGTTTGGAGCCCTAAGACAATTGACCTCTTGAATATGGGTTTAAGGCTTTGGGCTACAGGTCACTCCTGAAGGGCCTAAAGGAAGAGTGAGACATCAAACATCCCTACTTTGTTTTTGTCAGCTCCATTCCACCTTACCTGTGTCTTTCTCCTCACCTGGAGCTCTTGACATTCTCTGTTACCAAACTAATTGTGGGCAGGACTGACCATGTTCTGCCAAAGATCCCTCCTTTCATTAAAAATAACCCAGAAATTCTAGTCAAGAGTTTTGTTTTGCTTTGCTTTTCTTTGTATCTACAGCCCTTCCCTTTCTTGATTTGTAGGAGACTCCTTTCTTTTCAAATCAGCACAGTACTTTTAATTGATCTCAAAACGTCACTGCCACAATTGTACACAGGTCTATCCTATCATTTACAATGCACTAATTTCTAGATATTGCACTTAGTTCAGTTTTAGGTCTCTGTGCACAGGAACCATATCTGGGCTCTCATTCTCACTCCTGACCACCCTCAAGCTAAGATCTAAGTCTGCCCTGAAGAAAAGTTACTGGAACAGTTTGGTTAATGAAAATTGTGTGCTCAGAGAGAAAGTCAGTCCGGCTAAACTGACCAATAATATAATTATGGCTTAGATTGTTCCTATCTGTTTTAATCCATACCTACCTTTCCAGAGAACAAGCCCACTATTATTCCTAAAATTATTATTATAAAATATCTTTCTATGGTTAACCATTCATATAAAGTATTCTCAGAAATCACCTGGCACAGATGGCGAAGCTGATAACCTGATTTACAGGTTCTGAATAAACAAAATTTTCAGCAAAACGAAAGCTGAGAACTAGAAGCTTCTCACAGATTTGAAGCCACAATAGGTCAGAGAATCAGTCTATAATATAAGAAGAGAAGTCCATCTTTCATTAACTGGAGGAAAGACAACTGACATAAGTTAGAGGGGTTGCTAGGATACTGTATTGGCCACTTAAAACCATAGAACAGTGATTCTCAACTCAGAGCAACTTTGTTCTCCAGGGGACCTTTGTCTATGTGTAGACACATTTTTGGTTGTCACAAATTGAGGGGTGCTATGATGGACAGAGCTCATCAGGGATGCTGCCAAAGGTCCCACAATGCACAGACCCTGCAACAACAAAGAAGTATCTTGCCTAAAATGTCAATAGTGCCAACCTTAAAAATCCATACCATGGGGGGCGCCTGGGTGGCTCAGTGGGTTAAGCCGCTGCCTTCGGTTCAGGTCATGATCTCAAGATCCTGGGATCGAGTCCCGCATCGGGCTCTCTGCTCAGCGGGGAGCCTGCTTTCCTCTCTCTCTCTCCCTGCCTGCCTCTCTGCCTACTGTGATCTCGCTCTGTCAAATAAATAAATAAAATCTTAAAAAAAAAAAAAAAAAATCCATACCATGGGGCCATTAGGAAAACCGAGTTCAAAAAGCTAAGACAAAACCATGACAATTACACAGTGAAGAATTATTAAAGAGTCAAACCAGCTTTATGAGCTGCAGAGTGAATGTGCTCCAGATAAAAAACCAGGAAAATGAGGAATGAATGTAAGGTGTGGGTTGGATTTCCAAATGGACTTAAACTGTGTCAAGAAAGGAAGGAAACACATTTATTATCAGTCCAGAAAGACCAGAAACCCAGGAGAGAAATTTTGAGAAACATGTTTTTAAAATGTCTTATTTACTCCAGGGTCAGAGTAGGGCCTCCAAGAAAGAGAGCTTCCGGATTCTGCCTAGGACTTTCCCCTAAAAAGCAAGTTTCTACTGGTACTGAAAACTGCACAGATCTCACAGTGCTGCCCATGCATCTTAGCTCAGTTCCACAGAGTGGGATGGGTGGTATAATATTAAACTAAGAAGGTTTAGAATGTGGAGCAAAACATTGGCTTGCAAGCCTACTTGGCTCTGTCAGCCCAGCAACATGGTGTTAGCCTGGCTCCTCCAAGAACCAGACAACAAGGCAGGACTAAATGTGCAAGACGCTTATTAGGGGAAACATCTGTGAGAGAAAATGGAAATGGAAGTGGACAAGGCTGGGAGAACCTTGAGTTTTTTTGGTGGGGAGACAGCAGAGGAGGGAAGGGCAGCAGGCAGCAAGTGTGGTGGAAGTAGAGAACGCCATGAAGTTCTAGGGAAACTTTGGCAAGGTCCTTGGGGACCCTCAAGTCAAAGCAGCAGAAACCATGACTCCCAAGAATGAACTTGACCTATTATCTCTGTCCCACTCAGTCACTGGCTGAGAGAGCAGCCTGTGAGAAACACGGCCTCAAATCCCACATTAACAGTGGACTTGAGAGAACTGAGGCTGGGTCAGTTGGTCAATTGTATTTACTGTAGCCAAAGATCTAAAAGACATATTCTCATGGCTGCCACCAACACCAGGACAAGACTTCAGTCACCTGAGGATAAAAACTATGCTCAGGAAAGAGTGTCCTTTCCAGTTTTCCTTATTGTTAGTCCTTTCTATATATGAGCATTACTATAGCCTAATAATATCTCTTTTGAAAAATTCTAACCCTTCCTCTGCTGGATTTTTCCTCAGAGGAAAGTGTTCCTCTCAAGCGAAGTCAGGGAAGCTAGGACCTCAGTGTCTCTACAGTAGGTGGTCCTTGCAGAAGAGATGGCACAGAAGGAAAATAGTGAGAACTCTAGAGATGAAGAATCATGAGCACTTGGAATGGCTGCTCCTTGGCCTCAGCTTTTTCTTCTTCTAAAGTCTATTTTGCATTTATTTCCCTTCAATGGTCTTTTTTGTTTGTTTGTTTTAAAGATTTTATTTATTCATTTGACAGACAGAGATCACAAGTAGACAAAGAGGCAGGCAGAGAGAGATGAGGAAACAGGCTCCTTGCTGAGCAGAGAGCCCAATGCGGGGCTCGATCCCAGGACCCTGAGATCATGACCTGAGCTGAAGGCAGAGGCTTAACCTACTGAGCCACTCAGGCGCCCCTCAATGGTCTTTTTTTGATAAATAAGAGAATATTCTTGATATTGGTCTATAACCAGTGACATGTAATTTATTTATTCACTTATTTATTTTACCACAATCACAGGGTTTAGGAACATTGCAGATGTTGCAGGATAGGGTCTTCCATGGCAATCATATGGTATCAATATCCAGAGTGATCTGTGGCTAAGGAAACATCCCCATTCTAAGCCCAAAAGAGAAGCAACCAGAGCTGAGCAATTAGAAGCATTTTGCCAGGGCTGATTTGACATTTCTGTCTTGATTTTAATCCCAAGGACATAGATTGACTTAGTGCAGTGGTTTCCAACATGGTTCTTGCCTCCAGGGATGGTTTGAGTGTTACAATGATGTGAAGGAAGGGAATGTTCGAATTCTGTTTTTATTCATTTTTATCCTATATTTTTAGTCATCATATATGTAAGGCAACATATTATCATTTCTACCTGAATAAACGCACCATGTGTACATGCTTTAAAACAAAAAAGTTCAGAGACCAGTGATAATATAGTGGGTCTTAATTTTTTTTTTTTTTTAAAGCCAAAAAGGATGGTACAAAACAAGTGAAGGTGAAACTACTCTGGTTGCTAAGGGCAGCTGCAGCCAGGGAGTGGGGAATAGACTCCCATCCACTTAGCTGCATCAGAACCTTAGGGCTCTGAACAACACAAATAGAACACCATAGGCAGCAGGATATGGAGCTGTGGGAAGCGATCTGAGAGGCATCATCTTGAGGGGAGAAAACTAATTAGAGCTGAGCAAGCTCCTGAGCAAAGCCATCAGTGTGGAGAGTCCAAACAGCCATGGAAGAGCCTGGCAATAGAACTGAACAAGGGAAGCCTCCTAGGCAAGAGTAAAGTATTTCTGAAGAGGAGATTGGAGATTGGAGGATTTTCCTAGCAGAACTGCGTAGATTAATAACTATGGCCGCTTTTAAAAGCGACACCTGTAGCCATAGATGAGGGAACAAGCAAGGATACCCCCCTGGGTAAGCATCACCTATCAGATTAACAAGGAAGACTAAAGAGTTCTTAAATTCCCTTCCATTTCTAACATCCTATGATGTTTGAAGACCACAGGTCCAGGAAGCAATACTTTCCTCTCTCACTCCAAAGTGGAGTCCGATGACATTTCTGCTTCTGATGTTACAAAGACATAACCTTCAAAAGCAAAAAGAGAATCCTTTTTTTTCAGAGAATGAGGGATAGACTCTCATCTACTTAGCTGCAACTAAACCTGTAGGCTTTGGACAAAAGCAAGCGTAACCAAGAAAAGAGGGGTGGTTAACTTGCTAGCAGAAATGATTAATCAAGAAGAGGTATGCTTAAGAGTGATGTATGCATATATGAGTGGGTGGTAAGCAGGTGTAGGCTGGCAGACAGGCAGTTGTTGCACATACCCAGATGCCCTGTGCTTACTCCTAAACATTTTTCATATTTCTGAGTTGTACAGTGTGCCCTCTGATATCTTGGGCAGGGGTCTTCCCAAGAGGTGTTTCTGCCAGTGGCTGAAAGTCACTATATAGCACCTCAACATTGAGATTGTACTCCGCTCTGACGCAGCAACACATTCAGAGCTGATTTCCTTCTCCCTGATGTATTATCAGCTCCACTGGCTGGGTGGCTGCCTCGTCCTCCACCTCTGTTTCTGTCCCTGTACCCTCTTGTTTGGTGGTCTGGTCCTGTCTTTGACTTTCAATAATGCATACTTCCACTTTCTTCTAACTTCTCTTCCAGCTCTGACACGTGCTCCCTGGCTTCACACTGACCCTGACATCAACCACCAAATGTTCAGTGCAATACAAAGGAGGAATCCTCAAAGACTTTTGAGAGAGTACTTAAGATACTTCTTATATATCCATTTCTTTGAACACAGTGAAGTCTAATCACAGGCCAAAGTGAGAGATCTGGTGATAGCTAACCAAGCGCTGTAACCAACATCTGGGAGCCATAAGAGATAAGTTACACTGGAGGGCTTTCTCTTCATTGAAACAAATCTATCACAATCACCCTTTTCCCAGATGCCATCATCAAAAGGCAACAGAAAAATATAGTCATGAAGAATTGAAAATAAAGAAGAATAAAGAATGTAGGATTCATTTACAGGGGTGGGGAAAGCTATTATGTATCTTTGACTCCACCCCCCGCCCCAAACTCTCTTCCATTACTCTGTTCTTCAACTGCAGCATAAAATCTGATTTTGCTATCTTTTTGATACCTGTGGCCCTCACAGGCACATACACTTCAATGGTGCTTCTGGAAGTCTAACCTCTGGAAATGGTCAATGGATGGTTCTGGGCACCTTTAATCTATAAGGATATGCCTATCAGAAAAGCCTGACTTTCATGCTTTGCCTGGGATGACTGGCTTCCAAAGAAGAATCCACTGTTTCTGTGGAGCTTGACCACATCAACACAGCTTCCGATGCATATGAGTGAGATCCAGGGCTGGGAGTTAGGAACTGCACAATTCAAAATCAAAGCTAAATGGTGCAGCCCTACAACTCTGAGTCTTCCCATCCAAAGCTAGCCCTATGGATCTTCATAGATATTAGAATCTGATGAAAAATGATTTTTTTTCTAGTTCCAAAAGTGTTCTAGAGCAGGGCCCTTCCTCACCCCAGATGAGATAAAGACTCAGGATGCAGTTAAGGTTTAAGTAAGCTCTACTCTATTCCAGAGACCTAGCTTATCAAAGTCCACAGGCTTTAGCTACTCAGAAGACATCCCAGCAACATGGACAGAAAGACTGATCAAGTGCAGCATGTGCTGAGGAGATTCTTGGTCTCAAGGCCCCTCTTCAGAACTGCGGCCCATTTCACCATCTCCTCTCAAGCTGAATCTTTTTCTGAGGCGACTTAAGCTAAACATATTGGGTTAGGGCAGGGTATAAGATAAGTATGTGACTCAGGAGATTGACCCCTTTCTACCATCTGAGCAACACCAGTGAATCAATGGATCTCATTCTGGATTCAGTGCAGCATAGGCTGCATGGGTTTGTGGGGTCCTGAGATGCTGTAAAGTTTCTCCTCAGGCCTGGGCAAAGAGGAATCTAATCTCTAGGGGTTCATTAATCAGCCTATATGCGGAGGAATTAGTCAATCCCCTCTCCAGTATATGTTTAGGAGAGCCAAAAAGGACCTATCTTCCCAGAAAAGTATTATCTTCATCAACATACTGCTCCCTGAAACTCTACTTTAAGTTGAGACAACACATCTAAGAGGCAGGTGTCATCAGCCCAGGCCTAGCACTCACTGGGCAGCAGAACACTCTTTTGCCTGACTTTAGGCTCCATACTGGAGCTCTTCTCAACCCCATTCTGGGTCCCTTTCATTCCAACCCAAAAAGCAGAGTTTATATTCTCAGCAGGGCCAGAGTAGCTCAGCTGGGGAAACACAAAACACTTACCAGTGTTCTCTATGGAAAAAGGAAAAACCAACCAAACATTGCTTTAAGACTAAAGAAGTGAATGCAGGATTCCCTGAAATAGGCCTCCTCCTCCAAACAAATGTCACAGGCAATTTAGTATATGCTCCACTGCCAATTATAACCATAACCCATGACAGTCAAAGCGAGACAGAAAATCAGGAGTAAGGACACTGACACAGAAAAAGAAGAGAGAAATACCCAGACAGAAATGGTCAACCCAAGTGATGCAATAAGACCTCGCAGCCTAGAACTGTAGAACATTTACCAGGTGTTTCTTACCACCCTTCCAGCCACCCTGGGAAGTAGGTAATAAGGTTCTTTTATCCTGTTCTTCAAAGAGGATTAAGAATCCTAGGGAGGCTGTACCACTTGGTTCACTTGGGCTGAAGCCAAGGCCATCCATTTAATAAATGCAGGGATGGAGCCATGTCTTTTACTTCCTAGGTCAGTGCTTTCATACTCTCCCATAACGTAATAGTAGAGACCTAACTATCTACTTTAAATAATTTAAAAGAAACAGTCATTCAGGTTATAATAAAGAAGCAGTCCTGGCTCCATGGACATCATGGGGGCTAAATTGGTGGCAATTGCAAGGCAGTTCCCTTTTACTCCCAAGACCTTGCCCCCGAATAAAAAGAAGGTAAGGCCCATCAGGGAAAGATACAGATTCCTAATAGAGGTTTTCGTCATCCTTTCCCATCTGGGTCTCACCCAAAGAGGAATTCACCCCAGTGCCAAGCAAGACTGGGCATTCTCTTCTCCATGGGATAAAGCCAGGGGACTCCCAAGGAAACTCCAGCTTCTCTTGGAGCCTGTAGGCTGACGGGCTATTTCCATCTGCCACATTCTCTCTTCCAACATTCTCTTCTCTTTGAGGAGAGTGGGAAATCCCTTGGCACTGGGCTATTCAAAAGAACAAGGTTGGCTTGTTCAGAGAAGCCACAGCCTTCTTTAAGCCTATCTTCCTAGAAACAGAAATGCCCATAGATGCTTGGCCCCATCACTGTCATGTTTTAGCAATCCTACCATGTCACATACATCATTGTATTCACCCTTAATCATACCTGGCATAGCTTTTGCTCTCTGTTCCACATTTGTCTACAGCTGCTTTGAAACTATTGTTTTCACTGCACCCACACCCATGTTGTCCATTGTGAAGGTGGTGTGATGGTATAGGAGTAAGGAAGTAAAAAGACCTGGATATTTTGGCTCTTTCACTCACTAGCTACAGGAAAATTAGGATGTACATGAATGTGCTTTGTATACTACAAGTCACCATTTAAACATGAATCATTAATATAAAGACTCAGGTATTCTCAGTGTGGAGTTTCTCTTGGTTAGTTCAGAGCCAAGACCAAATAGATAAGTTTAAAATAGATATTTTGATGGTATAGTGATGATAAAGGCAGGTGTTTTTTATAGTGTATAGACCAAGCAAGTCAGGTGGACACATGTCTGAAATTTGATATTGTACTACCCTGAGCATATCATTCTGCATATCAAGAAAAGATTGATTTTAAGATGTCTCCCAGTTCAGTTACAAAGGTCCTTCAAAGTGTGAGAAAGCCTCTGAAAAGGACAAGGCTTCTCTTTTGTTTCTTGACCCCTCACCTTAATCACTGGGCAAAAGATACTGTGGAGTTGCCCTGTTCTTTGTGCACTATGATGAGAGAGTTTCAGGGAAACAGAGTAGTGACCAAGGTTACAAGTTAGTTCATTTCCCAATAGTGTACCAGAGAGGGGGACAAAGTTCAGCTCAGCCCTTCACTATCACACTGAAATGACATCAGGCAAGCTATGAACACAGGTTATTGAAAACTGTGTTCAAACATTGGCTCAGTCACTATCTGATAATGTGACCTTGAATAAGATACTTGGACCCCCTTTGCCTCAGTGGTCTCATCGATAAAATGAAAGGAATTGATTAGATCATCTCTAAGAGCCTTCTTAGTTCCAATGACCTTTACTTTTCAAAATAAATTATTGTAATTTATCCAGGTAGTTGATCTTGGGAAGAGGTCATGCATTCTTTCCTATCATTTTGATAATATTTGAGAAATGGTTGTATCTTTGTGCCCCCCAAATCACTCAAGTCCAATCAAAACCTCTCTCTAATATCCCTGATTTATTCCAGGAGAAAATAATCAGGGGCAAATCTAGGAGTTAACACAGCTAGAGCTCTTTGTAATCCTTCTGATGGATTGGGGAGTTGAGTGATATAATCTTAAACTTCCACATTAAACCCTTGAGAGGACACGAGTTAAGGAGCTGAGATCATTAGACTTCCAGAAATGATGGAATTTCCAAAAATAATCTATTCCTTATCTCACAGCAAGAGTACACCTAAACTGAAATAGATGGTTTGTGAGCAAGAACTTGAGGACAGATACTTTTCTCAATGCTCCCCCAAAGGACTGTCAGTACCTATTATGGGTTTACTTTTAGATTCGATATTTCAAACATATAAGGCACACCCATGACATTGCTGTAACAGCTCTCAGGTCATCTATGTCTCCCCATTTCACCCACCACCAGTGGTTTCCCATCTGACTTACTGCAGTAGCCTCCCACTGACCTACCTCCTTCCATGTTTGCTCGCCTCTAATCCATTCTGCAAATGGAACAAGAACAAGATTCAAACATATAACTCATGATCTTCACCCTCATCACATGAGTCATATCAGTGGTATTCCATCACTTCTAGAATAAAGACCAAAATGATAAACATGAGCTTCGTGTGGGCAGAGGCTGCATCTTCTGATCCCTTCCCAGCTCTCTCAATGTATCTTACACCAAACTCCCTACCTCTCCATGCAGCTGAATAGAATGTCCGCTGACCCCTTCTCCTATGTTGTCTCTGCATATCTTGTTCACTCTGCCCCTTCCTCTGCCTCCTCCCTTGGGTTTGAGTAGTTTTCACTCTTCATCCTTCAGATCTCAGCCCTGTTGTCTCTTTCATGGGAAAGGCTTCATTGATCTCCCTGGCAATATCAAGCCCTCCTTACAGGCAATCACAGCAGCATACATTTTCCCTTCCAAAGTCTTATCTCAGTTGTGATTTCACAACCATACAGGTATCTATTTGATGTATGTCTAGCCCACTAGACTATAAACTTCACAAGAACAGGGACCATAATGATCTTTGTTCAGGCATCACATTATCAGTGCCTAGCATAGTGTTTGCCACATAACAATCACTCAATAAATAACATGTCAAGTAAGTTAATGTGCTTGGCACTTAGAACACTCTGAGATGAATAACACAAGATGCCCTGGTATTCAGAATCCCACAACCATGAAATGACAAGTCTAAAATAGGCAGGGCTACAAAAAATGACTGGGTATAAGAAATGAGAAAGGCCCTTATCAATTTCCTTTGATTCATTGAGACCCTTTATACTTTTTCCATATGAACATCAACCCATATAAGTATCACTTGCTCAAATATAACTCACTCCTACACTGTCAACATTTTACTTTTTGTGAACAACACAAGTCTTCCTTCTATTGTATAATGTTGACACTACAAGCATGACTCTAAGTTTCAAATAATTGGGGCCATGTCAACAGACATCCTGATTAAATCTGCTAAGTATTTGGGTTTGCATTAAACCAATAGCCCACATCAGGGCCCACATCTGTGTTTATGGAACAACTCTCACTGTCAGTCGTGTCTGTCGCAACATGTGATGTGAGATCTGAAAACATGCAGCTCCAATTCTGAACTGCTGCATGTGTTTGGTTGGTAGCTTGGAGCTGGTGTTTATTGACAAGCATGAACACTGGAGTGAGTAATCATTATAAGCATTCTTCGCACATTTCCATCTCCCATTAGCAGAGCACATCTCCATGCCTCTCTGTCCTCACTCAGCAGATGGGGAAGCGGATGGGTAGGCTGAGACCCAGGGTCCCAGATGCCTTTGAGCATTCAATGGGATGAAACAGAATGATAGAATAGATAAGCTGACACTTGGTATTTGTGTGACCTTGGCTGATTACCTGTTCGTTTGTCCATTCAATTCACCCACTCACTTATCCAAACAACAAATACTTTTGAAGCCCTTATTTAATAACTGTCATTGTGTTAGGCACTTAGGATGTGCTGGAGAACCAAACAGTGTGTTCACTACCTCTATGGACCATGGTCCAGGGAGGTAAAGAGACCTACAACAAAGAATTACTTTAGAATACAGGGACTCACAGTGTTAGAAGAAACCCAGTCTCGTGGACTTGCATAATAAAGAGAGAGATCTACCCTAGTTTAGAGCATGGAGAATCTCTGAGAAGCAATAGTTAAGCTGAGCCCTGAAGGGTAGAATGAAAGTTTGGCCAGAAACAGCACGATAAGAGGATCAGAATTTTTTAGGCCTCGTAACCTCATAGATGAAGTCCTCGAAGAAAGAAAGAACATGGTGTGTTTGGGGAATGGATCAAGTCCCGAGTAGTTAGAGCCATGAACTGGGAGGGGAGAGAGATGTGAGGTGAGATGAAATGAGACCAGGGGCTGGTTAAGGCAGGTGGACCATGCTGAGTACTTTGGACTCTAAAGGCAACCAGAAGTCTACCTAGAGTTTCAAGCAAAGCAAAGATAAGGGGTCAATATTTGACTGGCCTATGTCACAGTGACTTTGAGGAACAAATGAGGCCAAAGAAAAATTCTCCAGGTAAACCATAAAGCTTGGGACCATCAGGCAAAAACTATACTCACACACTAAGTATAATCACTAGGCAAAAACTCCCATGAATGATAAAGCCTGTGAAAATGCCCTGGGAATAAAGGTTCCAAAATGACCACTCAGACCATTTCAGACAGTCTGTCCCTTGAAATGCCAAACATGCTGGTTTACTCCATGTTGGATTTGAGTGTGTCATCCGACTGTCACTTAGCATCCCCCACAAACATACAAGCAGCCATTCCAATCAATGGCCTGTGTCCTAATGCATCGATTCATCTTGGCCTTTCCAGGGGTCTCTCTGCACAGCATCTCTGCTCATTAAAGGGAATGTGCCTGCATCATAATGATAATGCTCTGCACTTACCCAGCACATTGCCCAGGGGTGTCTCAAAGCATTTTGCAAACATTTAATTAAGTTAGTCTAGTGACTGCAGGGGAGTCCCTAGCGTCTCAGCACCAAGGGGTCTGGGTGGGAGGGAAAAGATAGCAAACAAGTGCAAGGCCTGCCTCCAGCAGCAGCCCTGGAGCCCAGGGGCCAGTGGGCCAATGTGCAGGGGGTCTCTGCATCACTAGGGGGAAGCACACACACATGCTTTCGTATGGCTCTATCTGGTAGAAGCAGCCTGCAGGCCCCTTGCTCTAGGTGCCCACAGGGAGAGCACCAAGGCCTAGAGGCCACAGCAGCGAGTTCTGGAAGGACAGAGATAGAAGTCAAGAGGAAGTAACTTGCTTTCTTTAAGAAGTTGTGAATGTGATTTTGAGGGTAGCTAAACTCTCATCTGCGTGTGTGTGTGTGTGTGTGTGTGTGTGTGTGTGTGTGTATTGACTTGAGGAGGAGAAGGTGAAGACCGGAGAGAATATGTATTCACACACCAATAGGAAGGGAATAGAAATCAATTGTCTTAAAAGTTTTTCTCTGGTTATAGGATTATATTTTGCTCCACCCCAGAAGAACTTTCAATTTTGCCCCTCACCCTACAAACACCACTGTTTTGGAGTACAGAACAGAGTGGTATAGAAATCTGGTAAATGGAATGATATCCATGCCCCTCTGTGTTACCACCCCCTACCCTCCAGGAAAAGGCAGAGTTAACCAAGGCCTCGCAGATTAAGAAGCAAAGTCCAAGTCTCAGCCTTCCACCAGCAGCATAAAAAGGCAAGAGGGACAAATGTCCCCAGGAGCTTGGTGTCTATAGCAGGGATAGGAGTGGGAGACGAGAGCAGAGCTGACCCAAGCTCATGCCAGCCTGTCTCCCTCCTATGAGTGCCTGCCCAGCCCCTGTGTCTGGAAGGTGTCATTCAACATCCAGAGGTGCTAATATCCACCGCTTCTGACAGCCTGGCTTGTCAGCAGCCACAGGCCATCTGTGGGCTGACACTTGAGTTCACTGACAGGAATAGCCAGGCTTTGCTTCCCCTCTGTCCTCTCTCCCCAGCCCTAACCAGCTGCGAGCAGATGGCAGCAGGCCATGGGCCCCTCTCCAGTGAGCCAGGGACAGGAAAGTCATAGTACATAGGCCGTGGGTGATGGGGCTCCTGGAGTACCACTGTCCAAGGCTCATAAGCAAGTCCATGTCCATAACAGCCCACCCAAAATATTGCAAAACACTGTTTTGGGAGACCATGGAGCCATGTCTGCTGCTCTAGTTTTCAATGCAGAGAAACTAAGGCATGGGAAGCTCAAAGTCAGCATGCATATCTCATTGGGAGTCCAAAAGGAGAATGCTGAATAATTTCCTGTTTCACTGGATCTATGTTTCTTGGGGCAGGAGAGTACCTTACTTAATAGATTTTGCTTAATTAGAACCTGTCTTCCTGGATAAGTGAATGGATGAATTACATTCAGATGATTTTCATCACTGTGGTAAAGACTGTGTCACAGGTGAGCTGGTATGGTCCTGGCTCATCTTCTTCCTTCTTCCGCGATAAGGGGTTCTCACTCCATCTACGTGCAAGTCGCTGTTTGCCCTATTGTTAGGAGACCGTAATGAGGTGCTTTTGTCTTTGCTTTCAGTGACAAAAATTCAGAAATGTTCCACTTGTTTTCATCTAACTTAGACTTTTGGCTATTCTGTCCAACTGGAAACAGGAAGCATACATAATTAGAACCCATTCTACAGATTGGTAGGCTGAGATTTGAGGGAATACCTTTAGTCAACCAAAACCTCAAAGAACTCCTTCCCAGGTCTCAGTCCTCTGCTTTTCGCACTCTTAGAGGCTTAGGGGAAGTCCCATCTCAGTGTACTCACACTCTGCCCCGTGAACCTCTGACACAGGTTGAAGACAGGGAGCAGGAGGAGTAGTAGCTGATGTGGGAGGCTGAGGCCCAGAGCTGCTACATAACGAACTCCACGCAAGTGCCAACTGTCTCAAGAATCTTATTCTGTAATTTTCCGGGCTACAGAGACATGGCGGAAGGTTCTAAGAATGACAGAAAGCACAGAGCAGACAGGACTGAAGCAACACACAAGAACCTCAAGCTATTCGGGATCTCTGATTAATCTCAGGTTGAGCAATGCTGCCTGGCTCCAGGCTACTGAAAAAGCCATCTTTATGAGGCTCCCGACACCTGTCTCCTTCTCAGGCCTGCTATTGCCACTGGGCCAATGCTGAGCGCTGACAGCATGTAGCCCGACCTTATTAACATGTCCATCATTTGTAAGGGATCGAGGGCTACAGGGTAGGTTGGGGCAGAGGGGCACAAATCTATGATTGGCAGAAGGATGACGAAGTCTTGAGAATAACTGGGTGCTCAATCCTTGTCCATATCTCATATCTCATTTATAGTTGAGTCTAGGGCTGGGATTCTCCCATGGCAAAGGGTTCTTCTCTTGAGTCCCTCATGCAAACCAGGCAAACTTAGCCAGCTCCTCAATTCTGTGCTGGCCATGGGGAAAGAATTCATGGAAATTTAGATGTAGAGGCCACCCCAAGACTCACCCAAAGCCAAGCATTCCAGCCCAAGGAACCCAAGAGCCAGGGCACTTTCCTACAGGAAGATGTGAGAATGTATGTGGGGGTAAAGGAAGACCCCTACACCCGACAGAGCTGTCTATGTGAATCCAGGGCTTTCAGACCAAGCATGATTAAATAAGGGAGGATGTGGCTGTGGCTGTGAATCCAAGCTGACAGATCTGCGCATGGAACACAACTGAGTCCAGCCCAGGTGGAGGGGGACGCTTTACAGCTAACTGTCCTGCTTCGAATCACGGCATAGGAGGCACAAGCAAGATCGGCCAGGGAGAAAGGGACAAACAGGAGATAACGGTCTGAACTTGAGAAAAGAAGGGCTGTGCTGTGCTCCAGGGTACTGAGCCTTGACCACTAAACACAGCAACACAGCCTCACTTCCATTCTCATACCATCCTGCCAAGTTTTGAACCTGAAGGGAAAAGGCAGGCAGAAGAAGAGTTTCTACTCGAGTGCTGCAGGCCACAGACACACAGATTTTAAAGTGCAGACCAAGTGGGTTTACAGTGCTTCAGAAGGTTCTGCTAGGCTTGTTAAAGATGCTTGTCTGCGGTGGGGGCAGGGATTCTGCATTTTAATCTCTTTCCCCCACCCCACACCCAACCCCACCCCGTGATTTGAATGTAAATGTCCTTCCCTCCAGTCTTCTCAGGGCTGGCTCCTCCAAGTTACTCATCTTTCCACCAAGCCCCCAGACCCAAGATCCACAGGGCTCTCTCTGCCTAGACCCATCTCTCCTCCTACCTAGGACCACAAAAGCTCAGGAGCTCAAATGTCTCAAGCCCTAGTATGACCCTAATGCGACCCTTCAGTTGTCAACATAAGTCCTCTCCCCATCTTGGATGGGGGTTCATTACATTCTCCACTTGTTACTGTCTTTCCTATCCCTGAGATTCAGCCTAGAAAAGCCATCTATGACCATCGTCTCTCCCTGGAAGGCACCAAGAGGTGACAATATTCACCTTAAAATCATTCTGGGATGGAGGCATGTTTACCAAGATATAGAAGGCTGCAGAATAAAATGGCATCAAGGCCTAACCAGGTCAGGGTTTTACTATAGCATTAGCCTCTGTCTTAAGACACAGGAAAAGGAGGTGGCTAATGAGCTGGTGTTAATCCCGATGGGAGAAAAAGCATCATTTGAAACAAAGAAAAAGAAAAGTCTAAAAGCCTGATGAAGGAAGTAAGAGAAGCAAGGAGGAAGAAGTCACAAGTAAGCCATTTGTGCTCATCAGAACTTTTGGGTCCCGCAGAAACCCCTCATGAAGTGTTTTCCTTCTCTCCACACATGCTACCCAAAGCCAACCTTTCCTTCTCCCTGGGAGACATCTCAGGGCGGACTCCTGGCACAGTTAGCAGAGTAGCCTCTGAGCACAAGTGACCCGAGGCTCTCCCCTGTGCCCTGCCCTCACTCCTGCCCACCACACTTTATTCTGGGGAGGGCAGAAGGGCTGGGAAGGCTGAGGTCATTCCCTTGAGCACAGCTGGCTTTAGGTACAGAAGCTTCTCCAGCAAGCAAGGTCAACACCCTACCAATGGAGTGGAGCTGCGTTTGCGGGTGCCGCGGGACCTCTAGAGGGAGGTCTCACCCTGATTCCTTCAGGGTGCACTGCAATGCAGCTTCAGCTGGCTAGGACTCACCCCCTCCCATTTTGAGGTATAATTTTCTGATCCCTTTCTGGAGGAAGAGCAAACCCACAGGCAAGAGCCCTTGGGGAGGGGGTACTGAGCTCTGCAGCTCTTCCTGTCTGGGCCCAAGCACAGGGGGAGGAAGGCAGTCTGGCACCAAGAGGCCCCAGGGGCTGCCAGGCAGTCAGGGAAGTTGCACACACAGGAAAGTTTGTCTTCTCACACTGGACCCAGAGTGCCCACCTGGCTCCCTCTATCAGGCTGGAGCAGGTACTGAGTGCTCCCTGCCTGTCCTGCCTTTCTCCCCTGAACCCTGTCTGGCCAAAACCCCCTCCCAGGCTGGAATCTGCAGAAGAATGACAGCACCACGCACTCTGAACTTCTCAGCCTAAAGAACAGCAGGAAACACGATTCTGCAGAGCCATCCCTGCTACAAGAAGTATGATTTTTTAAAAACCCTGGAAAACATCATACAAGGATTTTTTTTCTTTTTTTTTAAGTCCCTTCTCTCTTCTTTCTCCCCAGTAAACTTTTGTTTTTCTAATTTCACTCTGGTCCTTAGAAATATTAGGGCTTTAATGTCTTGAGAATAAAAACCAAAACCAAGGGATTCTCAATTAAAAAAATATAAAATTATGCATTCTACCTATATCAGGATATGTAGGGTTTAAGAATCTCAGAATTTGCGTCTGTGTATATATGTATGGGATTTTACATTAAGCTAATGTTTACCCAAATGCATGTATTTCAATTTGTTGGGGGGGGGATGTGAGGAGGGAAAAGAAAATCCTTACTGGTTTGGGGTTTAGTATGGAAACCCCACAGACACTTTGATGCTGCCTAAAACCTTGGCAAGCATAACCCAGTCCCTTCAGCATTGTTTGGAGGATGCCTGCAGGCATTCAGTTGTCTGCTTGCGAACAGCACGCGTGCAATTATCAAATCTATTAGAACGTGTTGGGTTTTGCAACACTTCCATTAAGCTCATTCTGGTAGGATTGCAGCATCTTACCTGTGTCACTGCAGATTTGTTTTCCCCAAACAAGTAACTGCTGTGATAGGTAGGATCACATCTAAATCACTAGATAAGGTAGGGAAGATGCTGAGGAGAATCAGGTAAATCCCGATTCCCAGTCTTCCCCCAGGAGAACATAGCCAAATTCTGTCACGGGAAATACACATTTCCCAGGTGAGGAGTAGGAGGAGACAGTGAGTAGATTGTAGATTCCAAAGGCATCATCTGCCCATTTGGCGGAAGGATAAAGAAAGGGTGAGGGGTGGTAGACGGACTGTGTGAAGACAGGAAATGCAGGAGCAGAGGAGGATCAGGAGAGCAAGGAGCTGGAGTCAGAGAGTGGGGAGACCAGGTTCAGGAGGGAGGGGGGAGGGGGGGGTGGAGGGCGAGCAGTGGAGAGAAAAGAGACAGGCAGAGAGACTGGAAAAAACAGAGATCAGGGGACCAGGAGAGGTGGAGACTGATTCAGAAACAGAGAGAAACCAGGAGACAGAAATAAGGGTGCTCCATCTGTCCTGCAGGTCCCAACACAAGCGGCCAGAAGGATTTACGACTGGGAGTTTCAACCCCTCTTCTCTTACCCCTGGGACCACAACTGGTTAATGCTAGTTGGTACCTTGCAGAGAAACAGCGGTGCCTCGCAGCACGGTGCAGCTCTCGAACCCAGCTCACGGATCGCATCACAGGGAACAGAGAGCAAATCCTGTGCTGCAAGCATCTGCATGCGTGTGAGTGAGGAGCGGATGTGTGTGCGTGCATACAGCAAGCCTACCTCTTTCCCCCACATGCATCTCCCACTCCCTCTCTTGCTCCTGGGCTCTCCTCCTTCCCCCTTCCTCTAATGCTCTAATACCTCCAAATCGCCCCAGGAATAGACGGACCCCTTCCCCCGGTACCTGGGATGAAGAGCAGGGCGGTCGTCGCGGAGAAGACGATCCAGCAGGCGGGGTGGTACATCTTGAGGCTGTGGTGTCTCAGCTGCTGGGCTTGCTACTGCTTCTGCTGCTGCTACCGCGGCTGCCTTCCTCTGTGCTGAATTCTGAGCAGGTTTAAATCCAATGTTTGCAAAGGGAGGGAGAGAGCAAAAGAGAGAGGGAGCAAGAGAGAGCGCGCGAGAGATGGGAGCAGGCAGGCAGCCTCTCTGATTTTTTTTTTTTCTTGCACATACACACAACTGGTAAGAATCATCAGCACCAATCTGTACAGGGCTCAGAGCAGACCTCCTCCAAGGCACGCATTGGCTCCACTCTGCTGAGCGACACCCGGAGGCTTTCCTATCTGGGAGGCTTGACTCCAAGGGGAGTTGAAGCCTGTCCCTTCATCACCTCTCACCCGGAGCTCGGCAGTGTGCACGGGTGTCTGTGTCAGTATGCCAGTGTATGGCTTCTCTGGGCACACACGAGCGCCTCGGTGGGCAGTGGGGAGGAGGCTGGAACTGTTGGTGTCATCCTTACCCAAGCAGGGCTCAGGGCACAACAAAAAAGGAAATGTGACTAAAGCCCACGCTAATTCTTTATCATTGTTCCTTCTTCCAGGTCTCCAGGTAGGGGGCCAGAAGGAGCTGTAACCCACAGGAACACTGAAACAATTAAATCTGCACCTCGCTCCCCAATTCTGCTATTAAGAGCACTTGGAAGGAATTCAGTTTTCCCAGCAGGAAGATGGGTGCGTTAAGATTTTTTTCACAAAGAATGCAGAGAATTGGCCAGTTCCCCACAATTAGAGCATTCTGAAACTCTACCAAGACAAGATGCTATAGAAGCTCAAACAATTGCTATGATTACAGTATAGGCAGGAATATATTCTGATTAGATCTCAAGGAAGCAGAAACTTGCCAGAGTAATTGGAGGCTGCCTTCAAGAGGAGGCCTGGAAGCATACCTGTGGCTTTCTGTCTTTGCTTTTCCCTTTCACAGTCTAGCCTGTCCCACAGTATTTCTGGGTGTGATATACCTCAGAATTTCTCCTGCTCAGTACCTGCTCTAAAACAGCCTGTAGCCTTCCCTAAAGCATGCTTATGGGTGGTACACTTTGCTTGCTGAGTAAATGCTACCCGCGAAATATCCTTTGAACCTTGAGGATCTGTGATAAGAACACCACACTAGGTTTTACCAAAGGGACTGGACAGATATATATAACACTATTTCCATCCCAGAGTGTCCCCCAAAGACCCGCAGAGGCTTGGACCCCTTCCCAGATTGAAGTGTATGCGTGGCTGGAGATCTTGAGTGCTGTCGCCTGTGTCAGAGCTTTCTTCCTCCCCTCCACCGCAATGGCTAACGTCTCCCGTGTACCTACTACAGCACACATATTCACACGTATTATTTTAATTAATCCTCACCATAGTCCTGCCATGTCGGCATTATTATTCCTGGATTTTAACAGGCTAAAACTGAGGTTCAGAGAGGTTTGGCAATTTGCTAAAGGCCACGCAGCTAATGAGAGCCGGGATTCAAACACAAGTCTGTCCTACAGCAAACGCCACAGTTTCTATGTCTACAACCAATCGCCAGCAAGTCATTTTAGTCTAACAAAGCTCCTTCCTTTCTGCAAAATGAAGCCCATTTGCTTTTAAAGAAGTGAGACAATTAATTCCTTACCTCCTTATAAACAAGTCTGAAACTTTATGAGTTAAGTAGAAAACATATGATGAATATAAATAATCATCACCTGGTACTTACAAAGTATGTACTTAATATAAAGTCCTTTTTAAAGGCTGGGGTATGAGGGATATGATTTGCTCTTGTTTGGAAAGGGTCTACAGTATATTTGAAGGCAAAAATTAACACATCTTTTGGCTCTAAATAGAAGATAATGGGACACACACTAAGTAATAAGGTCAAAATCTACACACCGAAGTTACACACATGGCATTTATAGACAATTGATCTGGGAGTGCTTTGAACAATACTAGAATCCTACAGAGGTTTATCAAAATTATAACAAGTGACTGGATCTTCTAGAGAACAGAACTGACTTGCAAAGGGTGGGGATCAGCGAGACCAGAGAAATTAGACGGATATTCCAAGATGAAGAAACAGAGCAGATACAGTCAGAAACCCTTTGGGGAAAAACTGGGAGAGGACTTTGGGGAGTAAATGGAAGACAGAGTGAAAAAGGCCTTGAATTCTAGAACAATGACATTTAGAAATTCCCTACTATTGCTAGAAAGAAAAAAAGAAAGTTAATTTCTTTTTGAGCATGGATTCACTATGAATAAGGGAAAGTGTATTTCTGGAAATTAATCTGGGAAAAGTACACAGGGTCTATTGAGGCAGGGGTACTTGTTAGTAGGCCTGGCCCAGATTTGACCGGACTAGTAATGGGAGAGGAAATGCAGGGGGCTGGGTGTGAAACAGAAAAATTAGTCAGGCCTGGCAATCAGTGGCCTTATACAAGTCACAGATATCACTTCTGCACCCTCTGTGAACCAAGGTTTTTAAAAATATTTTTTTAGGTTTTAAAAAATATTTTTACCCAAAACCTTGTCTTCCAAGAAAGCATCATTATAATTTCTTGAGAGATGAGGAAACGGAGATTCAGAGAGGTTAGGCAATTTTCCCAAGGTCACACAGCTACCTAAGGACACAGTCAAATTGCAAACCCAGGTTTTTCTGTTTCTAAAGCTTTCCTTAAAAAAAAAAAAAAATCATAATATTGAGTATTCTCATTTTTTTTAATATCTGTGTGCCAGGTCCTCTGTTATTGGCTTCATATAACCCCTATTTATCTTCTCAATAATGATTATTCCCATAGTGCTCAAAGAGTTTTAAATAACTTCCACAAAGTCATAGAGATGTTTAGGTATAGAGCCAGGGTTTGAGTCCAGGCCTGCCTTCACTAACAGGGTTATAACCACAAGGAGGGGAGAGGAGTTTACGCCCTCAACGGGCATTCCCCTTGATGACAACAGTGTGCTAAGTGTCATTTAGGTTCTGCGGCTCCTGAGAAGCATAGGGCACAGACGTGAACCCATGTCTTGGAAAAGGACATCAACCTTTATTCGACCGGACACAATACTAGGAACTTCACGTGTGTTTTTTTCCCCTCATTTCTATCCCTATTCCACAGGTAAAGAAATAGACTGGGGGCACCTGGGTGGCTCAGTTTGTTAAGCCTCTGCCTTCAGTTCAGGTAATGATCGCAGGGTCCTGGGATGGCTCAGTGGGTTAAGCCTCTGCCTGCAGCTCAGGTCATGATCTCAGGGTCCTGGGATCTAGCTGGCTCTCTGCTCAGCAGGGAGCCTGCTTCCCCCTCTCTCTCTGCCTGCCTTTCTGCCTACTTGTGATCTCTCTGTGTCAAATAAATAAAATCTTCAAAAAAAAAAAAAATAGACTGGGTTATAGAAACCCCCAAGTTCCCTCTTCAAGGCTAATGAGTGACAGAGAAATCTAGGCTTTTCATATACCAAAGTTTCATGGTTTTCTCTCTACTTACTATGAATAAGATTTTTATTCTGAAAACGTCCCATTTAGGGGTACCTGGGTGGCTCAGTCCTAAGATCTGACTCTTGATTTCAGCTCAGGTCATGATGTCAGGCTTGTGAGATGAAGCTCCTCATTGGGCTCTGTGCTGGGCATGGAGCCTGCTTAACATTCTCTCTCTCTTTCCCTCTGCCCCTCTCCCCCAATCAAAAAAAAAAAAAAAATCACATTTATTCAACCAAAATATTTCCTAATACACACATGCCTTCATCCTGTACCTTTAATTAAATTCACATTTAACAAACATCTATATATTAAGAAATATTTTAGTTTTCAAAATGCATATGCTTAATAAAATCTTCCTTAAGGAAACACATAAATATGTATTTTTACTGATCAATTCTTCTAGGTCTATTATATGATTAAAATATGTCTCTTTTATTTAAAAAAGAGAAGAAGAAGAAGAAATGTATAAATACATATTTAATCAATAGATGGCACCAACTCTGAAAAGAGAGATTACGGTCTACTGGGTCTATTTAAACACCTTAAAAAAATACAAATACAAATAAAAATGCTTCAATGCATATTTACTAGGGGGACTGTTCTCCTCTCTGGGGTAAATAATATGCAGTTTTATACCTTTCATGAATCTTTTTTTTCTTCCTCTAAAGCAAACAAAATCATCAAAACTGTATTTAAATAGCAATAAGATCGGGGAACAAACCAACCGAAACCAGGCCATTGTGCAATGAGGCTGACTGTCACACTTTTCTTCCAGCCTATGCTTCTTTCCTCTGGACCAGGGACAATGGTTAGGCAAACCTCTCCACAGAGTGGCCGGCTACTTAGAGCTAGATGGGGACTGGAGAAGGATGGGTCAATGTGGGGTCCTTCTTCTGTGAGAAGGGTCCCCATCTTACCTCTTTCCCCACTAGATATGTGACCTTGGGGGAAAGAATACAAGGACTCCCTCTGATTCACGTTTTTAAAAATTTTTGTATACTACCTTTGGTCCTTCATATTCATTCATCATTCATTCATTCATTTGCTCATGGAATAAATATTCATCGTGCACCTGCTGTGATGTATGGGATGTGAAGGACATGTAATATAAAGCAAGATAAAAAACTATCCTCACCCACCTAAAATTCAGAGTAGTAAGGAAGACAGATATTAATGTGCTAATTATATCATTGATTATATTTGTGTTAAGTGACTGTAGAAAACATGTAAGTTGGTAGAAGAGCACAAAACAAAGGGGAGATGGAGAGTGTGGGAGGATGCTCTAAGAAGTGGCTTCTAAACTGGATTAGAGGAAGAAAAGGCCAGGAGGAAAGAAGCCGAGATTGTTCCTGGCAGAAAGCACAGCCTGTGCAGAAGCCCCAAGGCAGGGACATAACTTGAGGAGACACTAAAGGCTCTTTCTTACAATTCACATTTAGCAACTTTGTACTGAAATCAACTCTGTAAATCGTGTTAGGATGATGGATCACTGCATTTGCAGCCTGACGAAGGGACAACGAAGGGTGGAATTCTACATTTTGTAGCACTGAGGGCTTTTTTCTTGTAAATAATAAAAAAAAGTACAGACGGTAAAATACTACCGATTAAAATTGGACTCTGTCATTGTAGTTTTAAATATTCCAAAATGAACTGGAGCCTCCTTCAGAGAAAGTTAGAGTCTCTGAAAGGAACAATAACTCCTGTAAATCACAAAGGTACCATTTAGTTCAGAGGAGAAATAATTGATTAAGCAACTGGCTTATGACTGTAAAAGTAAACACTTCTTCTGAAGTCACCGGGACTGCTCACACAGGGTATGTCACTTCTGGTCTTTTAACATGTTTATAAAATATCTCAGTCATGTGTCTGATACTTTTAACAATAAATACCATTTATGAAATACCCACTACGTGTCGATTTCCCTGCTAGATGCTAATATGGATGGTGTCTACTTTTTACACCAATTCCTTCCACAAAGTAGACCTTCATTTCCAGACATGTCACCTAGGACTTCCCCTGGGCCCAGCAGAGAAGTGACAGAGCTGAGATTTGTATTCAGAGCTACTCCAAAGACTGAAGTTTTTGCATCCTACCAGAAAGATCTAGATGCACTTATTTGAAACTATTATAAAGATCTTCTACGTGGCTGCCAGTATCACACTTTTTTCTTCATTTAAAAGTCTTTAATAAAAGAATATATTATATGATTTATTAAATTACTAGTACTAAAAGCTTATTGAAAACAACATTCCAGAGGCACCTGGGCTGCTCAGTGGGTTAAGCCTCTGCCTTCAGCTCAGGTCATGATCTCAGGGTCCTGGGATTGAGCCCTGCATCAGGCCCTCTGCTCAGAAGGGATCCTGCTTCCTCCCCATTCTCTCCCTACTTGTGATCTCTGTCTGTCAAATAAATAAACAAAGTCTTTAAAATATTTACATATATATGTAAGTATATATGTAAATATTTTAAAAAAGAAAAAAACAGCATTCCAAATTCCACTCCTCTTTTATTGGTCTTTTTAAAAATCTGTTTACTCTGCTATTTCCTGATTTAACAATTTTGAAAAGTATCTACTGACTTCTTACTATAGAAGATAAGGATTTAACCCTGTTCACCACCAACCTCCATAATTGTCCTCTTTCCATCAACTCAATATGTCACAATGTTTAATTACATCATTATTTAGTATTTTACATTGTTATGATTATTTAACTATTGTCTTTCTTATGCAACTTTTTGTTTTTCCCAAAGATGATACTGCCTTTTTTTTTCATTTACTGAATCTTACATAGACCTATAATTAAATCTCTCCAATCCTCCTGCGGAATTCTAAAATTCCTTTCAGTATAGTTAAAAACACGTAGTAATCTATTAGCCTCATGTTTTAAAGGCATTCTTTCTGAAGGTTTCCATCCACCTGGCCCTCAGTTGTCTGGGATTTCCCTTTACTAAAAGCTTCCCATGCCCTATGTCTCTCTCTTGTTTTCTGGATGTAGGTTTTCTTCTTTCTTGGTGTTCTTCCTTGGTTTAATGAAACACATCCTTCAATAGTTTGCTGAGAAAGCATTCATAGGTGGTCATTTGCGGGAGGAACTTGAATATTCAAAAATGGCTTTATGGGGTGCCTGAGTGGCTTAGTGGGTTAAGCCTCTGCCTTCGGATCAGGTCATGATCCCAGGGTCCTGCCTGGGATGGAGCCCCACGTTGGGCTCTCTGCTCAGCAGGGAGCCTGCTTCCCTGTCTCTCTCTACCTGCCTCTCTGCCCACTTGTGATCTCTGTCTGTCAAATAAATAAATAAATTCTTTTAAAAAATGGCTTTATCCTAATTTCACTCAAGTATAGTTAGTTCATCTACAAATAGAATTCTGTTTGAAAATTAATATCCTCTCTAAATTTTGAAACTATTTCTCCATTTTCCTCTAAGTTTAAGTGTTGTTGAAAAGTATGATTTATGTCAAATTGCATTTATTTATATTTGAAATGTCTTGATTTTCTCTCAGTAAACATTTAGAATATTCTTTTTTTTATTTTTTTCAGTGTTCCAAGAATATTGTTTTTATCCATAGCTTTCCAAAATTTCACAAAGATGAAGTTCTTCATGTGGATCTGTTTTCTTTCATTGTGTCAGACATTCGTCCAATACAGAAATTTCATGTTCTTCAACTCTGAGAATTTTTAATTTGTTTGTATTATTATGACTTTGAAAATCTTCTCTCCTCTCTGCTATTCATTCTTTGTAGAATTTCTATTAAATGAATCTTAGTCTTCAGGATTACTTCCCTAATTTTCTTATATTTTCTTGTTTCTTTTTTTTCCAAGATATTTTTAAAACTTTTGTTTCCACTTATCCTACTGACTTTTTAAAAATTGTCATTATCAAATTATTAATTTCAAACTGCCTTTCTTGTTGCCTGATTTTTTTACAGTGCCCTGTTCTTATTCTATGGTTACATCTTTTCTGAGTATATTCATCAATACTTGGTATTGTTTCCTTTTGCTTTTCCTTTTTTTATTTTATTTTTAAAATTTTCTTTTATTCTGCTCATTTGTTTTTATATCTATCTTTCATGTAAGAAAGCTTCAACTGTCTGCCGATCTTTGGTCTTCTTTTCATATTTAAAAAAATAAAGCAATAATAGACTGTCTGGAATCTGTGTTTACCAATGGTATTTATTTTATTAGTGGATCCTTCAAAGATTAGCAGGCAAATAGTGGCCTTGGGACAAGGAACAGCCTTGGGACCATTTTCCCCCAAATGTCAGTAGTTGTAGATCTGTTCATCTTGAGTCCCTCAAGTTTCTCCAAATGAGGCCTCTATTCACCTACCAGGATGGTAAGATCCTGGTTTCCAGCATTCTGAAGGTGATCCAGTGGGTTTCACCATTCAGGATGGAGATCCTCAACCTCTCTGTTTTTACCAGGTTATCTCAACTGTCTCCTGTGGCTGAGCTTGGATTCTTTCTTCTTCAATTCCTTCAAAAAAATAAATTTCCCATTCATGGGAAATAGGAGAGGCAGAGCATTCTGGGATGGAGTTGTGTCTAAAACAGGCTTTTCACTCATTCCTCCCCACTTTTGCCTTCCAAATTACCCTGAAGCTGTCATTCCTGGGCTGCCATGGATATAAACCCACAGTCCTATCTATCACATTCTTTGCACACCCTTACATCTCACCTTTATTTTATTTGTTTTGTTTTGTTTTATTTTGTTTTATTTTACTAAATCATGTGCACTCATTCTTTTTCTTTTCAAAGGAATCTCCATTTCTCAACCACTTTCATTTCTTCTTCCAACTTTTTTGTCCTTTGTATATTTTTAACCCCTTATTATCCTTTTTGTGGGATTTGAGAAGACATTGAAGGGCAAAATGGAGGCCAGCCTTCCATGTTTAACTGCCTACTAGTTCAGACACTTTGTGACATAAAGAAAAGGGATATTACAAATAAAAATCTCAAAACACCTGGAATAAAAGGCTGTTTTTCCAATATAAAGCTAAAATCCTACATAAATAAGAGTAACTGAAATAAGAGCTAATGTTGCTGACATGCACATTGAAGACTTGGACATTTATAATCTCAGTTATTTGTCTCACTCCCATGTGAAGTAACATAGAGGAGGGGTTAATTAGCCCCATTTTCCAGATAGAAAAATGAGGAGGCATTGCAATTTATTTTTTTATGTTTTAATTTATTCATTCATTTTAAGCAATCTCTACATCCAAACTGGGGCTCAAACTCATGATCCTGAGATCAAGAGCCACATGATCTTCCAACTGAGCCAGACAGTACACCTACAATTCAAATGTGTGCTCAAGAAGACCCAGAAGTCAAGGAAGAAGCCAGGACTACAATCCCCATATTCTCTTTCTGATCAGTCGCTTCCAACAATGAATACTTCTTTCACTCATTATTATTGTTCTTGTTGTGGTTACTAGTCACATAAGCATCACCCTGGTTCATTTACAGCCCAGAAACTAGCTAGATTTGTTCATGACAATATATTATCCAAGCTCACATTATCGTTAAAGCCTTCCACCTAGATTTGCCTGATCGAATTTTAGCTAGGTATTGAAGAAAATGGCATCTCATTTTCACTTAAGTATGCACTTTTTTCCAGAACAAATTTAAAGCAGCAAGAACTGAAGTATTCTAGCTATTGGGGAAAAAATTCATTACCCTGTTCCCAAGGCGAAGTGCAGGAAGATGAAAGGATGTTCACACCACGTGGAAGTGAGAAGGCATGGCCAAACGACCATGCATTCCCAGGGCGCCATCCACCATCTTCTCCCCAGATTTGGTCTCCTTTTCTCTCTCTGTCCTTTTCCGCCCCCTCTCATTTCCTGTTTTCCTTTTCTCCCTGTGTGGAGGGGCTGCTCCCTGCACTCTACTCTGGATGAAAAGGCTACTCTTCTCTCCTTGACATCGTGTTAGCCTGTGAATACACATCTATTGATTTGCATTTGGGGGAGGAAAAAGAGAAAGGCGGGGAGGGGGGTAGAGAAAAAGAAAAACACACAGTTACACATTCCCTGACTACATGGCTACCAAGGGGACATGGTCAGGCAATGGCAGAGAATTTTAACTGTGTCTCTTTCTCTTTCTGCCTCCCAACCCCTCCAGCCTCTCCATGGCACCAGCTGCTGCTTTCGCCCCACCCAGCCCAGGCCCACTTGCTCAGAGGCATCCAGCACAGAGACAAGATCTCAGTCTTCACCCCTCCCCCACTCATGTGTTCAGATATTGCTGACACTGACCCTTTGTGTGAGGCTGAAGACCCAAAGAAGTGTTCCTGCAGGATGGGAGCTCAGGAGAGGCAGGAGGCCTTGTTAGCAAAGGCTGGCCCCAGAGACTGTGTGACATTGAGTTCAGGGTTGTGCCTGCTACTCTAACCAATTTTAAAATAAAGCTCAGGTAATTAAAAATTGTGCAACTAGGAATCATATACTTAGGTTACAATTTAGGTTCTGACATTTTCTAGCCATGAGGCACTCAATTCCACATTCACCTCTTTCCAGAGGCCAACAGTCAGTGTGCAGGCAATGCATACATTCTTTAAAGTATTATACCTGGAGTCTATTCTAAAGCTTCACAGAGATGCAGGGGCAAGTTTGTCTCCCATCTCTGGGGGCTGGGAGTATCACGTATTCTATGTTGTAAAGTGGCTGAGGAACCTAAGAGGTATTATTTCAACCCAATATGTGTCTTTGTATGTGGCAAATGAAATCAGCATCTAGTCATGGGCCATGTTAGCTTATTTTCAAATAACATTTACTGAGCACTTAATTGTTGAGCACGCACTGCACACAAAGAGAAGTTGGGTCTGAACAGAAGGCTGAGTCACTATAGAAGATGCCATGGTCCTGCCATCCTGCTCTACATTTCCCAGGGAAGAGAGGGAGAAAAATCAAGGAACAAATGGGAAAATCTTTAAAAAATAATAACTGGTCCTACAAATGCCCCAAATTATTGTTGTTGCAGCAAGTATTAAATTGTCTAGACCTGGCCAAATCTGTGTGTTTTACTAAAAATGCCCTTACTATTAGCCAAAGATATTGGGGCCATTTAAATGAAACCAACAGGCACAGTATTTTAAATAATCCCTGTTTTGGTTCAGTCCACATGCACACCTTTTAAAATGGAAACACTGGACCGAGTAGTAATGACAGGGAAAAAAACAAACTCAAGCTCCATCTATTTGAACGGGAAATTGTGGATAGCTCAAGACTGAAATGAATCTGATTTCCCTCCTCAGCAGAGGGTTGACTTACTTTACAGCAGAACTGCAGCATTTATATGAAGATGCCCTCCTGCAAAATTAGATTCTTCAAGCTTCACTAGGTACCTGTGTTTGACACACTTGCTTCTGCTTTCAATATTTCCTTGAAGGATGTAAGAGCCTCCAAGGCTCCAAAGTTCAGTTAAACTAAAGACTTACAAGTTCGGTTGCTAACCTAAAGATGCCCCTGCTCAGAAGGCTAGACTATTGAAGTGCAATTGTCAGGAGGGGAAGTTCCTCTCTCTCTCTCTCTCTCTCTCTCTCTCTCTCTTTTCTGAGGGGTATGCTGCTGGGTACTCCCTGGAATGAACAATTCTCCCCCAAATCTTTGTCATGCCCGACAAAGCTGAAGCTGACATAAAATGAGAGATCGGAATCTGAAGAGGAGGTTATGTGGACTTCATTCACATAGTGCAGAGTTTTGAGTGTACTTGTTCTCCTTTTGTTATCTTTAACAAAACTGTGTGTGTCTCTCATAACTTCTACCATGCAGGTTTTGAACTCTCCAGGAAAAGTGGCCTGTGGCCCTAGCAACCCTGGAGAAAGGAGAATGACCAAGTCAACATATTTCAATGAACTTTGGCCTCCTTTCCAGATGAATCTCTTGCTGTTTGACATCACTATTTCCAGAGCCTCCTTAAATGCGTATATTCTTATCAGAAATGTGTCACCAGAAAAAATAACTTCATTAATATTGTAGAAAAACACCATAATGGGAGCTGAGGAAGGCCATTTGTTGCAGCTAAATCCATGCACACAATGACCTCTGCACAGTGTCCCCATGTTCCCAAGGAGCTACCCTGGACTCCTCAGTGTCACATAGATACTAACTCACTGACCATTATTACTAGTTGTCACTTTAGAAGCCACCTGCTTTTACAGCCTGATCCTAAAACTTTCCAAGAAAGAGAGTTTCCCACCACCACGTGACAGCATTTTAGGTGGAACTCAACTAGTGGGGACTTTTGCCAGGAACTGCCAGTGACAGGATTTGGAGCTGAGGGCTACAGACCTGGACACAGCAGGCAACAAAGAGTCTAGCTGTGCCAAAGGGCCCTCTTGCCCCTGCATGTTCCAGTCACCACCTTTTGGCCATCACCTTAGAGCATCAGGGCCTCCTAATGCTGGTGCTCTGATCTCTGACAACAAAGAGGACATATTTCTTCCACTGGCATTTTCATTAAAGGTTTTGGTGACCTCTCTAACTGCCTCCCATGAAGAAGGCCCAGGACCTGATCCAAAGTTTCCAATGCCTTTCTTTTTGGAATAGCATATGATAGCCTGAGGCCTGGATCTGACCCTCAGACACATTTTCTATGTCCAGCAGTACTTTTTAAATTGAATATGTTGCTAGTATTTAAACATCTGCTCATGTAGATATTTAGTTACTCTTGAAAAATAAGAAGACCTGGTCATGCTGATTCTTCATTCTGTCTGAATAAAAATCATCTGATGCTCTAGCTGCCTCTGTATAAAGCAAAGCACCTTCCATTCTACTGCAACCCCCTCCAGGCCCCCTGCATTTTTCTACATGACTTCCCTGGGCCTGCAGGCCTCAGGCCTCATCTACTCCTATGGGATAAATTCCCACATCTATCTATCCATCTATCTCTCTCTCTCTCTCTCTTTCCTCTTTCTCTCTCTCTCATCCTCCTTCTATAATTATTATAAGCTAACAACCAGAGAATGCCTTTATCCTGACCCAAGAAAACACCACCAGAGGCTTAGAAATGATCAAACTTTCCCCCCAAGTAAGATAAATAGTAAAGAGCTCATTTTGCAAGGGCTCAACATTACCCATCTGGATATCTCAGTATGCTGCTCATGATGCTTTCATTACATTTCTATAATAAGTTGCAGATAATACTGTCCTCCCAAGAGGGATGTTCATGTTCCAGGAAACTTGGAAAACGAGACAGGGGAGGTGAAAAGTCATGTGTGACCTTCACAGGCACACGCAGATAGAGAAACCAGCAGAAAATGAAAAGAACAGCTTCCATCACTCGTTTCAGGCAGGTCAGCTGGGCTTTAATAACAGCCAGGGGAAGGAAGAAGTCCCCAGGAAGGGTCTGCTTGTGATACTCAGATCATTTTCCAGGATACAGATGCAAAAATGAAAGAGGAAAATTCTTCAATGGTGTATTCAGGTAGGAGAGAAACTGTTCAAAATAACACACACACACACACACACACACACACACACACACACACACACCTTAGCTTATTTTCCATGATGCTTCATCTCATTTCTTAAACAGACATTTTGTCAGAAGGATTCTCAAATTTGAATGATGGTGTAAGGAAAAGTCCCTGTCTCCCCCCAAGGATAGAAATATATAAGAATGGGGGAGTGTGAGGGTAGGGAAGCCGCTTGTTCCACAGAATGAAAGCAATCAAGACTGGGTACAGATTTTGACTTTGGTAGAAAAGGACATTTGGAAGGATTCAGTCTCTCCTCCCAGTTGAAGCCAGGGAGCCCCTGATGGGCAAGGAACTGCTAGTTGAGTCAAGAGTCCTTGGAAATTCCTATGTTGCACAGATAAGGAAATAGTCATCCGGTGACACTTGTATAGCATCTTGGGGTTCTCTGATCTTTGGTGGGTTGAAAGGGACCACAAGCACCCTCCTTACCCAGGGCAAGCTCCTTGTTTTGTGCCACTTTCACTGGAAAAAAATATCCTACCACGGCTTGTGACGTCACCACCTGAAATGCTAGGAAACAGAAAACCCACATTTTGGTACCATGATCACCACTTTTGCTTCTTGCATCTCTGGGGTAAGGGCCTTCTCAAATAAGGTGTTCTGAAGCCCAGCCTTCATTTTCAGGGCATGTTCAGTAAATGTGTATGGAATGAACACATGAATGCAGACATGAATGAATGAACATGCTAGGCTTTGTACAAAATCACGTTTGCATCACAAGTCAGAGATCATACTCAGAGATGAAATGCAGTTAGCAAAGACACTTTGGGTTCAGACAGGCTTGGTTGGAATCTAGCTGTGTGTCCTTACACAAACATCTTTCCCTCTCTGAGTCTCTACTTTCTTACCTGATGAATTAAGATCACAATACCCATCTGGCAAGGTAGCCATGAGGAATAAGTGAAAGAAAGTCTGTAAAACACTTAGCCCAGTGCTTAAGAACTCAATAAATGGCAGCCATTGTCATTACCAGTTCTGCAACAACCTGGCTTATTGATTTCTAGCAAGTCTCAATCTAAGGCTGATCCTGCAGATTCCCAGTTGGAAATTTCCTGGCTCACATGCCAGATGGAAACTACTCCTCTACACCCCCACAGTGACCTTGAGCAGATTGCTTCCCAGGATTTCACTTCTGGAACTCTTTATCAAACTCTTTCTCTGACCTGTCATGCTGATGAGAAGTTTCTCCTCCAGAGCCTGGGCTTGAATAAACCCACAAGGTGAGTGCTCTTCCAGCTCTCTTGACAAAACTTTAGAAACTTCCTTCTTTTAAATCTTGATTTGTCTTTTCTAGCCTCATTCCTACCTACCTCCCTGAGTCCCCATGCTTTTGTCCTAGAGTGTTCCCTGTGGCATGCCCTAGGGCACTTTATTCTTGGCTCTATGTTGTCTGGTTTTTCTTATTGTCCTGTTTCCATCATTAAAAAATCAGAAACAAGGAAACTCATATTTTACACAGTCACAAATAACTTTTGTTTCAGTCAAGTAAAAGTATAGTTAGAATATATATGTGGTAGCAGAGTAGGCCATTTCATGCATAACTAAAGGTTTGACTTCTTTTAAGTTCTCAAATAAAGAGATGACCAAGCAATCAGCATTGCTGAGGTAGCAGATCTTCATGTAAACAAACAAGCAGACCTGGATTCAGGACCTGGCTCTGACATGTGGTATCTCAGGCAAGGTGCCAAGCTTCTCCCCCCTTCAATTTCCTCATCTGTGAAGTGGAGATACAAAAAGTAGCTATCTCCCTACACCACTATGAGAATGAATGACAAAATGTGTTCAGCACTGAGCACACTGAGCACTGAACACTAAGCACAGTGCCTGTATAGAAAGTACACAGTTGATGCTACCATCATTACGGGTGGATCCAACCACCATTCACTGAGCAAGTCTTGGGCTAGACCCTGTACTTGTCACTTGAGACACACTGCAAAGAAATACCAAGCAGAGACTTTGGCCTCCTGCATTTAAAATCCAGAGGGAGGCAAAGACTTTTGTTAAATAATCACATACTTAGATATCACTATAATTGTGATGATTGCCTTGAAATGGAGATATGTTGTATTAAGAGAGGAGAAATGGGCAGCATGCCATGAATGAACAGGTCAGGGAAGGCTTCCCTGAGGAGAAGATATTTCATCTGAGATCTGAAGAAGAAGTTAATTAGGTCTGGACAGAAAGGAATATCCCACGCAGAGGAAATGGCACATGTGGGGAATGACCATGAACATTTAAGGAACTAAAAGAAGGTTCAGATGGCTAGAGGATAGGAAATGAGTGGACCAGTGGGACAGATGAAGCGGGAAGAGGAGAGGAAGGCCAAAACACACAGAGACCAGCAGACTCTTCAAAGCAGCTTTGGTTATGGAAAACGTCTCAGGTAGGGGAAAGGGACATACATGGCCATTCTCTCAGGCAGCATGTAGAGTTGACTGAAAGGGAGCCAATGTGGTATGACCATTTTGAAGTGCATCCCAGTAGTCCAGGGATGTGGATGACCTTGGATGGACGATACAGACTTTCAGGGGATATGTTTCACAGGATTTGGTGGAGAAGGGAAGTAGGGGCAGGGGGATTTTCAAACTGATGCCTTGGCTCCTAGTTGAGTTTCTGGATGGATATAATGTCAATAACTAGGAAAAGATTGCCTGGATTCAGACTCAGTTGAAGAGAGTGGTTATGGGTTCAGCAGGGAAAGCAATGTGGCACCTAATAGTTCTAGAGTCGTATACCTGGGTTTTAATGTCTTGTCTACTACTTGCGGGTTTAAAACTCTCTCAGCTTAATTTCCTTAATGATTTCCACCTATCTTGCAGAGTTGATATGAAAATCAAATGAAATAATCAACATAGAGCTGTTAGCACAGTGCATGGCACCCAGTAATAATTCAAGACTTGGTTACTAATAGAATTATTTGAGGGCATGTTGAACTGCAATTACACTAAGGCATATAAGTGGAGGCATCAAGTCAAAAATTAAATATACAAATCTGTAGCTAACAAGAGAGTTTTTTTTTTTTTAAAGATTTTATTTATTTATTTGACAGAGAAATCACAAGTAGGCAGAGAGGCAGGCAGAGAGAGAGGAAGGGAAGCAGGCCCCCTGCTGAGCAGAGAACCCGATGTGGGACTCGATCCCAGGACCCTGGAATCATGACCTGAGCTGAAGGCAGCGGCTTAACCCACTGAGCCACCCAGGCGTCCCACAAGAGAGTTTTTGACTAGGGATAAAGATTTGTGAGCCATCTCAGTAGAGGTGGTCATTAGTAAAGTCATCTTTTCCTCTCTCTTCAGGTTCATGTAACAGAAACTTCTGCCTTCTCAGGAAAAGCCATGGAGAAGAAGCTACAATCTTTGCTTTACCTCTCACTGTTTTGTTTTTTCCCTCCACAAGAATAAGATTGACTTATCTGACTTATCTGATTAGAGAGAGGACAAAGTTCTGACATGTCTGTGTCCTTGATTCTTTACTGGGCAGGATTAATGTGCTACCAGGCTCCGCATATATGCATTCATATTCGTCTCCCTTTATCTCTCCCCTTCTCTTTCCCTCCTTTCTTCCTTTCCTCTCTCTTCCTCCCTTTTCCCCCTTAAAACACTATATGTAGTTCATGTGTGTTTTCCTTTCTGTTCTATCCACCTCTATATGGTAAGCTCCCTGGCAGGTCCTGTCTCTGCAGGGGGAGGCCTAGAGCTACAGTTGACAAATTATCCTGCCTGTGGCTGAGTGAATAAAACCAATTGGGAGAAAGAAGAGTATTAAGTGAGAAGCTCATTTTGGACTTGAATCAAGACTGCATTCTGCAATTCAGCTTTCCCTATAATAAAATTGATAGTTAGATGCCTGCTTGACTTTGTATTTCTCAGTTGGTTCAGACCTTAGTAGGGGGAGAGAAATTATCAATTGTGCCTTTTAAATCCCAACAGTAATTAAAGCAATAACTGATGTCAGTGAGATAATCTCAGGAGAAATGTACAGTAATAAGAGGACCTAGAACTCAGTCTTAAAGAACCCTTTTTTAATGTTCTGGCTAAAGAAGGATTGTCAAGGACGAAAAAAGGGGAGACAGATTAGGATAGAAGTGTGTTACACAATCAAAGAGAAGAAAGCATCTGAGGAAGGAGGGAATGATCAACTATTCAGGAGGTTATCAAGAAGTTGGGTAATATGAATGTCCACATTTTTCTATTAGATTATCCTTACGGAGGTCAATTAATTGCCTTGGTAAAAGTTCTTTTTCAGGAAAGAGGAACAGAAGCTGAACTGCTATAGGTTGGGAAATGATTGGAAGGTGAGGAAAATGAGGAAGTTCAGTAGGCAAGTTATCGAGAAATTAAGCTTTGGAAAAACAGAGTAAGATAGAGTGGTAATTTATCTCTCTAAAACCCTCTTCTAGATCTCAGTCCCAAGGAATCCAGAGAGCATGCATTTCACGGAGCTTGGAAAATCTTGGCTCTGTGTATTAATTCCCCCACCCCCACCCCCACACCACACTCCCCATTTAATCATGGATGCATAGGTGCCCTGCTCACAGACATTTTTTTTCCCCCTTCAGAACTATGTTGAAACACATCTCTTACATAAATTGAACATTCCAATTCAATTGATTCATTTGACCACAAGGTCCATCCCAATGAGCCCTCTACTAGAAGGGGTCACTGAATTGGGTCACTGTGTTTTCTTGGCAAGGGTCATTGGGAGTCATCTTCTCTTTTCAGAGGTGTTATAGCACCTGGAGTATTTTGTTCTGTTAGACTACCTATCAAAGTACAGTAATTACTTCTTTACCTATCTGTAACCACCCTCAGCTAGTAAACTTCTCTAGGGCAGGGATTTAATCATTTTTACTTGTGTCACATAGTAGGAACTCAATAAGGGATTGTAAAATAACTGAGAAACAGGCAGCATCCTTCCCCATGCCCGTGGTGATGTCTGTTGACAAAATTGGATTTCTGTGTTGGAGACAGACCAGAGGAGACTGAGGAGACATAATGACTAAATGCAATATGGTATTCTGGATAGGCTCCTGGAACAGAAGAAGGAAATCAGTGGGAAAAGTAGAAAATGCCCTCAGAGCACTCAGCCTGAGGCACTGAACCCTACCACTTACACCCAATTCTCTTGTTTTTTAGAAAGAGTGGAGAGATGTCTAATCCCTTCCTCTGAAACTGTCCAACAGAAGGGTGTGGAAAGGTCAAATGAGATCTGAGACTCTCTTTACTAAACAAGTTCGCCTTCCTTAAAAAAAAAAAAAAAAAATTTTAGAGAAAGGTGACAACTTCCTTTGTAGGACCCCCACCTTGTTTTCCTTCACGCACAGGATCTTTTAAATGTGGGAAGAGCTCTGCTTGCAGGGTGTGTAAGGAGCTAGATCACAACTTACTCCACTTAGTTACATCTGTAGTATTTTGTTCTCCGCCTGAAGGCTTCCTGGAGAGCATATATAACAATCACATGGCCATGAGTATTAAATAAAATACCTCCTGCTTTGTCCCCTTCTTATAAGGGAATGTAGATCTTCCCTACCCCTATAAAAATGAAGGTTTTCTAAGAAACTACTTGCATCTGCAAAACAATGGTAAGGTCTGTATCAAGAGCACACAAACCAATCAGAGAGAATGGCAGATTCAGAAATATCTAGGTGGTACTAAGAAGCCATAAAAAGGTCTGTGATGTTCTGAGGCTACGAAGTGTATGACTGTAGTCGAATGGTAGTTCAAATAGCTTGGGTAACATGCCATAGAAGACAGTAACAACAAAAACGGCAGTGACAGCAGCACTTAGTATTTGCTTACCAGTTAAAAGCAAGACACTGGGAAAAATACAGGATGCTATGTCATTTCATCCCCCCAGCAAAACTGTGGATTCATCCTACTATTTCTTCATTTTATACACGAAGACACTTGCTCAAGGCAAATAAGAGACATAGCCAGGATTTGAATGCAGGTATTCTGGCTCTAGAACTTGCAATCTTACCACTTCATGATATCACATTTGGATTTGTAAACACTGATCCACTATTCCAGTTCTTGAGTCCATTATGGAAAAGACAAGGAGCATGAATGCAGTGGGAGCACATTCTTTGTGTGACTCACTAAAATTCTATGCAGACATTGTCAATTTGAATGTTCTCTGCAGTTTGACCATCTAATTATTTCCTGTTTCTCAAGAAATAATCAAATCTAGAAAATTATTTCTAACTAACAAGTATTTCAAATGTGCAAAAAAGCAGAAAAACTATAAGATAGTTATAAGATAAGCCTGCTCTCTGATAGCAAATTGATGCACTAATTAACATTAATAGCTTAATTGGTAATAACAGTTTAAAGCATCACCTCATCTAATTTAGATGTTATCATCTTCATGGGGTCCTTCAGTGTTCAAACTCAAAGGAATAACTTCTAGTGTGAATCCAGCACACATGGTAGATTAGAGCAGAGTGGAGGACAGAAGATGTGGAGGAAAACTCTAATTCTATTACATTAAAAATATATGTGAATGAAAGAAACTTCGGGAGTATCCTTACATCCTCTTTTTATGTGGTCTATCTAATCAAGTTGGTGCTGGGTGCCAAAGCAAGTCATATGTCCAGGGTTAAACCCATACATCTCACACAGTTTCTTAGAAACTTGTCTGAGCCTTAGAAGGAATCCTATACAACAGTGCTTCTCAGATACTACTGTGCATACAAATCCCTGGGGACATCTTGCCAAAATGCAAATTCTGATTCAGAAAGTCTTAAGTGGGGCCTGGGAGTTTGCTTTTTTAACAAGCTTCCAGGTAATACTGATATATCTGGTTCTAGGGCCATACTCTGGGAAGCAAGGCTCTAGAATTCCTTCTACTTTATCACTGCCCAGTGACCACCCAGACTTAACTTGGATTCTTCTGTTGATAGAGAATTTAGTAGAATTTAAAGTAGTTTTTTCAAGCTTAGACTACTTGAATCTGTTATTCTCACCCATTAAATATTGTTCTGCCCACCAGGGCCATAGAAACAGGTTTAGTCCTTGTCTCAGGTAACACTCAGGAGAGTGACATACCAGGTCAAAGATCAATAATTTCTTGACATACTAATTCCCAAGTATGTGTAATGGGCAGGAGTTATAAAAAAAATAATTCCATTCAGAAAGGTAAATGCATCCTCCAAAGTCATACTCAGTGATTATTTTTACTCTTTGTGGTAACTTGGCATTTCCTTAGATAAATACAGACAAATCATAAACCATAGTCATGGCCTCCACCTGCTTGTCTCAAACAGAAGTCAGTTCACCCCTTTCCTAGAGCCCCACCAGGCCATCACACATCCTATTCTGTTCTCCCCAGCTATTACAACATAAACATTCTAGCACTACCACTGATAAAGAGATTTCTATTTTCCTTGCACATTATCATAACACAACAGGATACACTCATTTTTCCATCTTTGATTGGAGGGACCGGAAGAGGAGAAAATTCAGGAAGAGAATGATACATCTTAATCTATAGAGAGAAAAGACAATTTAAGGCTAATATGAACCTTATGAATTTTTTTCTCTGAAAAGAGAGAAGGAAAATGAAATACCTCAACCTTTTGACTCTCGTCACACTATTAATTGAATGGTAGCATTGCAAACACTTGTAATTTCTCCAGCAGGTTTTTGGTATCTCGTTCTGAGTAAAGACTGGAACAAAGAAAGAATGGACACAGAGAAGCCAGCACAGAAGCACAAATAGGGCTTATCTGCTGTCCTCTGATTCAATAAGGGCTGTTATGAAAGAGTTCGCATACAGGCTGGGAGGGCCAACAAGAGGCATTCATGGCTCTTTAGCCTGTATTGTTCATCAACAGTTTAGGAGTCTGAAACCTTATTGCTAAATTTTACTGTTTCTTCAGTGAGATGGGAAGAGCAATTGAGACGACAAACAAAAAGCAGGAGCCAAATGCTACCACTTGGAGAATCTGGGTTGTACAGAAGCATTTGCGTGAATGCTGATCTATCTGAATCAATGAGCTATTTGGTTTAGCACAAGATTTGAGCACCAGGGTAATTCGGGACTCGAGTCTCTTACTCTGACCTTCCTCCTAGATAAGGCTGTGCCTTTGAAAGCTTATAAATTTCCCACTTAAATTCTAGCATCCTATAGGCCTTTTGAGGATCACTGAGATTTCAGATTATGTTGGCTCTCGGTGAATATGGGGAACAAGCAATGGAGTTGAAACAAAGCAGGGACCACGACATCCATGCCATACAACCTATAACACAGGATCATCTAGTGGAACTGCTGTCAAAGATAGATCAAGTGTCTGAAGGTTTTGAACTTAAGCAACAACTTGGTGGTAAAAATGGGAAACCGTCAGGGGTCAATACCACCCAAGTTTAGAAGTCTGACTTCCTACTTGTCAGCTAAATGCCAACCGGTATGAATTGATAGATTGACAAGATCCAAACTTGAGATTACTCGGCATGCATAGCTTCGTAACTCTGCTTTCCCTGAAAAGCTTAGAGAGGACAAAGAAGGGGAACCACGCCACCCCCTAACTCCCAGCACATACACTCTCGTCACCACCCTGTACCAAATGGGAACATTTTCAGGCCCGAGTTATGATTTAAATGAAGCGCACCACACCAATATTGTGTGGTGCCATCTGTTATTTTATATTTCACGAAATTTGGCCAGTTTTGAAATATTATAATTATATCTCCTCCATTACGTATGCAACGCAGACATTTTCTGAAACATAAATACAGTATGTGGGAAATGTGACTGTATTTATAGCCATTGGCTGGTGGAAAGCAAAAGGGCAGCTGGCACCCATTGACAGTCTGGAGAATACAGCCTGCCAAAGGAGCAGAGCCCCCAGGTCGGAAGCTTGCCTCTCCACACCACATCCTGTTCCCTAGCGAGGGAGGGAAGCTCCACAGTTCACAGTGGCTCGTGCCCCACTCATATTTCAAGGAAGTTCACATCAGCTGTATTTCAAATTGTCCAAGATCAAGCATGTCTCCCTGACTTGGAACTAGAGTCAAGGAGTGGGAACACAAGGGGCACAGTCCTAAAGACAGAACCTCCACCCCAAATGCTTCCCCCAGTAGTGCTACAGAGGAGAGACAATGGCATGGGAGGAAGGCAGAGTCCAAAGAATCAAAGGACCCGGAGTTGGGTGAACTTGCTGTCAGCAGGGAACCCTATCCCAGGATGGCCAGCGCCCCTTAGCCCTCAGCCCTTCAGCTTGCTTCTAAAAAGGGGAATTTGGAGTTTAATAGCTTGCTCAATTTGGGTGTCAAGGCATGTAGGAAGACGGCCAGATTTAGTCAAAGCCTCCAGTGGATGTTCTCTGGAACCTCTTTCATCTTCAGAGGAAAAATAGTGTTGTTTAGTTGAGTTGTTTTTCTTCAAATACTGCAAAGTGCTTTACAATAACAAAGGAAAGAAAGCAAATGACAAGTATTTGAGTTTCCCTTTCTGTCTCTCCAAAACAAAGGCATTATTCAGTGATGAGAGCTATTTGATAACTCCAGGCAATTCTGCCACAGTCTTCACACCCATCCTGAGGAGTTGCTACAAACCTTTCTCTGACAACACTAACTGCTATTGCTCTGGACAATACAGACCAAGAAGATGTTCATTGGTACTGCATCCTTTTTTTTTTTTTTTTTCCCTTATTGGAGTTAGTTGCTAACATTTAAAAATCAGAGATTTCACATAAAACCCAGTTTCTCTTGAAAAATTATAAGAGCTGGCATCATTGGGTGAGTATTTCTGCCCAGCAACAATCTGTCTGTTCTGAGCAGCAGCTGCCCCCACTAAAGAAGCCCCAGTCTCTACCCCCCCCTGCGAAGCCCCTCCACTCATTCATGTCACCTCCCTGGCTCTTAGGACACATGTGTTTATGACTCTTGAACTAGGCAATTGACTTTTATGAAAAAATATAGACAAAGAGATTAAGGTAAGGTTTTTTTTGGTTGTTGTTTTGTTTTGTTTCCCAATGTAGGGTTGGGGAAACATTAAAAAATATCTGTAAACTCTCTAACAGGAAATTAAAGTAAACTTCATAGGCCTCTGGATTTTTTTTTAAACCTTCTAAAAGTGAAAAGATATATCTGCACTACAGCTCTTATACTGTTAGTTTAGTCATCTGTTTATTTATCATTCTTTACCATAAACTGAGCAATTTTAGAGCAGGAGCCAATTCTTCTTTGCATACCAGTGTCTGTAACAATGTTTGGCACCTAGTAGACCATAATCTATGGAAGAAAGCAAAGTAGGAAAGTGTTAGCAAAGCCAGAAGTTATGAGCCAGATTGAGTCTACAAGAGATTCTATTCTCAAAGATCCCAGTCTAAAAGTCCCCTGATTGCGTTGGGTCCCAAATACAAAGCAATACATTCCCTTGTCAGCGCAAAAAGGAGACAAAACTCCTCCCTTCCCCCCCACTTTGCTTGTCTGATCTCTAATGATAATGGGGGAAGGGAGAAGGATGCCCACCTACAACACCAAACCCTGGGCTTTGGGTGACAAGTAGCATGCAACTCGGTGACAGCTGCTTTTCCAGTATGAGCTGGACTATTGAACACCAGTAAATCACTGTCATTATGCTACAACTGTAGCTTCAAGGAGAGGAACCAGAGTTTTGAATGAAATATCTCTGACTCCAAGAGGACAGAACACTGTAGAGTGATTTGATCCGATGCTAGTTTCTACTGCCTTAGGGATGAAGGAAACCCAGAGAGGCAGTAATAAAAAGGAAAGTATTTATGAAGTTCCTGTCTTCTCACAGAATTCCTGTTAGAATCCAACAAGCAATGAAAGAGCAAACTGAGAACCAAAAATCCTTGAATCTTACCGCATACCCAGCTCAGACTCGTAAATGAGAAACTCGTAAAATTAAATTAACGAAGTTTAGTTTTTAAAACTGTTACTGAGTATATGAATATATCTAAGGGCTTCACAAACTCTACATTGAGAAATAAATGTTATCTCCACTCTTCAATATATTGTCTCATAGGAGTTTTCAATAAATGGTGTAAATACAATGATACCATTGACCCAATTCTCTCTGTACACAGGGCATGCCTGATGCTAACAACAGAGAGAAAACAAAAATCTGCACCTCCTTTCCAGCTGTCTTGAGTGCTCTAGCCTAGCCCTCAGCATCCTTCATTTGGATTTCTTTCTTCTCTTTTAATTTTTTTTATTTTTTTAAGATTTTATTTAATTATCTGACAGAAGGAGAGTACGAGGTAGAGAAGGGGCAGAGGAACAAGCAGACTCTCGTCTGAGCATGAAGTCTATGTGAGGCTCAACCCTAGGAGCTTGGGATCATGACTTGAGCCAAAGTCAGATGTTTAACCAACTGAGTCCCAGATGCCCCACCACCACCACCAGCACCAATCTGGATTTGGGCACTAGCATGCTGACGGGTATTCCTGACTCTACTTTTGCTGCCTCTTCAAATAATGTCTCCATCTTGCCACTGGATTAAACTTTTTTATTACACAAATCTGATCACATCTGTACCCTCCCACTTCAACCTGCTTAGTGTTTCCCAGGGCTTTTCATTTGTATGAATCCAACAAATATTTATGCCTACCCTGAGGCAGGCGTTAGCGTAGAATTCCAAATTCTTTGGCACAATGCACAAGGCATTCTGCTGGGTGGTCCTCACCTACCTCTTCAACATTACTTCTCACTTCTCATTACTTGCCTTTCTATACTCCTGTCCAACTGAGCTCCTTGAACACTCCATGGAATAACAAATGCATACATGGCCATTTGTAAAAAAAAAAAAAAAAAGTCTCCCACTTTAAAAAAAATTTCAATCTAACTTAATTTAAAAAACTGCCATGCATGTCACCCCCCCCTTCCAGAGCGCCACACTCTGGCCTCCCCCCACTCTACTGAGATACAAAAAGTATTTTCTGGTCTCGGCTCATGAACACCAACCATTTGGCTCCTGACTCCTCTCTCTAGAATAATAGACCATCCAGTCTTGTTAATCTCTAACACTTCACCTTGTTTCACTGTTCATCACAGCATTTATCATCAGCACCTGATGCAATGTTATATACCTGTTTGTCTAGTGTGTGCCTTCCCCATGAGGGTATTGGTGGGCACTTTTTCTTATTTACTATGCATCCTCAGTGCCTAGAACTGGGCTGGGCAAAAAGCAGATGCCCAGTGATATCTGTTGAATACATGAGTGAATGGATATCAAGGTGAAGTGCTGAAAGTCTGATGAAGACACTATAAGCAGGAACCTATCCCTGGTGACTTTTATAGTATTTTCACCATAATAAGAATTCTTTTCATTAAGAATAATAAATCGACTCTCATTTAAATGATTTAAATGACAGGTGGCTAGGATGGTTATTTATGCTTTCAGGAAATACTTAACAGGAAAGAGGAAACCATAAAATCTGCAGGGGAGAAATTTAGTCAAAAGCCAAAATTTGGGACCAACAAATTCTCCTAAACTGGTCTATACCTCCTTTCAGGATGTCTTCCCTGATTCCTTGGTGTCTGGGATATGAAACCCTCCTAGATGCTCCCACAGGCTTGTGGGAATACTTCCATATGGCACATCACACTTTTCATTTTGCCTTCCTTTCATCATCTCCCCCACTGGTCTAAACCTGAATGAGAGAGAGAGAGTATGGCTCCTTTCTCCACATGGTCAGCACCTACAGTTATCCAATGCATAGTAAATGCACTTGAGTGGAATGACATTGAGAGAGAGGTCAAGCTGTGCAACAGGAAGAACACTAGACATAGAATCAGAGGTTCACATCTTCTATGTCATTTTGGCTACCCAGCTCCTGAACTTCAGCCTCTTTGGGCATGCCTGGATGGGCCCTCCTTCCCCTACAAAAGGTAAATTGGAATGACATTCCCTCTTTCTGCACTTCAGCCATTGAGTGAAGCAGTGCAACTTAAGCATGAGCTTAGAACTTAGAGTCTTAAACATTTGTAATAAAATATAGTAACAGAGATTAATGACAGAAGCAGTAGTTTAATTGAGACTCTAAGTAATTGACCCCAAGCATCCAGGGTTGGCAACACCTGCTGTGGCAGTGTGGAGGGTACTGGGGTTGGGGATACCAGTGGGAAAACCTCTTGTCCTCTCGGCCTCCACATTCCCTCTTAGCTCCTCTTTGTGCTCCCACCTTCCTATTGATTCTGTCAGGTGTCCTAAAATAAACCTTTTGGGCTTCAGCTTAATCAGGGTGGATTTCTATTACTTGTACCCTGACTGGTACACTCAACTTCTCTGGAGCTCAGCTTCATTACATGAGATGTAGGGACAATTCTTACTTCCTAAATTGATGTCAAAGATAAACAACATACAGTTTTCATACCAGGTTCTATACTATAGGAAATATTAAGTAGATGTTTGCTAAATATGATTTCCCTTCCTGCATCCTTAATCCTTAAAAATGCTCTAAAAGTCAACCAGCAGGAGAAGTATTACCTCAGTTTCACCAACGCAGAGACACTCAGAGCAGTTTTCCTAGAATGTTTGTCTGAGAGGTAAAACAATGTTTACCAATCTGCCATTAGTACAGGCTTAATTAGTGTTTGCAGACTGCTTGGCAGCCTTGAAAGGTGCCACCCTATCACAGACCATTATAATCACCTGATGCCACGCATGCCTGAAACATGGAATGCAGAACTGCCTGAAATGGGATGGATGGCAGGGAGTCACATGACACTGGTGTCTTAAAAAAAAAAATTTTTTTATTGAGATATAATCCACCTACCATAGAATGTACTTACTGAAATTGTAGGTTTCAATGGTTTTAGTGTATTCACAGCTGTGTGCAACCATCATTACAGTCAATTTTGGAACATTTTTATCACTACAGAGAGAACATGCCTTTTAGCTACCACCTTCCTATTCCCACATCATCCCCAGCCTTAAGCAACCACAGATCTGCTTTCTGTCTCTGTGGAATTGCCTATTCTGAAGAGTTCATATGAAGGGAATCATATAATATGTGGTTTTTTGTGACTGACTCCTTTCACTTAGCATAATGTTTTGAAGGTTCATCTATGTTGTAGCATGTGTCAGTATTTTATACCTTATGGTAGTCAAATAATATTTTATTCTATAACATTCACTATATATATACACCATATTTTGTTTATCCATTCATTTGCTGATGGATATTTGAGTTGTCTCCACCATTTTGCTATTGTGAGTAGAGCTGTTATGAAAGTGTATACACAAGCTTTTATTTGAACAACCATTTTTTAATTCTTTGGGGTATATACCTAAGAATGGAGCTGGGTCTTATGATAATGTTTTGTTTAACTTTTTGAGGAACCACCAGATTGTTTTCCACAGTGACTGCATCATTTTAAATTCCTATCAGACTAATGTCTTTTTAATTTCATAAAGATGTAGACAATTCTTCACATGTAAAAATATTATGTTAGAATCCTTTAAGAAAGTTTTTCTCCTTATTCAGAATATTATATGCAATTGTTCTACCTTCTTCAATATGGCTGTGTGTCTTGGCTTCCAAAGCTTGTCCAACTTCTAGCCAGTCGACCAGCATCTCACTGTATTATTGCAGCTTACTGGAGGTCTCCCTTTGCAGCTGGACTTCAGCCATTCTGAACCTGAGCATGAGTTTTATGACTCATGAGCTGTGTAGTTTGGCATGACATGTCTCATCTGTAAGTTGACCTAACATTTCAGTGGGTCTTATAACACTTTCTCTGGTACTTCCAGTTTCATTGTTCTAGGGAAAAAGGAGAAAAAAAAAAAAAAAGCCTTCTCTGATTTGGTCCCATTAAATTCATACTTATACAAGGCTCTGGTCCTTTTTAACATGTATGATGGAAGAGTACATGTAATAATTCTGTACATTCATTAGTGGAAAAGTGAAGTTACTGAATTTTAAACTGAAATTTTATTTAACCGCACAGTGTGTATAAAAATGACAATTTTGCTATCTTTAGCAGGCAGGATGCTCCAGTCCCTTTCAAACCCTATGGCTTCTCAGGATCTTTCACTCAGCCCTAGTCACATATTTCTATTTTCTGTCTGGACACTGGAAGCCATATAAGGGATCACTGAGAAAGTGTTTTACTTCCTGCGAGAGCATAATGTATCCAGGCCTCCACAAGCTCTGAAGAAGCATTAACTTAAGTACATTTTCTATGTTAATTACAAATTCTTTTCCAGGGAACTTTTCATTGAATAGGCTGGGCCACATGGTGTGCAGTCAAATATGCATTTGAATCCTTAAACCCATCCCCACCTAGCGGGGTGATCTCAGAAAATTACTTGATATCTTTGAGCATCAGTTCCTTTATCTGTAATACTGGGATAATAATATCTACCTCATTGGGTTCTTGTAATAATTAACTGAAATAGGGGTCATAAAAGTTATTATTATTTTTTAGTACCTTCCTTCCCCTAGGAAACCTTATGGTTGGGTCATAGCCATACACATTTGTTTTTTAGGTTGGGATAAATATGAGGTATCGGTACTGATTCCTTGTTAAACAATGAAATGCCTCTCCTGCCCTGTTCTGATACTTCACCCTCCTATGTCTCTGTTTTCCTTCTATTGTAACAGCTGACATGTTCACATTACACGGAATATCAGCTATAGGATAATTAGAATTGTGGCAAAGGAAAAGAAACGCTGGACCATCCCACTGGCACACTTGATGTTGTTCAAGGACAGTATCTCACATGCCAGCCTGTGCAGCTCACCCTGTTTGTTCCTGCCACTTGTATCAGCTGAGATGAAAACTATTATTTATTTGGGTGGCCTTATATCAACACTTCTCTAAAAATAAGAGAAGGGCTGATACTCTGCACCAGCAGGTAGCATCCCCCAACAACTACTGCTTGAATCGATTTATCCTGTTAATGGCATTTCTTTTTTAAACATGTATTTTAGAATTCAGATGTTCCATTAATTCATACTGGTGTTTACCACAGTTGGTAGATGTTTAGAGAATTTTATTATTTATTTAGAAGTACTTAGAAAATAAAAAGTATCATAGAACTCAATAGTAGTAAGAGTAATAAAATAATGATAACATATTTCTTTTGCATAAAATCTTTAAAAGGCTTATGACTGGAAAACTCATATTTCTTGTCTTGAATAATGAAAGTGGGATCCTGCAGTCCTCACTTGTAAAGTTATTTCACAAAGGGAGAGCACAGGGGTCCATCTCCCAGTGAGAAACAGACCAATCTGAATGGCTAGTGAGGAGGAATGGGTTGATGGAATTACAGATGTAATTTCCTCTAGAGAAAATGCCAAACTTCTATTTTCTGAGATAAATAATGTTGATGTAAGTATAGAATTTTTTTTTTTTTTTTTTTTTGCAGACTGATGGTGGACCTTGAGCTGTGCAAACCAAAGACACATCTGATAGACTCTGGTTCGTTTCATAAAAGAGAAAGAAAGAGCTAGTGAAACCTTGAATCAAAAATGATTTTACCTTTTCTGTGAAGATCCCAGAATATAAAAAGCTTTCAAAAAAGAGTAAATAAAACCAAACTAACAGAATATCCTATGAGCTCCCTTTTTTGGTTCTTCTCTTTCCAATACCTTTATTTCTAATAGTTTACCACCCAGGTTTCCTAAAAGTTTATTTTCATCAGTCGAATTCTTTGCTAAGAAAACCTTCATGGTAGTTTCATTAATTCTTTAGTCTTACTCTAAAAGCACTCCAGAATTGAACTTCAAATGATATTCCTAACTTATTTCCCTTATGCCACTATAAAAACTTGGCAACACCCAGGTCTTATCCAAGCCTACTAGCTCCAACCTGCATTCATGATCAGCAATCACATCTAGGCTCATCATTGCTTCTCTTCTACACCCAGCTCCTGTTCCATTTTCTCTTTGGTATCTTCTTTGATTGCCCAGGCACCTGCCTTCAGTGTCTTTCAGCTACTCTGAAAATATTATCTGTACGTATCATTTGCTACCGTATATCTGCCACGCTTTTTTTCAGAAATTCAAGTACAGGGTCCATCTTGGTCCTATTTTTATTCCTAACAACTAGAATGCTTCCCTTTTCCTAGGAAAAAATGCCAGAAATGTTTGTTGAAAAGAATATTAGCAGCACAAAAACGCTTTACCAAGGCCCTACAGAGTCTTCTCCTTGTAGAAAGCAGATAATTCCTTACCTTTTTCCTAATTCTTTTCTCAACAACGACAGCCAGGAAGCTTCTGGCCTTCTCCACACTCCCCAGAGAGAGGATGTGGGTTGGAGATGGGCTCAAACAAAGGAATCAGTAGCTCTCATGTAGATGATGTTCCCAGGAGATGGGACCATGCCAAATCCAGTTTTCCTTTTCAATGCACTTGGCTGGAGTCATATACCTAGTGGTTGAGGCCCATCCGAAAAGCAACCAATTCAAGCAAGGTCCAGCTCTCTGAGAGGGGAACTTGGCAAACTCAAGTTGCCACAGTAACTGGGCTTCCAGCTTCAACATTTCTGTCTTGTGTTTTTTAGTTTGGGGTTTATGTTTTGGAGAATTTTTTCCCCTTCCTTTAACCTCCAAGTGTGTGAGAAAATGTCTGCCAGGGGAATTAAGAGAATACACTGCATATAAGTAACTAGGAACCATGGAGATTTAAAGGTCTCTGAGACTGAAAAAAAATAATACATAGGCCTTGGAATCTAAGCAACAGGATATTAGAACTGTGGGTTGTAGTTGGCTTCACAGGCCTCCTGTGTAGCCCCCTTCTTTATACAACCAATTTTTCATGTCATAAATACCACATTCCATTTTTCTAAAACATCAATAATCTTACATTTCTCAGGGCTGGTAGTATTTTTCAGAGAAATAGAGCTTAAAACATGTTCAGAAGGGCCATTTGCCATGTAGATAGTCCCCAATTCACTCAGCTTGTATTCATGCCAGCCTGGAAATATCATCAATCACTCATTCAATATATCAACTGGACCAAGGTATGGGCATAATTCTTGGAGACAGGAAAAGAGATAATACTCAAGGGGACCTGAAGACCAAGGAACATTTGTGGAAGGTTGTTCCAACCCTGTCATTTTCTCATTGGTAGCTCCAACTCTGAATGGCCAGTCTAGGCCCTATGTGAAAGAGATGAATGACAAAGCTTGTGGTTCAGATGAAATCCTCTCTGATAATGTTTTGTCCTGGGTTTCCATGCCAGCACAGTAGTTTTGGCAGTTTTAAAGTCATAATGAAAATGGAGTACCCTAACTTTGCCAATTACAGAAAGAATGCTGCTTATCTCTCCTGTTAGCTGCTAAGATGCCTTAAGGGTTTAGATTAGAAGACATAGACAGAAAGAGAGAAGAGTTATTAAATTTTAACCTGACACAGAGAAAAATTAGAAATAAACAGATGAGAAATAGAATATCTTACATCTCAGCTAAGTTAATGAGATCATCACTAAGTTTCAGCTGTATAAAAAAAGCAAATTCAATACACACACATATATATTACACATACATATTTTGCATTTATACATCTAAGACTACATATAATACATGTAACACTACATATCCTATCATACATATAAAACTCTGTCTATATGTATATAGTTTTAGCATATGCTGTCATGTATGCAAGTGGTCTTTAATGCAATATGCAATTTCCAGTAAACTATGCAGATGAAGATTACAAAAAATGCTTTTCTTCTGGCACACAGCTATACATGTGTGGCATGCATCATTTCCAGAGGACATGATAATAATTTATCAGTTTTAGGAGTTACACTGAGCCCATAGAGATAATTAGCTCAGGCATGCAATAATAAACATGTCAAGATAAGAGAAGCATTTATTTTCTTAAACAAGAAATGAGGATGTGATGGGAAATGTTATTCTATGGTAGGTGAACAATATGCTCATAGTCATTCTTCCATAGTAAACTCTTATAATTTGTGCTAATCTGTATTGGTCAGGAGATACCTAGCTATAGGAAGAATTAAAATCATGACTTTGGGAATAGAATTCTAGAGCTCAAAACAAGCACCATCTGGGTCTTCAGGTCAATTTTCTTATTCCCAGGTAAGATCCCACTTAATCCAGCATCATTCATCATCGTGATCATTTTCATTTATTTGTTTTGTCCTATATGTCATGAAACCTATTTTTTTTTTAAATTTTTCACCTACAGATACATTTCAACATCTCAGAACCATGTTGAAGTCAGGCTATTTCTCCTAATGTTTTCTTTAAATCTACCACTACCACCAAAAAAAAAAAAAAAAAAAAAAAAAAGAATCCATTTCCTATTGTTTTATCTTCTATGAAGAAAAGAGGCAATTTCTACTGAGACTATATGGGAAAATATTTGGAAATTTGGAACCAAATGAAACGGCAACTGAAGTAGAGTACAAATTACTAGATGCCAACAAATATATTTCCTTGAATATAAAATCCATTGTTTTTAAGACAAATCATCAGTTTTATTTTAGCTTCTTATGGCATCAAAAAAAATCTGAACTTCTCTTGTACGATACATTAACATCTCATAACCATTAAAATGAGGGCAATGCGCACCTTAGAATCAAGAAAATATGGTTTGTTTGTTTTTGTTTATTTCATTGTTTTATCATGCTAATATTCTCATGAAAGTGACTATGCAGTGACTATATAGAATATGACAACCAAGACTTATTCCTGGGTTCATGAAACACTGGATGAACTTTACATATATTCATAAGTATCTCCAAAAAAAATTTTCTCAGTCTTAATGTCATATCAATAGAGAAAAAGTCAGACTGAGTAGAAAATGAATGACAAGGTGTCAGATGCTCTCTTGTAGATGTTTCAGGGATGAGGACTGTGCCAAATTAAAGGTTTTTTTCGTTTGTTTGTTTTTCCAGGCACTTGGCCTCTGGCTTTTAGGCAGTGATCGATTCAAAATAAAATGTGAGCTTGCCACTCTGAATAAGACATATTAATGGGCAGTAGACTAACTCCACCTGAAATAACCATAAAACTGAATGAAAACATTAGGCAATTGTTTTTTCAGGCATAGGCTATAGGCAGTCCCCAAACCTCAAACTTTGAGACAGGGAAAACTCGTGAGATGAACCCATGATTACCATACATGTGCCTGCAGATAATTTGCTGACGTTAGCACCACAAGGTGAAGTCTAAACATGACACATTAGCTCTACTACCCTAAAAATGTGGAGTTCACTTTGGGGTAGTTTAAGAGGCTGGGATTCTTAAAGAAAAAAAAAAAAAAAAAAAACAAAAAAAACAGAGAAAAGGAGAAACACATTTCTGTTGCCATGAGTCTACACCCTCAGCCAAAGCCCAAGTTCCAGGTGCCCAGGGTGGGACTAGACAAAACTTACCACAGATTGAATTCTACAGGCTGGGAACAAAAGAATGATTTTCAAGTTCAAGCAGTTCTTGATGAACATTGGGAGTATTGCTCCATTCAAGTGGATAGATCTCATTAACATCTCAGTTCTCCCTCAAGAATCTAGCTGAGACACCAGAGAGATCATTAATTAGGATTAAGGACCAAGGCCTAGAGCAAAGCATCCTAATAAAGTTTAATGGCAAGCACTGCCTAAGTCTTCCTGGTAACTAGAGTTTAAAGTTGAGTATTGTTGTTAGAGGAACTTTGGAAACACCACAGTCTTTCCACAGATCATTCCAGTAAAACAAGGCCACAAGTCAGTAACTGAACTACATTCTAGGTAAAAAAGTATCACTTTTCACAGAAAAATCACAGAATCCAGTATCTGCTGTGTATCATCAACAAAGCCCACCAAATTATAAAAAAATCACTAGTATGTAAAGAATAGGAAAATATGACCCATAATAATGAAAAAAAGTAGTTAATAGAAACATATCCTCAAATTACCCAGATTGGCTTTAGCAGATAATGATTTAAAATAGTTTTTATAAATATGTTCGAATTATTTTTTTACTTTAAGGAAGATGTGATCTTAATGAGAAAACAGAAACTATCAAAAGAAAAATGAACATTGTAAGCAACAGTAACAACAAAGAACCAGAGGAAAATTCTATGAGAAAAAAATGACAATAGTTAAAATTTCAAAAATTTCCAGTCTTAACAGTAGATTGGAGGTAGCAGAGTAGTCAGTAAGCTTGACAGATATCAATAAAAACTATCCAATCTCAACACAAAAGAAAAAGAATTTTAAGTATATAAGGTGATGGAGGGTAACTAAACATTTTGAGGCAATTATTTTTTAATGTATGTATGTCAAGTCATTATGCTGTACACCTTAAACTTATGCAGTGTTATATGTCAATTATGTTCCTATGCAATAAATAAATAAATAAGTAAAATTTTAAAGAAGTGTCTAATTTTTTTTTAAATTTTATTTATTTATTTGACAGAGATCACAAGTGGACAGAGAGGCAGAGAGAGAGGAGGAAGGGAAGCAGGCTCCCTGCTGAGCAGAGAGGCCGCTGCGGGGCTTGATCCCAGGGTCCTAGGATCATGACCTGCGCTGAAGGCAGAGGCTTAACCCACTGAGCCACCCAGGTGCCCCACAAGTGTCTAATTTTAATCAAAGTGAATATGGCCTTAGGGATCCATGGGGCAAATTTAAACAGTTTACCATGTAAATAATAGTTACTAGAGAAAAGAATGGGAATGCAACAGAAAACATATTTGAAGTACAATAGTTGAATATTTGCCAAATTTGGTGAAAAATACCGACTTTTAAATTCAAGAAGTTCAACAAACCCACACAAGATAAATATAAGAAAAATCGTAGCTAGTCACAACATAGGCAAACTGTTAAAAAAACAAACAAACAAACAAAAAAACGAGAGACAGAGAGAGAGACAGAAAATCTTGAAGCAGCTTACTGTGGTAGTAGGAAGGTAAATATTACAGATAGGGAAAGAGTCACATGGATTATCAGATTTATTTCCAACTTAGAAACAATTGTCACCAGAAGACAATGTAACAATATTAAGGGCTCAGAGAACATCAGTCAGCTCTCAATCTTGAACTCTGTATCTAGTAAAAATATCCCTCAAAAATGAGGATGAAATACAGAAATATTTAAATAAATGAAGGCTGAAATAATTTTTCAACACCAGATATATAATGCAAAGAGTGCTGAAGAATAATACCAGTTGGATGCTCAGTTCTATAGGGAGGCAAGAAGAGCAGCAGAAATGGTGAATAAGTAAGTAAATAGAATATACTATATTTTTTCTTGTTTATTATTTCCTTAAAAAAGACATCTAGCTCCAAATAGTTCTTACTTATCATGATAGTGTGGAATTATAAAAATGACTAAGCCCCTTGAAACCATACAAAGTGATATTAATAATTGATGAGAAAATTATGATGTTCCTCAATCTTTTTTGAAATTCTTTGTCAAAATATTAACTCCCTTATTATTGATTATGTAAATGCATAAGAAAGTGGGGTAAATAGCAAAATTACTATTTATTCAGTATACTGTAATTGAGAACATTAGAAACATTGAGAATTGAAATATTTTCATTGCAAAAACAAATATCAGGAGTAGCTTGAAGAGTGTTTGCCTTCTCTTCATTTAACTTATGATACAGAGTGAACATTTTTTCTATGCCTTGAAAAATTTTAACTCCTTTTTAAAGTTTGGATCAGTTCCTAACAGATTACATTTTTGACTGATTAAGACTTTGCACTTTCAATGTCATGAAGTATCTCTGAGAGTTTTTGAAATGTGATTCATTTATTTTTGGGATGGCATTATTTCTTTGAAGACACCATCATCCTTTTTAAATCACAACTACGTTCTTCATTTATGATTGTAATTTTGCCTTCACTAAATCCTTTGGCTGAATATCTAGATCTCTCACATGCTAGGAGGATCAACATTTCCCAATGGTCAAGCATTTTCTTCGGTAACTCTGCTGAAGTTCCAATGAAGTTTTACTTATTGCCTTAATACTTTTCATTTCTTTGTTGCACTTCCATCTTTGCTGGCCAATTTCTGCACAATTTTGATTATCCATTTTTGTACAATATTGTGTGGGTCTCTCACTAGGAGACAAAGAAGTGACATACCTACATACTTCGCTGTCTGTGAGTTAACTAAATAACAAGTACAGGTGACATAGTCATGAACAAACTTAGCAAGAAGAGCCATACTTGGTTACTAATTATGATACACCCCCTACTATTTTTGTTGTGATTTGTTGACTGAAAAGCTAGCAGTCAACTTTGGATTTTACATAATTACTCATTGTGGTAACTGAAATATAAGTTCTATTAATAGGAGACTGATATTAGGGGCGCCTGGGTGGCTCAGTGGGTTAAAGTCTCTGCCTTTGGCTCAGGTCATGATCCCAGGGTCCTGGGATCGAGCCCCACATCGGGCTCTCTGCTCAGTGGGGAGCCTGCTTCCCTTTTTCTCTCTCTGCCTGCCTCTCTGCCTACTTGTGATCTCTGTCTGACAAATAAATAAATAAAATCTTAAAAAAAAGGAGACTGATATTAGTTTAAAAATGTGACAACTGAAATTTATATTTATCAAAACTGTGCAAAGCTAGGACTACCCATATTTAAAACAAATACAACACTGCAAGGTAGGGTTTATAATGTATGCAGAATTAAGAGAACAAAAACAAACAAACAATATAGAGTTGAAAAATTCAGTAACTAAAGTGAAGAATTCAATAGAGAGTTTCAAAAGTAGACTTGACCATGCAGAAGAAAGAATCCATGACCTGATGGCAAGAACATTGGGAAAGAATGAGTAGATAAAAAGAAAAAAGAATGAAAAAGAGTGAGGAATGGCTATAGGATCTGTGGGACACAATGGGAAAAATATTTACATTATGCAATATGTAATAGTGATGCATAATTCACTTAAAACTAGTTTAAAAAATACTAAAAACCATAACAACAACAATCTGTTATTATTTATACACATAAAAACATATAAGTTGTAACAATTATTTAAAATGTGAGGGGAAATGTTCATAGTAACAACGTCCACAATCGCCAAACTGTGGAAAGAGCCAAGATGTCCTTCAACAGATGAATAGATAAAGAAGATGTGGTCCATATATGCAATGAAATATTACTCAGCCACCAGAAAGGATGAATACTCAACTTTTTAATCAAAATGGATGGAACTGGAGGAGATTATGCTGAGGTGAAATAAGTCAAGCAGAGAAAGTCAATTATCATATGGTTTCACTTACTTGTGGAGCATAAAGAATAACATGGAGGACATTAGAAGAAGGAAGGGAAAAGTAAATTGTGGTAAATCGGAAGAGGAAAAGAAGCATGAGAGACTGTGGATGCTGAGAAACAAACTGAGGGTTTTGGAGGGGTAGGGGTTGGTGGATGGGTGAGCCTGGTGGTGGGTATTAAGGAGGGCACATATTGCATGGAGGACTAGGTGTGGTACATAAACAATAAATCTTGGAACACTAAAAAAATAAGATTAAATTTAAAAATAAAAAAATTAAATGTGAGGGGGAAAGATAAGTAAAAATGTAAGGTTTATGAATTCTATTGAAGTTAAGTTGTTATCAGTTTAAAATAGGTTGCTATAATTTTAAGATATTTCATGTAAGTGCCATGGTAACCACAGGAGAAAATCCTGGAGTAATTATGCAAAGGAACAGGATAAAGTACTCAAAGCATACTGATACCAAAACACATCAAAACACACACAAAAAAGGACAGTAAGATAAGAAACAAGGAACAATAGATCTACAAAACTAGAAAACAGTAAAAAAGGGCAATTATAGATTCTTATCTACTGATAATAAGTTTAAACATAAAAGGATTAAATTCTTCAAAAGACATAGAATGGTTAAATGGATTAAAAAACAAGATTCAACAATATGTTGCTCATTTTGGCCTTAAAGACATACATAAACTAAGAATGAAGGAATGGAAAAGACCTCTCAGGGAATAGTAACACAAAAACAAAAACAAACAAAAATAAGTAGGGTGGTTATACTTATGTCTGACAAGATAGGCCTCAAACTAAATATTGTAAAAACAAACAAAACCAAAGAATATTATTATGTAATGATAAAGGTGTCAATACTTCAAGAAGATGTAACAATTAGGGGGGTTTGGGTGGCTCAGTCAGTTAAGCATCTGCCTTTAGCTCAGGTCATGAACCCAGGGTCCTGGGATCAAGCCCTGCATCTGGCTCCCTGTTAGGTGGTGTGACTGCTTCTCCCTCTCCCTCTGTCTCTCTCCCTGCCTATCTCTCAAATTAAAAAAAAAAAAAAAAAAAAAAAAAAAGAATTAAAAAAAGAGAGAGAGAGAGATGTAACAATTATAAATACCTGTGTCCAAAATTGAAGCATCTAAATATATAAGGCAAAATCCTAACAATTAAAAAGAAATAAATTATAATACAATCTTACATAGGAATTTTAATATGCCACTCTCAATAATGGATAGATTATCCAGAGAAATTGATAAAGAAACAGCAGATTTGAACAACAATATAGATGAAATGGACCTAACAGACATATATAGACATTCTATCCATAAACAGCAAAATACACATTCTTCTTAAGCACACACGAAAAATTTTCTAGGAAAGACCATATGTCAGGCCACAAAATAAGTTTTAGCAATTCAAGAAGATTGAAATCACACCATCTTCTTTGACCACAATGCCAAAAAAAACTAGAAATAAATAGTAAGGAAAAAAACTGGAAAATTCACAAACAGAAGGAAATTAAAAACATTCTTCTGAACAACCAATGTATCAAAGGATAAATTAAAGGGGAAATAAAGAGACTGTCTCCTTTCCAACTGGTATTTTTCCACTGTATTTTTTCCTGCCTTATTGAAGATTATTTGACCACAGAATTAAGGGTCCATATCTGGGCTCTCTACTCTGTTCCATTGGTTTATGTGTCTGTTTTTGTTTTTTATGTATCATGTTGTCTTGGTTTTTTATGTATCATGTTGTCTAGTAAATCAGATAACATGATGTGTCCCAGCTTTGTTTTTCTTTTTCAACATTTCCTTAAAGATTTGGGGTCTTTACTGGTTCCATACAAATTTTAGGATTATTTGTTCCAGCGCTTTGAAAAATACCAGTGGAATTTTGGTCAGGATGGCATTGAAAGTATAGATTGCTCTGGGCAGTATAGACATTTTAACAATGTTTATTCTTCCAATCCATGAACATGGAATGCTTGTCCATCTTCTTGTGTCTTCTTCAATTTATTTCATGAGTGTTCTGTAGTTCCATCTTTTATTTCTTTGGTTAGGTTTATTCCAAGGTATCTTATGGTTTTTGGTGCTATAGTAAATGGAATTGATTCTCTGGTTTCCCTTTCTATATTTTCATTGTTAGTGTATAAGAAAGCAACTGATTTCTGTGCATTGATTTTTTATCCTGCCACATTACTGAATTGCTGTATGAGTTCTAGTAGTTTGGGGTTGGAGTCTTTTGGGTTTTCCATATAAAGTATCATGTAATCTGCAAACAGAGAAAGTTTGACTTCTTCTTTGCCAATTTGAATACCTTTTATTTCTTTTTGTTGTCTGCTCTGGCTAGGACTTCTAGTATTATGTTGAACAACAGTGGCGAGAGCAGTCTCTTCAATAAATGATGCTGGAAAAATTGGATAGCTATATACAGAAGAATGAAACTGAACCATTCTCTTATACCATATACAAAGATAAACTCAAAATGGATGAAAGGCCTGAACATGAGGCAGGAATCCATCAAAATCCTAGAGAACATAGGCAGTAACTTCTTCAACATTGGCCACAGCAACTTCTTTCAAGACATGTATCCAAAAGCAAAGGAAACAAGAGCAAAAATGAACTTTTGGGATTTCATCAAGGTCAAAAGCTTCTGCACAGCAAAGGAAAAAGTCAACAAAACAAAGAGGCAACCCAGGAAATGGGAGAATATATTCACAAATGAAAACTACAGACAAAGAGCTGATATCCAAGATCTATAAAGAACTCCTCAAACTCGACACTCCAAAAACAGATAATCATGTCAAAAAATGGGCAGAAGACATGAATGGACACTTCTCCAAAGAAGACATACAAATGGTTAACAGGCACATGAAAAAATGTTCATCATCATTAACCATCAGGGAGATTCAAATCAAAACCACATTGAGATACCACCTTACACCAGTTAGAATGGCCAAAATTTAACAGGACAGGAAACAAGTGTTGGAGAGGATGTGGGGAAAGGGGAACCCTCTTACACTGTTGATGGGAATGCAAGTTGGTGCAGCCACTTTGGAAAACAGGATGGATATTCCTCAAAGAATTAATAATAGAGCTATCCTACGAGCCTGTAATTAATTGCACTACTGGGTATTTACTCCAAAGATACAGATGTAGTGAAAAGAAGAGCCAACTGTACCCCAGTATCCTTTCTGTTTATCAGAAAGGATAAACACCCAACTTTTGCATCAACATGGACGGGACTGGAAGAGATTATGCTGAGTGAAATAAGTCAAGCAGAGACAGTCAATTATCATATGATTTCACTTACTTGTGGAGCATAAGGAATAACACGGAGGACCTTGGGAGATGGAGAGGAGAAGTGAACAGGGGGAAATCAGAGGGGGAGATGAAGCATGAGAGACTATGGGTTTTGTTTGTTTGTTTGTTTGTTTTTAATATAATTTTTTATTTTTTGGAGGGGCGGGGGTGGGAGGATGGGTGAGCCTGGTGGCAGGTATTAAGGAAGGCATGTATTTCATGGAGTGCTGGGTGTAGTACATAAACAATGAATCCTGGAACACTGAAAAAATAAAATTTAATTTTAAAAAATAAAAGGGAAATAAAAAGCTTTCTTGAAACAAATGAAAATAGAAACACAATATACAAGAGCTTGTGGGATACAGCAAAAGCAGGTCTAAGAGGGAAGTCATTACTAATAAACCTCTACATTAAGAAGCAAGTCAGACACCAAATTAACAATCTAACTGTATGTGTTAAGGAACTAGAAAAAAAGAAGAGCAAAGTGATCCTAAGGTTAGCAAAAGAAAGGAAATAATAAAGATTAGAACAGAAATAAATGAAATAGAAAACAAGAAAATGATTCTTTAAAAAAAGATTAACCACACTAAGAGTTGATTCTTCGAAAAGACAAAATTGTAAACTCTTAGCCAGACTAACCAAGGAAAAAAGAGAAAGGATCCAAATTAACAAAATTATAAATGAAAAAAGGAGAAATTATAACTGATAACAGAGAAATTCAAAGGATTATAAGATGAACAAATACACACCAAAAAATTGAACATTGAGAAAATGAAAAAAAAATTCTTAGAAATATGCAATTTACCAAGACTAAATCAGGAAGAAACAGAAAATCTGAATAGAACAGTTACTAATAGAGTGACTGCATCAGAAAAAAAAAAAAAAATTCCCAATGAGTACAACTAAGGACCATATGGTTTCACTGGTGAATTTTACCAAACATTTAAAGAAAAATTAACACTAATCATTCTCAAAACTTCCAAAAAATTCAAGAGGAGGGAACACTTTCCAACTCATTTTATGAGTCCAGCATTATCCTGATACCAAAACAAGAAGAGGACACTACTAGAAAAGAAAACTAAAATCCAATATCCCTGGTGAATATAGGTGGAAAAATTCTCAATAAAATACTAGCAAATCGAATTCATCAGCACATTAAAATGATTATTCACCATGATTAAGTTGTATTTATCCCTGGGATGCAAGGATGTTCAACATAGGCAAATCAATCAATCTGATAAATTACATTAATAAAATGGAATAAAGAATCATATGATTGTCTCAATAGACACATATAAAGCATTTGACAAAATTCAACATCCATTCCTGATAAAAACTATTAACAAATTAAGATAGGAGGAACATATCTCAACATAATAAAAGCCATATAGGACAACCCCACAGTTAACATACTCAATGGTGAAAGCTTTTCCTTTAAAATCAGGAATAAGACAAGATTGTCTACCTCTCTGCTCCTACTCAGCACAGTACTGATTAATTTTATTATTTTAACTGATATAACTTTATTATCTTTATTATCTCCTTTCTTCTGATAGCTGATACCTACAGCAATCAGGCAAGTAAAAGAAATAAAAGACATCAGAATTTGAAAATAAGAAGTAAAATTGTCTCTATTGTGGATGACAAGATTTTATATATAGAAAATCCTAAAGACTCAACCAAAAAACTGTGACAGCTAGTCAATAAATTCAGTAAAGTTGTAAGATACTAAACTAACATACAAAAATCAGTAACATTTCTATATACTAAAGGTGATTATTTGGAAAAAAAGAAAAATTGATTCCATTTTAATAGTGTCAAAAACAATATAATATTGGGGTCCTTAGCTGGCTCAAACAGTAGAGGAGTACAACTCTCGATCTTGAGGTTATGAGTCCAAGCTCCACACTGGGTGCAGAAATTACTTAAAAAATAAAATTAAATATATAATTTTTGGAATGAATTAACTAAAATAGGTGAAATTTCTTTACCCAGAAGACTACAAGACATTGATGAAAAATATCAAAGAAGATACAAATAAATGGAAAGCCAGTGTTCCTGGCTTGGAAGAATTAATACTGTTAAAATGTCAATACTATGAAAAGCAATCTACAGATTCAGTGCAATCCCTGGCAAGATTCCAATGGCAATTTTTTTTTTTTTTTTACAGAAGCAGAAAAAAATACTCCTAAAATTTATACAGAACAGACCCCAAATAGCAAAAGAAACTCTGAGAAGAACAAAGCAGGAGGCATCACACTGCCTGATTTCAAGCTATACTAAAGTCATACTCATCAAATCAGTATGGTACTGCCATAAAAACAAACAGACCAATGGAAAAAATTGAGAGCCCAGAAAGAAGCCCAAGCGTATACAGATCATCTAATATTTGACAAAGGAGCCAAGAATGTTCAAAGGAGAAAAAACAAACTTTTCAATAAACTGTGCTGGGAAAATTGAATATTTATCTATAAAAGAATGAAACAATGAAACTGGACCTTATCTTACACCAGTCACAAAAATCAACTAAAAATAAAAACTTAAATATAAGACCGAAACCATGAAATCCCTAGAAGAAAACATTAGAATAACAAGTTTTGAAGTGGAATTTGGTAATGGTTTTTTGGATATGATACCTAAAGAGCATGCAACAAAATTAAAAAAAAAAAAAAAGTGGGACTAAACTAAAAACTTTCTGCACAAAGAAACCATCAGCAAAGTGAAAATACAACCTTTACAAAATGGGAAAAAAAATGTTTGCAACCATATACCTGATAAAGGGTTAATATCCAAAATATATGAAGAACTTATAAACTCAATATCAAATAATAATGATTTTAAAATTATTTTAAAAATGGGCAAAGGACCTGAATAGACATTTCTCCAAAGAAGATATACAAAAGGCCAATAGGTATATGAAAAGATGCTCAACATCCCTATTCATTAGTGAAATGACCATTAAAACCACAATGAGATATCACCTCATGCCCCGGTAGAATGACGAATCTTTGCACACTGTTGGAATTGTGAATTGGTGCAGCCACTATGGCAAAGTGTATGGAGCAGACTCAAAAAAATAAAAATAGAACTACCACATGATCCAACAATTCTACTTCTGGGAATATATCTATTGGGGGAGGTGGGGAGACACTATTTCAAAATGATATCTGCACCTCCGGATTCATAGCAGCATTATTTACAATAGCAGAGACAAGGGTCCACTGATAGATGAATGGACAAGGAAGTTGTGTTGCTTATAAACATGTAATATTATTTATCCATAAAGCATTGATGAAGTCTTACATTTGTGACAAGGATGGACCTTGAAGACGTGAAGTAAAATAAGTCATGTAGAGAAAGAAAGATACTGTATGATTTCACTTATATGTGGAATCTAAAGAAAAAAAAATCATACAGAAAGAGACGAGACTCGTGTTTACCAGAGGTAGAAGGAGAACTAGACGTGGTGGTCAAAAGGGACAAATTTCCAGTTCTGACATAAATAAGTACCAGCAGTGTACCATACATAATAATTATAGCTAATGCTGCTGTTAGATATGTAGTAAAGTTAAGAGAATAAATCATAACAGTTCTCATCACAAGGAGATGTTTTCCCTTTTTATTGTATCCTTAGGAGAAGATGAATGTCAACTGAACCTATTTTAGTAATCATTTCACAACATATAGAAATCAAATTATAATTCTAACTTACACAGTGATGTATGTCAATTATTTTTCAATAAGACTGGGGAACATATTCAATATATGATATCTGAACTCAAATCGGACTATGTAAACTGGCAAAGGATTGTATTTTTTTTCCTATTTGAAAGTACCAACAAGAAAAATCATAGAAAAGCATAATAAAATCACTTAACTAAAAAAAAAAAAAAAAAAAGAAAAAAAAAAAAACACTAAACAATTAAAAAAAAAAAAAAAAAAAAAAAAAAAATCACTTAACTATTTAATAAATCACTCTATAAGAAAACAACTTTTTAAAATGAGATAATTACACCCCCACAAAAATTCTGAACATATTTCTATAAGTAGGTAACATATTAATATGTATATAATTTAATATATGTACTAAAGTTCATGTCTTTGCTAAGCTTGGCCTTGTGTTGGAAAGTTGCACAGCACTTCCTCCCCAACCAATTCTCAACCTTTGACTGGTAAAACTCCTACTCAATTTACCAAGTTCATATGTCACCCCCTTCAGAAAGTCTCCCCCAATTCTCCTCCTTAGTAGTCTTCTTCATGTCTCTATTGCTGAATTTACCACCTTCATTTAAAAGCATCTGGGTATCCTTCTTCCAGATTTGGTATTGAAGTCCTTCAAGATAGGGACATGTCCTCACTCTTTCTTGCTCACCCTTACTAGGTACCCTCCCCAAACACACGCAATTCAGTGCCTTGCGCACAATAGGTACTTAATGTAGGTGCTTGGTAGCTTAAGCTTGCTCCTTCTATGACTCTTCTTGTCTATCAATACATGCATAAGTGACTGCATGCCTGTGTTCCAGCTGTTATTCAAGTGTAAACATTTTGATCCCATCCAGAAATCAGATTACAGCTGATTCCTCTGATTGGGGTTCTTCCTGGGAACTATGGCTTTAGAACAGCAAAGCACATCCTATTAAGGAGGCAAGAAGAAAGCACCTGGAACCTATTAACAATGGATAAGATGTCATTATTATAATTAGAGGCTTTCATCTTATATATTTAGAATTAATCAAATTGCAGAAATAGTGAATGTAGCACAAAGTACACTTCTGTTATGACTTGCTTTACTGTTTGATCCCTCCTTAGTCAACATAAATTGTTTTGCATCTTTGCTTAGGGAACCAACACAAACGCAAATTTCACCATGAAAAGAGAAATGACTTCTCCAGGTTAATCATTATGGCTGCCCTAAATCAAGTCAAGATCAAATCCAGGGTCAGGAGCATCAAAATCAGCTCAACTAAGTTTACCAATCTATTTCAGGTTGCTGGGGTAAGACTGAAAATAATGTAGATTGGGATCTTGAAGTAAATGGTATGAGTGGGAGCAGGCTATGTAAATGAGAGCTCTGAATCCAGTTTTCAAACCAAGACATGAACACAAGATATTCTACTCCAAATCAAGTCAGCAAATTAATATCAGAAGCATCAAAATCAGTCAAGATCTCCATAAGAATAGGTCCATATCTCATTCATCCTTACATCTCTCTTCTACTCCAAGCACTGTCCTTAGGAGGGAGAAAACAAACAAAAACAAAAACCTTTTGAGCAGTCTTTAATAAAAGTTTCAATAATTAATCCACTTTGGCCTGAAGCACTCAGAACAATTTGGTTTTATTTACACTGAAGAATAGTAGGGAACAGGCTTCTTCTTCATAACATAGCATAACTATATCCCTGAATTATTTCTGGTATGCTATGACAAGCTCTCAAATCTCAGTGGAGTTTATTTCTTATCACATAAAGTAGGAAACACAAGTTCCTACTCAGTTTGAGGCTCTTTCAGGGGGAGTCAGGACCCCATATTTCTATTAAATAGTGGCTCTCTGTTCCCCAGTTCGCGACCCAAAACCACCATATTCATTACCATCAAGTCAAAGGAAAAAAAACATGGAGGACTGAGTATAATTTTTTTTTTTTAAGATTTATTTACCTATTTGAGAGAAAGAGAGAGCATGTGAGTGAGGGAATGGGAAGAGAGAACTGGAGAGAGAGAATCTCAAGCAGATTCCACAATGAGCATGGACCCCAACCTGGGGCTTGAGCCCGGGACCCTGAGATCATGACCTGAGCTGAAACCAAGAGCCAGACACTTACCTGACTGAACCACCCAGGTTTCCCTGAAATTCTCTTTTTTTAAAGGAGTTGTCCTGAAAATGGCATAAATTATTTCCATTCATTTTCTATTGTCCAGAACTGAGTTACCTGGCTGCCCTAACTGCAGGAAACATAGTTATACTCGGGAAGAAACTAGGGGCCTGTTTATCAGCTTGTAGACTCTGTCACAATCTTCTTTGTGTTCCTTTATTTCTTAAAGGAATAGAGGGGTGAGGGAAAAAAACTTCTAAACTGAGATTATTAAACATGAGTTTAATTCACACTTCAGCATATTCTTCTCCTAGAAATGTAATACTACCTTAGAATAACCCTCCAGAGATTTGACAATATCCCAGTTGAGTAAAGTAGGTAGCCAGAATTCAAATCATCCTCTTTACCTGTCTCTAATATGAAAGCAACACAAGTTCCTTATGTTTCTATTTATTTGTTCATTCATTAAACATTAAGTATTTATTCAGCATGTACTCTGTGGAAAGCACTATGCTGGCTAGACAGAAGGGATAAACAGTACAGTTTCAGGAAGTAGAGGTGATTTCTCAGGTGAACTGGTCTTTATCTAAGTTCTGTAATCAAGTTATAGGGGCCAAGCCAGATTCTGGCTCACCTTTGACTTGAGAGGTTAGGTGCTAACCGAGGGGAAATGGCTTTCCCCAAGCAATAGCATCCAAGTGTGTTTGACCATCCCACTTCTCTCCTCTGGATCCCTACTATTTACTAACCCTGGCTCCTACAACCAGCCCACCCTAACTGTACTCCCTGTACATGCCTTTCAGCTTATTCACATCTTTATTATTTGATTACACCATTTCCACATTTTATTGTATATGAATAAATTTGCCATCTTTCGGGATGACCAAAATGCAAAACATTTGGTGTCAAAATATGCACAAAAAGATGCTGAAAAAGTTTTTCTTTAACTATAAAATATGCTGATAGCATTTTCTCCTACAAGAAAGGACAGTGAAAGTAGGGCAGAAAGACAGTAAGGAGAATGCTCCGCTCCTGACCCTTAGGCCCCTCCTTTGTCCTGTAGCTCCAGCAGACAGCTCAGCCTCCTAGTTATGTACCTCCTGCAGAAACTGCCAGATCAATGGCTCTTCCCCAAGCTGCCACCCTCATGTCACTGGACCCTTCTCTTCTTCCTTCCAGAGGTGCTGGCTTAGCAGCTGGAGGGGAAGGGGGTCTCAACCCATTCTATTTTAGTGTCTAGTCACTGAGCTCACTGGATGGTAAGTGGGTGATTTCAACAGGACAGAAAAAATGCAGAAAGAGACCCCAGGATGAGGTTGGGTTTCCTCTATATCTTGTTTATTGTTTGGAAACCTAATTATCCTAGTATCTAGGTTTGAAGGGGTACATACATATGAACACATCGGGGGGAAATGAAAAAAATCAATTAACAAATACTCCTCTTGGTCTGAACTCACATTCTGGACAACCAAGATCTAGAGTTGCTATTACCAGGGCTGGTCCAAGAAAAAGTCAGCCAACAGCAAGTTTAAAGATATTCAAAAGAGATGCACAAGTTTCACTGTGTCTAAGAGGCATAATGAAAGCTGAATCCACGGATGCCGGGCAGAGAGAAAAAAATTCAAGACTGAAATAGGGAGATAGAGACCAGGGACACCAGAGCCTACTGCCTAGGTGAAAGAGTGAGAAACAAGAGCTTCCTATCACTTCCTGCGAAGCAAGATGCAGCCAGGTGCTTTCTCAGAGCACTTGGGCTCCAATACAGATAGAGGCCAGTCCTAGGAAGGCCCCAGACTACTTCAGAAATCTTCCTCCCTACTGAACATCTATGAGATTCACTTTCAGGGTCAGCAAAGAGACAGAGATCTTAATCTTTTTTTCTTCCTACACAAATTGATTGAAATAATGTAATTTTGCAGCTGCTGCTAGAAATCTCGCTCTTTCAGCAAGTATTAACTAAAAACCTACTGGCATTCTTCTTCTTCATTTATTTATTTATTTTTTAACTATTTAAAGAGGTGCTTATATTCCTTTACCATTACAGGTTATGTGATAGCTCTGCCACTTCCTCTTTCTCCTTTGCCTTGTGTGACACATGTGTATGAGCCTTTGGTGAAGGTCTACAATGGTGGGGATCAAAGTGGTCATCATAGATTCTGAGGTAACAGGAAAACAAAAAAACACCTTGTTTCTTTAATGATTGATAGTGTGAAAATGCAAAGATAAAGCTTACACTTTGAGAAGCAGGAGTTAGATGGGTCCACTCACACATAGCCTTGGAAACTCTGCTTCTTACCAAATTAGAGAGCTGAGACTGGAGAATAAATTTATTTGCAAAGAGGTGTGCCAATATCATTGTGAGTAAAAGGTTTCCATGCCCTAGCCATCTCAAACACAAAAAAAGTACTAACACCTTATGTGTTTCATGCTGTGCGAGGTGTTGTAGATTACACAAAAGAAATTTAAAACACAGTCCCTTCCCTACAGGATCCAACAATAGAGCTTAATGAAACCATTGAATAACAATTCAAGGCAACATGTGACTAAGTGTTACAGGAGTTATCCAAACCGTGGTCTGTGCACAAAGATGACAGAGATGGAGAAAATGCAGGCTGGAGCAATGGAGAAGACCTCAGCAAAGAAGCAGGGCTACAGCTGGATGCAGATGGACCTTGGCACATAAGTAGCAGAGGACAGGAAATAAAAAGCCCAGGTTGGGGAGGCAGTGTGAGCTAAGTCTTAGAACAAGGAAGGAGCAGGTTCCTGTGTCAAGGACAGGTGGCTGCAGCTGACTAGAACAAAGATGTTTGGAGAATGGCAGGAAAGCCCAAGTTATTGATGGAGCCAGGTCATGAGGGAATAAAAAGAAAGCACTAAGAGAAAATGGGGGATCACTGAAAGCTTTTGAATTTTTAGGACAGTGATTTGGAATCTACTAGAGTGGTACAGTTCTAAGTGATCATGTACTTAGGTGAGACAGTGGCTGTTGGAACAGTGATGATCTGTATCTATATTTGAGAAGATGGAGTTATGTAAGATGCCTGAAGTGTCAGGGAACAGAGGGAGATTCAAGAGGAGATGTCTCTGAAGCAATTGGTGAATCACATCTTGAACTTATATGAGAACTGAGATGTAAACATCGAGCAACAAAAGTCACCAGGACATGGACAACAGTGAAGAGAGTTCAAACCAGTTCAAACACCGGCTCAAAATTGGGGGGGGGGGGGGGGGAAAAACACGTTTTAAAGAAGGGTATGGCAAAAACAAAATTACAAGCAGAAAATAAGGAACTTTAAAAGGCAAGTTCCATCTTAGAAAAGGTTACTGCATCACATCTAATAGGCTGATATCCAGGCTATAAAAATAATTTCTGAAAGAGAGAAAGAAGAAAGGAAAGAAAGAAAGAAAGAGAGAGAGAGAGAGAGAGAGAGAGAGAGAAAGAAAGAAAGAAAAGGAAAGAAAAGAAAAGAAAGAGGAAGGGAGGGAGGAGGAGGAGGAGGAGGAAGACAGGCAGACACTAATTACCTAATTAAAAATTAGCTAAGGATAGAATTAGGGCATTTGATAGAAGAGAAATTACAAATGGCCCAAAGCACTTGAAGAACACTGGGCCTCAGCAGAATGTGGGACCCAGGACAGCAGGGTGGTGAACAGTGCAGACTGGGGCCAAGCCGGGGTGCCTCCGCCACTCCTTATGGAGTGTGAAAGCTTGGACACGATATTAAAACTCATTTTATCATCTGTAAAATGTGAGTGAGAACAATAGAAACTATCTGAAAGCACTGTGGTGAAGAGTAAGTTAATATATGTAAACTGCTTAGAAAAATGTCTGGCACAGGATAAGTGCTATGTAATTGTTAGCTATTATTAATAATAGAGAAATACAAATTAAAATAACAATGAGATATAATTTGTCACCCACAGACTGTCAAAAACTTTAAAGTGTGACAATATCAAGTGTTGACAAGGATTTGGGTGAAATGATACTCAAAAACTGTGAGTGGGAATGTAAATTAGTGTATCTACTTTGGAGAAAAAAAAATGGCATATTTTCTAAAATTGAAAATAAGCCTGTTTGATAACCCAGCAGTTCTACTGCTGCGTATACACGTTGGAGAAACTCCTGCCAATGTGTACAAGGAAACGTGCAAAGATGTTGACTGAGCATTTTTGGTTTGTTGGTTAGCAAAACGCTGGAAAGAACATAAAATACCTGTAGTAGGGGACTGTATCACAAAATAATTCAATGTTTAATATATTTAATAATGGAATATTGTACATGGCAATTAAAAGGAATAAATATGGATCTCTGTAAATACATCAAACGACTAGGGACAAAGACGAATGTAGTGTGATGCCTCTATCATTCATGGGTATTTAACACTAAAAGCCAAAATCATGAACTACAGCACTTGCCTCTGAGAACTCTTGGACAGGAACAGGAAATGGGATGTTGATCGAAGGGATCTTTAACTTGAATTTCTCTGTAATGCTGTATTTCTTCAGAAAGAACAAAAGAGTACTAGATACCAAGGAGACAAATGCTAATAGCTGTTGATTTTGAATGGCATAGCTTTACATGTAAGTTATAGTATTCATTATACTTTTCTATATTTTTAAATCTTGAAAAAATTATAAATGCTCTTTGAACAGATGTTCTGGATGTCATCTAAAAAGCTTCATGAGAAAAAGAAGAAAAAAACAGTAAAAGAAAGGCAGAGAGTCAGGCCTTAGAATAGCACATACAGAGGGAGGGTTCTGTGAGGGACCCTACCAAGATGCAGAAACTCACAGCAGAAGAGCTATAGGCCCTTGAAGGCCACAGAACCTGAGGAAGAGGTAGATGCAGGAAAGAGGGGTTTGATCACTTGGAATGGGGATCGAGAAAGGAAATGACCCAGGAAGAGACATGCGGGCTCATGAGGCAATGAGTGCATATTTTGCAAGAGAGGAACCCCATCAAAGCACAAGCATGGAATAACTGTTGGGGTGGTATAGACCAGAAGACTACTGGTTCAGACACTTTAACTATGAAGGCAAGTAGGAGCAATATGGGAACATGAGCATCACTGAAGTACAGCCTGGGTCGGTGTATATTGGTTCAAGATACCAAACTGATGCTATTGGTAGAACAAAAAGAAGGAAACAGTGAAAATGGTGGTGTGGTTGTGGTGGGAGGTGGTTGACAATGTTAGATACTATGGGATAGCAGTGGGATAAAGTTCCCCAAGAGCTTGACAGGGCTGGAATCCAGGCCCAGGCCCAGAGGGCAAGTACAAACCCAGAGAGAACCCATTCCACCGGGACTGCCCTCCTTCTGGACTGATTCCCAGTGCCTCTGATGTGCTCAGGGATGCCTCTGAGAATTAGTCTGTGTTTAGGCCCGACTTACTACAGCCACCCACAAGGAGAGCTGGCAGCATTCCCCAGGGTGGGGGCTGCGCAGCAGATGCACACTTTCTCATTAAGTGACTTGCATATGGAGTGAAGACACCTCTCCCCCTCGCCCACCCTGGCTCCCACCCCTCACGTGCTCTGTGAGTTGCCAGCTTCCCCAGCTCCCTGCACACCCAGCCAAGGCTGCTGGGGCCTGGCAGCACGAGGCCATGCCTGCATGCTCAGAGCAGGAACAGAGCAAAGGCAGGAGAGGCTCTGTTGCTCTCTCAGCTCGTCTCTTTTCTTCCGGAGATTGCAGGGTCTCTCTTGGATGTGACAGAAACAGTCACAGACAAGGGGACTCTTTATTTTTGCTTTCTCTGCTCAGTGATCTCTGCTTCCACCTGGAATCCTCTGAGGAGGCAGCCCCCAGCCAATAGGAGAGAGGAGGAGGAGGACAGCAGGAGGCAAGAAAAGAATTATCACCTTACTCAAAGACGAGGTCATCTCCCAAGTCCCTTCCTAGGTCCACTCCTTCCTGTCTTGGGTTTAATGGTTTCATGTAAGTGGTCTCTGTCCCCAGAGTAAACACAAAGCTACCCTTAATCTTTTCTCACCCTCCTATCAAGAAAGGATGGACACCTATAAAGGCTCTAAGCACAGAGAAGATGAGGGTGACCCTTGATAAAAAATTGATCACAAATTTAATACTAAGCTATAAAAGAAAACTTAAATGTGCATTAAAATTAAAATAGCTTTGTTCTGAAATTTGTAAATTGCAAAATTATGGAGAAGGTTATCAAAGATTTTTTTTTCTTTTTTTTTGTGTTCCTGACCTGCATGTGGCCTGCACTCATTTTGAGTGTGCATCTTAGGTGATCCTGATACAGATATATATGTATGTATGTTTGTGCATATATGCACATGGTTTTCTCATGCATGTATGGAAACCAACCACACATATACAGAGACATGTAAACTTGCTTATTCCTGTCTTTGTTCCTTATTTCTTCCTTGCTAGCTATTAAGATAAAATCTTGCTTCCAGGGGCATCTGGGTGGCTCAGTGGGTTAAAGCCTCTGCCTTCAACTCAGGTCATGATCCCAGGGTCCCAGGATTGAGCTCTGCATCGGACTCTCTGCTCAGCAGGGAGCCTGCTTCCCCTTCCTCTCTCTCTGCCTGCCTGCCTACTTGTGATCTCTGTCAAATAAATAAATAAAATCTTAAAAAAAAAAAAAAGTCTTCCTTCCATTATGTCTTAGTCCCATTTAGTCTGGGTCTTCCAAAAAGCCAGATGCCAAGGAGGCCTTAGGGAAAATGGGGTTGGCACATAGGAGGCAGAAGGGGTTGTCAGACCACAGTGCAGGTCTGAACCTGTGCATGAGGGAAGGGAGAAATGAAAAAGGTTGTGGGCTGCAATAAAGTGCTATGATTTTCAGCCATGAGAAAGGCCTTTTGGTCGGAGTTACCTGTCAAAGAGGCTTATAGGTAATATGATGAAGCAGGAATTCATTGGTGTGGGGCACTTTCTCAGGATATGAGACTTCTAACCCTCACAAGTACCTGGGAATAGACCAAACTCACTTCTGGACTGGTTTTTAGAGGCCTGCAAAAGAGATGGCCAGCTCTCAATGAGATGGGAATGCCTAGGTTGTTCTGGCACATGATGGAAAAAGGTATAACAAAGCTGAGGGAAGTGGGCATGCTGGAATGGATGATTTATGTGAGGCTGAAAGACCAAGTAGAAATGTATGTACTGCAAAGGGGCTAAGGACAACCATTCACTAAGACCTATTAGGAATGTGCTAGTGAGAAGGTCACTTAGCATCCCCAAGATGTTCAGTGGTGATTCACCTCTGCAGGTCAAGATCAATGGTAGGCGTGATGCTCACAGAACTGAGCTGGTTAATTTCAATGAGGATATGGGGCCCAGAGTACTAGAGGCCAGGTGGAGGTACTTAACTGCTAGAAAGCCAGGAGACAACAATTACTATACATTTGCAAAGGCCAGTGGACCAGCCAAGGGGTCCTGACTCACAGGAAGTCATGGAGATGGTTAATAGATTATGGTGTGCCAAGGGACAAAATAGATGGGCAGCCAACAGTGAGCTGCCTAACATTTATAATAGCAACAACAAAAACACAAGAATGGAGGAGCAGGAGGCTGAATGGGATAGCACCAAAACAGCCACAATTCCTTGTTTAGTTACCAGTCATTCTCTTGTTAATTTTCAGATCCAGAATTCACTAAATAGAGTTGGCTGGGTGACTAGGTAGTAGGACATTGCAATGCTATGACCAGTATATGAATCCCCAGTGAAGATCCCCCCAGTCCTTTCTCAAAGAGAGTTATAACCATTTAATCAGGTGATTGTATACTAGAAAGAAAGAAAGATCCAGGCATTGAGGAGAAGTGGACACAGGGTCTAAGTTGACATTGATTTTCAGAAACCCTAGGTTTGCCTATTAAACTGAGAATTTATAGGAGCCAGGTAATAAAGGGACTGTGGCTGAAATTTGGCTTACAATGGTCCTGTGGGTCCACAGATCCATCCAATGACCGTTTTCTCAGCTCTAAATACATAATCAGAATATTTTTTGTATGTTTGATAGTTGGATTAAGCCCATTTGGGGTATAGCTTATGTTAATTTGGGTTCCCCAAGAAACAGCTACAAAGACGTGATTAGATTTTAAAAAAAATATTGGGGAATAGCTGTGCAGAAAGATGGGTTAGGATATGAAGGAGTCTGGCGGACTTGCCAGACCTTGATACAGGTCTCCTGTGACAGGGAAAGGGGAAAAAGGGAAGAAAGGGAAGAAAGCTCATAGACTGCATAGACTGCATAGCAGTTCTAAGAAAGTTTCAACAAGGTGAACAGGGAGTCCTTGGGTGAAAATCACATATCTAAAGACTCTTGTCTCTTCCAGGAAGAGGCCTGCCTCAGTTTCCCTGTTGTACTCACTCACTGGCAGGAGCAGCATGAAAAGCAAGCCGCGCACGGAAGTGGTAATGGGTTTCAGAGCACAGCAGCTGGGGCCATCAGTCAGTCACTGTTCTCCCCAAGGAGGAGATCTGAGAGGGCCACTTTCGTGCCGACCACAGGGCCCCCGCATAAGTGCGAAATCCCTTCTTTCCTCTTTCTCCAGACTCTGTACAGCCATCATTTGCATTTATCTAGTTTCAGTTGATTTTTACATTTTTGGCACACATTTGGGATTCAGTAATTCTACCAACATTTACTGAGCATTTACTAAGTGCCAAGTTGTATGCTATGCACTAAAAGTGAGAAAAAAGAGTTAGAGGCTGTCCTTGATCATATGGAATTTGCAATCTGGTAGGAGGAAGCAAATATGTAAACAAATAGTGCAAGGAGGTAATAAATGTCTGTGACAAAATTATTCATAGGATGGAGTGGACTTAACGGGAAAGGTGTTTGTTATATGTGGTTTAGAGCGGGACAGGTGCCAAGGAACAGTTTTATCAGCAAGCATGTGGTCCTGGAGCAGAATCTGGAAAGGTGAAGAAACATCTCTCAAGTGAACTGGTCACTGAGGATTCTGTAGGACTGAAGATCAGGACATAGCGTTTGAAGCATGAATGAGAGGAAATACTTTGAAAACTGAAAATTGAATGTGTCTACAGTTTAGGTTATCAGGAACAGAATAGCAAGAGGCAAGACTGACCTCAAAGCTAACTCACGAACACAGATTATTTGGGCCTCACTATGGGACAGGATCTTGTCCTGTCAGCTGTGAGGAATTACTGATGCTTTAAGGATGACATCATGGCCAGATTCACATTCTTAAGATAAAACACCCTGATATTTTGACAGAGGGTGGATTTGAAGGAAGGAGATGTGTTTGTAGAGGTTGTTCTGATCATTCTGAAGAGAAAAGACATGGGTCTGTTATACCCCAGAGACAGCTGAGATGGAGAGACAACAATGGATAAGAGATATTGAGATGCTAGAACCCAAGGAATCTGGTCGGATTTGAATATCGTTTAGCCGTGTCACCTGCGTATATGATAACACACAGTAGGGAATGAACAAAGTGATGAGATCATTTGGAACATGCTGAGTTTGAAGGGGTTTTGGGCTTTTGGTTCTTTAAATTAGAGACATCCATCTATAAGTCAGTTGGGTGAAAGAGTAAGGAAGGTAAAAATAAGCACAGACTAGATATGAAAATAAGATGCTTTTCAATAATTTAACAAAATTTAAGTATCTTCTATGTACCAGGCACCATGCTGACATTATAGAGAGAGAAGGTGAGCAGGACAGTCTAACAGGGAAGTGAGACTCTTAAGCAATTGCAATAACTGTGTAATATATGCTCTGAGAAGAGAACTACTGGTCAGGGGAGGCTTCTGCAGTCAAATGCTCTGCCACTGAGCTATACCCCCAGGGGAGGCTTCTGGAAGGAAGTTGCATTTAAGCTGAGACTGAAATGATTATTAGAGTTAGTCAGGTCAAAGGGGATCTGGGAGAGAAAAGAAAAAAGCAGTGGGGGGCGGGGGTGGATATTCCAGACTAAGGAGATAGCAATGTTCAAAAGAATTGAAAGAGTACATGTTGATCTTTGGAACACCTTTCTCATGCTCCTCATTTGGAGGGTAAGAGAATCTGGAGCAAGACTCAGGGAGAATTGAGTCATTTTTTTCGTTTGTTGAAGGATTCTACTTGGTGCATTTTCCTCTGATCCAAAGAGCCGCTTTTCTCAATAGCTTTCCCTCCTGCCATCAGTTTACTATCTCCATGGGTCACTCGTATTCCATTTCCATATTCTGTGAACGTCAAGTAAAACCTCAAGCTATGCAGAGTTGTTTCCTCAGTGGAACAAAGCTCCTGGACCATGAATTGAGGGAGCATGCTAGCAGGTGGGAGGCAAATGCACCAAGCCTACCAGTGCTCTGTGGATAAGGATCCACCTAAGAGAATATACAACCCACTAATTCAAACCAAAGAGCAATGATGGCAACAAATAAACATGCCATTTGGATAGTCCCCTAAAATCCACAAGCATTATTCACATTATGTTTTTACCTGAGAAAAACAATCCTTTAGGTGATATGGGAAAGATCCTAACCAGATATGGAGTTTGGGTTTTCTGGTTTCAAGTCCTATGCTTTTTTTCCCACTATGTTAGAGGAAATGGTAAGAGTGTGGTCGTCTGGGCCATTTACCTTCTTGGGTAAAATGTTTACTCCAGTCTGTTCACTCATTAAAATTCAGAGCAATAATAGCATCAAGATCATAACATGACCCTAAGTATTTAAAGAGTTAATAGAAGAAAGATACTCACATGAGAGCCTAGCATTAGCAAGTATTGAATAAAAATGGCTTTAACAACCAGAGAAGTGTGATAGGATTTTACGGAGCATTCTAAAACAAAGATTCCCAGATCCTTTCCTCAGAAAAACTTTCTAAGTAGTTGCTGAGGTTCAGGAACCTGTGATTTTACAGAGATTTCCCAGTGACTTAAATACACTTCCCAGATAGAGAATTAATGCATTTCTTCAAAAATATGGGAGACTGAATTCAAGAAAGCAACTTTTATCTAGAGATGCAGACACTAATCTTAAGATCTCATCAAGTGAGGTCATTTTAGATTCCAATTCTTTTTTCCTTAGGGTCAATAACTTTTAGAGGTAGAAAAATGGGGACTGTGAGGTAGGAGTTAGCTGACTGTGCCGGCCACTCCTCCCTCCCCTTCTTCTTTTTCCCTTCTGCTCTATTCTGAGTGCAGAAGCTTTGATGACACCTCTGCAAGCAGCTCATGGTCAGTCAATAGCCCCAGGATGAGAGCTTTTCCATGCTGGAGCTGACACCTCCCTCAGCTTTGATCTTCTTGGGTCTATAGTGAGAATGTGGACAAGAATGGTGGAGTCTAGCTCACAGGAATTCATAAAGGCTTCCACACTTACTTTTAGCCCAAAAGAATGGGTTGGTTTGGGACTAGTGTCAAGGGAAAATAAAGGATAGTCCTGGGGTATTCAGTCCAACGGCAGCAACAGCCCACGATCACTTTATAGAAAGAACCAGTACTCTCTAGCAAGAAAAGTACTGCTAGACTTGCTCATTTACTTGAACAATATTTGTAGAACAGACTAGGTGCCAATGATTAGAGTAAGTGTTGGGAATAAAGACATAAACAATGAAAATGTTCTTCTCTTCATGAAGCTTTTTTTATTCCAGAGAGGGAGAAGGAAATGTCTATATTCATACTATTTTAGTGCCATTTGAGTTCCTTGTTCTGCAGGAAAACAACAGAGTATAAGTCAATGTAAGTAATGCTAGCTGCTGTAACAAACAACCTCACAACTCAGTGGTTCATTTCTCACTTTTTTCATGATCCCAGGGCCCAATGTCCTTCCTGATTGTGACTCAGTAGTTCCTAGGGTCTCCTCAGAATCCCCTGCATTTAGCTAGCCAATAGAGCACAGGGAGAGAGGAAGAAACATAGAAAGAAAGGCAGGGAGAGACAGAGAGAGAATAGTGGGGCTAGTTAAAGGGAGAAAGAGGAAGAGGGGATGGAGGCAGAGATGTGCATTGATTTAGGGACCAAGCCTGAAGTTAATGCACTTGCTACCTTCCACAGCCCGCTGGGCAGGACCAAACAAATAAAAATGGAGGTTGAGAAAAAATAGAATCCCATGAATATTGTTGTGTACTAAGAGTTTCTGCCACAAACAGGTAAAAGTACAACAAAAAGAATGGTGAGGCGAGGCAGAGTATTTCATGGATGTGAGGGAGCCAGTCTGAACTGTGGGAGGGGGAAGAGAGAGAAAAAGAATACTCTTTCCAATTACCTTAAAACCCTGAAAGGATAGCTTTTACTTTTTTTTAATTGAGGAATGATGTCTTTATAAACAGAACTTCTGGTTCTTTTGCCCCAAGAAACCATTTTTCTCCCTATTCAATTCCCAGGTTTTAGCAATAAACAAACAGCTTTCTAAGGCTGGCCCATTACCACCTGAGCTGTCTGTGGGTGATGGTAGGAAGCTTGGATCACCCCTATTTCAAGCATCAAGGGTACTCCATTTGGTCTCACACATCCCTTTGGTCTCGGGTTTGGAATGCCAGAGAAAACAATATGCAGTATCCAAATCTCTATTTGTCACATTCAGTGTCATTCAGGGGATGGACGAAGAATCAGAAAAAAGGGACTGGAGGAGGAAAAGGAGGAGAGCCTCGAGAAAGAAAACATTCCACAGCTGGGCCCACCTCCAGAAAGAAGTGAGATCCAGTTCATTCTGCAAATGACACAAATAATGGTGGGTGCTGGGGGTGGTTCCTATTCTGAATGGAGACATCGGATGTTGGCATCTAGCAATTTTGGAGAAACTCCATTTCTTGCCTTGTTTCTCATTACCACTCCAAAGATGATTCCAAACACTGAAGTAGGACACAAAGTACTGCTGCTAAATTCTACCAGCAGCAAAAGTATTTCCCAGGAATTTGCGCATTTCCTATGACTTGAGTAGGAGTACTCTGAGCAGTATTGTGGCAGTTAAAGTTCCTGATGCCTGTTTCCCTTCCCTGCCCCTCTTTACTATTATGTTAGGCTGTGGTCCAACTCAGCCTACTCTCTTGAAGACAGTGAGGATGGTGATAATGCTGACAGTAATGATGAGTTAACATTTGTGGTTTTACAATGCCACAAATGTTACCTCAATGGTAAATGCTATGCTACAATGGTAAATGCTATGCAGTCACCATTTATCTCACTGCATCCTCCAAAATACCCAGAGAAGGGGGTAAGATGCCCTTAAAATCTCCATGTTAGAAGTGGAAAGAAATTAAGGCTCAATTATGCCCAAGACTGCACTTAGTAAATGGTAAAAGACCCGATTACAACGTTCAGGTCTTTCTGGCTCCAAGCCAAGCTCTTCACCACAATGCCACCACTCTGGGCTGCCTCTGGAGGCCACTTGCTCACTTTTTAAGGCCCTGTGGCCCTGGCTTCCATTATTGTGTCACTTTGGTGGCAGGTTCTGAGATCCAAGAGCTACCAAAGAAGAAAAAGAAGGAAACAGAGTACACCTCTCCCTCAATCCTGATGTCAGGCAAGGGAGCAATCTTAAAGTTTGAAATTCCCAGCAGACAGGAGTCTGACAGCCTATCTGCACTGGGGCACAATTGTTCTGACAGGTTTATCAGCAGCCAGGTGTCTGCAATGAGTTGTGAAACATGGGCTTTTGTTTCTAGAGGTAAAGCTGCTGCTTTTACTGTTAGATACTTTATCCGAAAGCCCCAAAGCAGGGATTTTTGGAGAAGTTCCCACAGGGCCAACCCATCTCAGGATATTCTCTTCTACTTATATTCTCCTAGCACCAAACCCTTAATCTCCAATCTTCCCAAACACCTTCAGAGACTTTCATTTTTGCTGGCTGCTGTCCTATGGTTGGCTAGGAAATGTATGAACAGACCCTGATGATAAACCTCCCTAAACAAGAGGCTGAATCTTGGAGGAAATGAAATCCAGACACCTGATACATATGATGGGAAACATAAGGTACAAAGAATCATTGAGATTCAATCCTCTGCCCTGAGAGTCAGCATGCAGGGATGAGGAGGTTCTATCCGAGTGAAGCACCAGTTTGAGAAAAGGGCAAGCCGCTTTCTAGAACAAACATGGGATCATAAAATATTAGACCCAAGGAAGACTATAAAGGCTATGACCACTTCCTAATTTGTCATTTGAGGTGACTGTCACCATGGTGAGTAAATGACTTGCTCAAGTTCACATAGATACTAGGTTTATCAAAGCAACATTTTCTCTTCCCACTCACGAGCTCCTACTGATCTTTCAAATTAAGTTCAAGGGTAACAGTTTCTGGTTCCCTGACACCTCTAGTCTCTGGCTAAACTGGGATCCTCCATTGCTGCCATGTCAGCATGGTTAGTATCTGAATATTCCCACTCCTCTTCCAGTTCTCTTCCCAATATGTTAAGTGGCCTGTCCACCACTGAAATGGAAATTCCACGCAACATGGAATGAACACTGGGGCCGATGGTGTTCCACATCTCCACTTTTAGTACTTCAATTCAAGTGTAATTTAAATGGGCTTTTTTGTTGTTCTCTTCATTTTCTAGGGTCTAGTGTCATCTGAGGAAGAGGTGATGTCCTTCCGATGGTCATGTCTCGGACCCTCACTCAAATACTCACAATCTGCTGTGCAAACTGCTTTGCACACAGAGCCGTAACTCTGAATTTCTGCTATTGTTGTGAAGGAAGAAGAGGACGTCTGATAGTCATTTCAGGGTGGCTGAGCAGAAAAGGATAGAAAGACTGAAGGAATATCCATACCTATTTGGCATCATTATGTGTCAGTTCCTACTCTCCTATCTTCATGTTTTCTGATACGAAGATAGGAGATATGAGATATGAGGGTCAATATTATTTTCATATATAAGATATGAGGGTCAATATTCTTATCTCCACTATATGGATAAGGAAACCAAGATGAGCAACTTGCCTGTGGACACACAGCCACTATGTGGCTGAGCTAGTTAGAACACAAATCAATCTGATACCACTATCCCTGCTTCTTACATCATTCTCTGCTGCCTCCTCAAAACTGATATCCCATTTATCTGTGTTCTACTGCCCTAATATTTCCATGCCTTTCTGAAGTCCATCCTCTTCCCTCAGCATCTTTCTTCCTATTCTCCTCATGATCTCAAATGAGTTATATTCTACCTAGGAGATAGCAGAGTTGTACACTGACAACTTGGTCACATTGTTAAGACCATTGGAAACAAATAATTTACCTCAAAATTTTAAAAAAATGAGCATGTGCAGAGGAAGAAGATATATATGCATTGGCCCCAAGTCACTCAAGTATTAAGTGACCTTCTACCCATTATCCTCATTCCATTGGTTTACCCAAAATAACACAGGACCCTGCCTACATCAGGATAATTATGTAAAAACTGCTTCTACAAAAAACATCCTCTGTGTTGTCTTTCTTTCTTTTTTTTTTTGTCTTTCTTGTTTAAATTAAATTATTTTTATTAACATACAGTGTATTATTTGCCCCCACAGGTACAGGTCTGTGAATCATCAGGCTTACACATTTCACAGCACTCACCATAGCAGATACCCTCCCCAACCACACATAGCACAACCCATTACCCAACCACCCACTCCCTACCCCCATCCCTCAGCAACCCTCAGTTTGTTTTGTGAGGTTAAGAGTCTCTTACGGTTTGTCTCCCTCCCAATCACAACTTGTTTCATTTTTTCCTTCCTGTGTTGTCTTTCTTCAGGACTGTCTCATGGTACCAAGTACCAGTCTTTGTACAACACAACAGTTCCATGGCTTTGACCATGTGGCCTGCTTTGAGAGCAGCATCCTTTCAGGAAACACAATAATATGGCATTACACTCTGCAGTATTCACAGACTGGTATGAAATCCCCTGCATATAAGAGCCAGAAAAGAAATTATTTGCCAATGACATCATGATTAATCCAGGGTACTTAGACATGATGTACCACTCTTTTAAATGAGATTTGCAAGACTTGATCATCTCACCATCTTCCAGGTGGGAAAAAATGGCCTATACCAGTGAGAGACTTCTTTGAAGGCAACCTTATCACGTGTGGAGTGGCAGACTAAAAGTGGTCCCAACACTGGCAGGTGTCAAGCTTGCATCCCTTGTATTGGGGGTACGGATGCTTTACCTCTGTCTAAAAAAGCCAGAGGTATTGGGTTTCTGTAAAAAGCAATGACTATTTCAGTCTATAGGCATTTATGACATTAAACTTGAGGTTTTCCCAAACTTGCACAAGACTCTCAGTGTGACTTTCCACAGCAGCCAGTGCAAACACAGGACTAATGAGGACTAAAACCCATAACTCATCATGGAGGTAGGCAGCGTTGGTAAGTTATGCACTCAGAGCAGTTATATTATCCCAGTGCAACCCATTACAGCATCATTAGCAAGAAAATAGCATTCTAGATATTAATATGTGTAATAATTTCACTAATAAACCTGTTTTCCAAAATGAAAAATCCCTCCATGAATCATTTTAAAAGTACCATTGGCCAGAGTTTGCTTCTTTCGGAAATAAAGTACCTTGAATGGTTTCCAGTCCTGAATATCGTCTCCTCAGCCACACCCACATGCAGAAGCTTCATATGTTTCAATTAGAAACAATTTCACCGAAAAGGTAGATTTTGCTTATGAGATATGACTTCCACGTTAAAAAAAAAATGTTAAGTTATAGTTTCAAAGAATTAAGTGATCACTTGTATTTAACTTTCAGGCACCGAGAACTTCAATAATATTATACAGGCAGAAATGTCAGAGCCCCAGGCTTTGAGTCACTTACAATCTAGTGACAGAGACAGCCAGTGCATTAGAAACTCCAGTCCAGTACAGTGAGTGTTATGGCAGATGCTCGTACAGAGTGCTAAGGTCGAGTTTTGAGGGTGGAGTGACCAGGGAAGGTATCCTTAAAGATGGGACACTAGAGCTAAGTTTGGTGTGTTTTTTTTCTTTGCTGTTTTTTTTTTTTTAATTTTAAATATTGTAACAGCTTTGTTAAGATATATGTGACATACACAGAACATACTTAAGGTGTTCAATTTGATATGTTTTGATGTATATGTATACTCATGAAACCACACCATGATCAAAAGAATGAACATATTCATTAGCCCAAAGTTTCCTCATGCCTCTTTATAACCTTTCCTTCTCCCCACCTTTTACCTCCACTCCTCAAGTAGACTCTGATCTACTTTCTGTCACTATACATTACTTTTCATTTCCTAGAATTTTATATAAATGGAATCATATGGCACATGCTGGGGTTTTTTTGGTCTGTCCTAATTCACCAGCATAATTATTCTGAGATTCATATGTTGTAGCATGTATGAATAGCTCATCCCTGTTTGTCACTAGTAGCACTCCATTGTACGACTCTACCTGAAGATGGGCATCTGATGGTGTTTTTAGGTTTTGGCTACTATAAGCAAACCCTATGAATATTCATATGTAATTCTTCTTGTGAATCTATGCTTTCATTTCTCTTGATTGAATTGCCTAGAGGTAATGGCTGGATCATACAGTAGGGTTAACTGCCAAGCTACCCTATGACCCAGCAATTGCACTACTGGGTATTTACCCCAAAAATACAAATGTAGTGATCCAAAAGGGCATGTGCACCCCAATGTTTATAGCAGCAATGTCCACAATAGCCAAACTATGAAAAAAACCTTGAAGTCCATCAACAGATGAATGGATAAAGAAGATGTGGTATAAGATTGGTATATACACAATGGAATACAATACTATGCAGCCATCAAAAAATCAAAATCTTGCCATTTGCAATGATGTGGATGGAACAGGAGGATATTATGCTATGCAAAATAAGTCAATCAGAGAAAGACAATTATATGATATCAGTGATATAAGGAATTTGAGAAACAAGACAGAGGATCATAGGGGAAGGGAGGGGAAAATGAAACAAGATAAAACTAGAGAAGGAGACAAACCATAAGAGACTCTTAAACTCAGGAAACAAACTGAAAATTGCTGGAGTGGAAGGGCATGGGAGGGATAGGGTGGCTGGGTGATGGACATTGGGGAGGGTATGTGCTATGGTGAGTGCTGTGAATTGTGTAAGACTGATGATTCACAGACCTGTACCCCTGAAACAAATAATACATTATATATTAGAAAAAAGAAAGAAAGAAAGAGAGAGAGAAAGAAAGAAAAAAAGAAACTGCCAAAATATTTTTTCAAGGTGGTCATACACTTTGTATTCCCAGTAATAATGTGGAAGAGTTCCAGCTGTTCAACATCCTCACTGACACTTGATGTGGTCAGTCTTTTCAATTTGAACCATTCTAATTGATGTGTAGTGATATCTCACTGTGGTATTAACTTGTATATCGCCATTGACTAAGCATGTTGAACAACTTTTCATATGTTTGCCATCTGTATATCTTCTTCGGTGAAGTGTCCCTTCAAATCTTGTGTCAATTTTTTCTGTGGTGTTTTTTCTTACTGAGTTTTGAGAGTCCTTTATATAATCTATATACACGTCCTTCATCAGATATATGATTTGCAAATATTTTCTCCATCTGCGGCTTGTCCTTTCACTTACAGCTGAGTTTTGAGAGATAAGAAGAAGTAAAATTGAGTTGTGGAGTTATGTTGAAAGTCATTCCAAAACTTTTGAAATAACACAGAAGAAAGGGAAAAGGGTGTGAACGAGGCTGGAGCACTCTGAAAACTGCACACTTTGGGGTGGCTTGGGTGTGGCAGATGGCCGGAACAGTCATAATCCTCAAAGTGACAGGGAGACAACCAAGAATTTTAAACTGCAGAGGGACATAATCAGATCTACATTTTCGAAAGATCACTAATGTAGTAGTATGGAGAGAAAAGGGAACTTAGGGAGACCATTGAGAAAAAATAGAATAGAACTAAAACAAGTTGAAACTATACGTTTTTGGTAAGGAGAAAGAACCTCTACACAGATACTAAAGGAACTGGAACAGGTTGATGTACATAAATGGAAAAATATGCCTCATCCACTCAGACAGCAGTGTTGCTGAGCCTCCGGTGGGTAGGCGATATGGCTCGAAATGTGCTTTCCTAACTTGGAGATAGATTGACATTGACCAATAACAATCAGATCCAAATTTAAGAAACTGTTTAACATGACAGCTATGCTTCAGGCTGTGTTCTAGGCTTCTAAATACATGTGATTTTGCTTAATCCTCTCAATAACCCAGAGAGGAAGAGGTTGATATTGATTTTATAAACAAGGAAAGTGAGATTTGAAGAAATTGAGTGGCTTGCCTAAGGTTCCAGCTCTCGTGAGTAGCAAAGCAGATTTTTATTTGAATTCAGATTTCTTTATAGCCATCTTCTGCATAAGCCAGAAACTGGCTAGAGTTAGCAGGGCAACCTGAGGCTTAAAGGAAAGGCCACTTGATCTCTATAGTGACAAACTCCCAGTCCTTGACCTCATGAACACCCCAAAGTCACCATCAGGAGGATGACAGCCATCTGTTCCCTACACTCACCTGAAGTGCAGCAGGAGAACATTGGCATAAAGTAGATCTGTAAGAATGTCAGTTCATAAATTAATAATACAACAGATCTTTGTGTGAAGGGTAGTAAGGCACCAGGACAAATTTCTAATAAAATATGTAATATGTATTTAATTTTTCTTCCAAGTACTAAGGGTTTTACATGGAATATTTTATTGTATTCTTATGGCAACTTTATGGGTGTAGGTTCTATTATTATGCCCAGTCTGCAAATGAGGATTACCAGTCTTTGTGGATTCCGAGTAATAGGCCATGCCCAGGTTATACACTTTGTAAGTGACTGGGTAGGAATTTGAATCTGTGTCTGACTCCAGTCACATAAAAACTGCTGCCTCTTGGGCAGCTGTGGTTTCTACTCTGGAGGATGTGTAAGGGCAGAGCAGATACATGTCCATGTGTGCTGGTGGCAAGGCAGTGTAGAATATGACCCTTCTTTGAGTGAAAACCCTGACTATCCAGTAACAACAAGTAGTTATAAAATAAACTCATGATTCTAAGAACACCAGCCTCTGTCACCAATGATGGCCCAGAGCAAAACAGATGGTACTTTTCAGAGAGCAGCTATAAATGGCAGCTTTCTTCTGGAGGTGACAAAGACCTCCTCCCATTCTCATTAAGTTCAGGGGACATCTTACAGTGATAGGGTCATTTGAAACCTTTTTCCGACTCCACAGCCCGCTGCCCTCACAACATTCCCTTCCCATAGGCCTTGACTTTGCCAGAGTCCACTGACCATGGAGCAACCTCTGGAAGTTCTTCCTCACCCAGCGCCACCAGCATCCCCACTCACACCAATTCTTCCGCAGTGGCTTTGGCCAAAACCACTTGGTGTGGCCAGGAGGCCTCACTCACTGACCACTAACTCTGCTTCCTGCTAAGCTTTCCCATTCATCCTCCTTCTTCCCTGATTTCGATTCTGCCTTCATTTTCTGATAGTGATTGAGGATAAACTGTTTGGCCAGAACTGGATCAGACACTGGAGGCACATTAGGGAATAATCTTCAGAAGCTTGTAGACTAGTTTTAGGGACAAGGCATAAAACAAATAATTGCACAAACAATTCATTATAACTGCAATGAGTGCTCCAAACCTCCAAAGGGGAAGCACTGGGAATAAGAGAACATGTAATGAGGCACTGGGAGGGGAAGAGCAGAGGCTTTGCCGAGAAAATGATATTTAGGATGAAACATGAGAGACAAGGAGAAATTCATTAAGAGTAGGAGAGGCTGGGAGAGTGGTGTGGTGGAAGAAATAGCATGCACACAATTCTCAGGCATAAAGGAGTTTCACGGGTTAGTCCAAGGATCTGAGACACCAATGTGGCTGGAGAAGAATGAGTTACAAAGACAGGCAGATCTTCTAAAACTTTGAAGGATTCTGGACTTCTTAAGAATTTTGGAGGAAGAAATGTGTTTTAAAATAGAGAATTTCCATGTCATGTTTGCATTTTTAAATGCTCTCTTTGATCAGATATTGAAGTACAGCTTGGAAGGGTGGCAGGTGAGGTGGAAGTGAAGGTGTATATGATACAGGAAAACAGTTAAAGAGGTTATTATGGTAGTTCAGGGGAAAGAGAGTGATGAAGATGTTCCTGATGAAGAAGGAGGAGGATGACAGCTCATGTAACAGTAGTGGAGATGGAGAGAAACAGAGATATTCAGGTGATAGATCACACAATTTGGCAATTGGTTAGACTCTGGAGGGCAGGAGAAAGGGAGGTGTCAAGGATGATTCCCAAGTTTCTGGCAAGAGCAACTCTTCCTCCTCCACATCTCCCCAATATGCTGTCTCCATCTCTCTTCTTAGCTCATCAAAGAAATGAGTGCAGGCAACCCAAAGGATAGAATATTGCAGCATTAATGCTATTTTTGTACAGTAAAACCTGGAGATAAAAATCTCCCAACTTGTTATATAAAAAGCAGAAAATGTCAGGAGATAGATTTCTTCCAACATTAGGGTTTCCAATTTGTTTCTGGTTAGACCTAACACCTGTGCTTTGCCTCCCATAGAGGATGGGAGAGCATTCATTTGACCAACTTGCTAGACTATGTCCCTATGAGATACAAGAATTTTTGTGTGAAGGATGAAGGGAGAAATAACCCTGCAGAATATATTTTGAATTTTAGGTAGAAAAAATTGTGTTGACTTGTTTGAATATTTAAAAAAAAAAATGCCGTAATCCACATACCATACAATTCACCATTTAAAATATATAATTCAGTAGTTTTTAGTATGTTCACAGAGTTCTGCAATCATCACCACAATCAGTATTAGGTTATGTTCAACACTCCCCAAAGAAATTCAATATTCATTACCTGGCACTCCTCATTTATCCCCAATCCCTCCCTTCACTAGCCCCAGGCAATTACTAACATACTTTTTGTGTCTATAGATCTACACATGCTGTATATTTTATGTAAATGAAGTTATACATTATGTGGTATTTAGTGTCTGGCTTCTTTCATTTGGTATAATGTTTTCAAAGTTCACCTATCTTATGTCATCTGTCAGTACTTCTTTTTTTAACAGCCAAATAATATTCTATTGTGTGGAAATACCACATTTAAATTAGTCACTCCTCAGTATTATACTAAGTGAAATAAGAGAAAGAAAAATAGCATATGAGCTAAATGGGTGATGGGTATTAAGGAGTGCACAGGGTGTTATATATAAGTAATGAATCACTAAATTCTATAACTGAAACTAATATTACATGGTATGTTAACTAACTGGAATTTAAATAAAAACTTGGGAATAATTAATTAATTAACACCCATCAGTTCACAGATATTTGGATTATTTCCACTTATTGACCATTATGAATAAAGCTTCCATTAATATTCTTGCGCAAGTATTTTTGGATTTATGTTTTATTTCTCTTAAGAACATGCCTAGGGGGTGCCTGGTGACTTAGTTGGTTAAATGTCATTTTGGCTCAGGTCATAATCTCAGTGTAATGAGATTGAGACCCAATGATGGCACTGCACTGGCTGTGGTGTCTGCTTACGGTTTTCTCTCTTCTTCTCCCTCTGACCCTCCCTGCTGTTCCTACTCTGTCTGTGTCTCTCTATATTTCTTAAAAAAAAAAAAAAATAGAATATACCTAGTAGTGGAATTTCTGGGTATTTGAATGTTTCTTAAAGGTAAAGATCATACCTGCTTTTAATTATGGTATTTTGAACAAATATCCTAGATGTATCTTTAATAAAGAAAATTAAAAAGTATTGCTGGTGGATGGGGGGCACTTGGGTGGAGTTGCTTAAGTATCCAACTCTTGATCTCTGCTCAGGTTTTCATCTCATGGTTGTGAGTTCCAGTCCCACATTAGGCTCCACTCTGGGCATGGAGACTACTTAATATATGTATTTAAGTACATATAGGGAGTCTGCTAGGGAGTCTGCAACTGACCTTACAAACTGAAAGAATATACCTGCAGATATGCTTCCTTGCATGCATGAGTGTGTGTTAGGTAGTCAGAGCCATAATACTACAGGAAAGTTTAAGAAACCAACATGTAAATAAATGCTAATTAGTATAGTGTGAACTAAGAGTCTAAGTATATAGGTAAAAAATTATTAAGAGGCCCTGGGATTAAGATAAATCAGGGCCTTGAACTCAACTCCACTGAGTTCACTTCCATCATTAATTACTGGCTTAATATACTGGAGGAGCTAATGCAACTTCAACCATCTCCTGTTACTAGCAGGTCAGCGAGGGGATTTGAGAAAGACTAATCTAGCTGTTCAGATGTCACATAGCTCCTAAGGTACTAGATCCACTTACATTCTGCCCACAACTGTTGGCAGATGACAGATCAATAGGTAAACATCGACTCTATGTGTACCAGACATACTGCAGAGAAGCCAGCTGAGCACACCAGGACAAAAGAGAAGCAGCGAGTAAGAGGGCAGAGCCAAAAAACAAGGTTAGATTCAGAAACCTCTGCATGAACCAAACAGCTCTCTCCCCTCTGAAGGGATAAAGGCTAGGGACTTCAGAATAAACCCAGGGAAGACTCCTAGACCTCAGAGGGAAAAGAAGGCTAGCTGAGAATGTCACAGAACACCTGCCCTCTTATGTGAGCAACCTCAGTGCAGGGAGGACCCCTCTCAGAATAAGTGAGTACCTGGTCTGCAGACCCTCAAGGGCCTTTGAAGTGGGAAGATGTGTCGGTGATCACTTGACCAAGCAGAAGCCTAGAGTGCAACACCCCTTCACTCTGTGGAGTAAGGACCTGAAATTAGCAGAACCCCTACAGCTCCTGCTTTTCCTTGATGGTGGACTCTTCTGGCTCTGAGATCCAAATCTGGAAGGTTTCAGGGGAAGGAAAGATTAACTTCCTCTCATTTAGATTAATCATCTTGCAAGATCACATGCCCAAACACCTTGGATTACTTTTCCACCCAGAAAAAGATCCAGGGGGAGTCTGTGTGATCTCTCTTAAATGTCTGCTACACTCCCACATCCGTCCTCTTGCTTTTGCTCCATACTTGATATATCTAGTGAAAAATTAAAATTAGATAGTAGGTTCAGGACTGAAGGTTGTTCAGCTCCCCTCCATAGGAATGCAGCTGGAGATCTTGACATTTTCAGGGTCAGGAACAGTAGATGGTGAAATTCTTCAAATCCCAGAACAGGGGCTGGAATCCAGTCACCAGGCACTGTCAGAAACACAAGGGCTCAGGCATGATGAAAGAAAAATAACCTGTACCCAACTGCCAGTTCATAATCAGGCTTCTGATTACCTCAAAGAAGCATGGGCCAGCTGGTTGCCTTCTATGAGGATGGGCTAGAATGTTGGTTCAGGCCTCCTCAAGGCTCGTCAAGGAGTAAGAGGAAACTTGACAGCAGGGTCAAGAAGAACAGAAGTGCGTTCAGTGTGTTCAATCCTACCTTACCATGCTCCAGTTCATTTCTCAGGAAGTCTCTGGGCAGATGTAAATTTTAAATCCCAGAGGTAGGCACAGCAGGACAAAGATGCATGGAGTTCTGGCAGACTTGCTGAGTTGTGAGCCACAGGACCGGCATCTGAATCACTGGCTGGCAAGTGAGGTATGGACCCCTCAGAGCCTTGTGGTGTGGGCGGATGTGAACGGCAAGAAGCCTCTGATACTCCACAATCCCTGAGGTTGTTTCTCCCACTTTTCTACCACATTTTTACCTTCCTTAAAGTATTGCCTCTCGGTAAAGCCATGAGCTTCTTTCTCAAGTTTTGAATCACCATAGGTTGTTTTGCAGCAAGTGGATGAAGGGAGGAGGAGAAAAAGCTGTTACCAGCTCAAGTACATTTTGCTCTGTTAATCAGCATTTTAAAAAATTATCTTTTCCATTTCTTAAAGAAGTTGGCAGAGGCTCCCAACTGTTTTGAGAAAATGTAACCATCAGACCATCTGGGGCTGACATTTTCAACATGGCAGTCAGGAGAGCTCATCTGAAGAGCTCCATAGATGATCAGGGGAGCATGCTGCCTCTGCAGGGTCCTCCTCAGGAGGGGTAGGAGCATACAGAAGCCACTTACAGACAGTGGCATATGAACGGAGCCCTCCGACTTCCCAGCTTTCCTCGGGCCCCTTCCCCTGTTTCTCCCCTCCCAGACGTGCATGCTGTCAGAGATTTTACCTTGTAACATTAGTAATGGATGTTGACTCTGAGAATATCAAAAGACCCTTCAAGTTTGAAGATTCACTTTTGTTAAATGAAACTTAGGACCACGAGAGATTAAGATAAAAGCACATATGTATGTTTACATGTGAAGCAAGAGTGATTGTTTAGCTAACAAGATTGGGGAATTAGGATTTCTTAATAACTAGGTCAGCCAAGGGCAGTTGAGGGAATTACAAAGAACAGCTTAGACTCACAGGCCTGTCCCTCCAGGCCTCCTAAACACTTGCAGAGCCAAAGTCCACCTAATAGTTATTACTGCTGCTGAAGTCAGATGTCCCAGTGCTACAGACCTCATCCTTATTAACCACAACGCAGCCCACACGGATGCCAGCTGGCCCATGCCAAGACACAGATGACTGACTACCTCCCTTAATTACTTTCCAGGCAAACCACTGCACCTGAGTCATTTAGGCTCACACCCCATACTTCACACTGAGTTACACATTCTTCAACCAGCCATATTTTTCAAACAGCAAGGACTTCCCTTATGTTTATCTTTGTCACTAGCATTCACCTGTCCCATTGAAAATTAATACAACTAGGAAAGAACAAGATGACCCCCAGAAAAGGTGCCTGTATATGTGACTGCCCCTCATTCACTCTTCCCACCTCAGTTCTTGTTCATAAGCCACTGGTTGCCAAGATATGAGAAAAGACCAAATAAATCATATTAAATTGGAGCAGATATATCATATACACATGTTTCCATGCTGAGATAATAGAGACTTAACTCTAAGGTAACAACAGCTGTTTATAATTAGAAGGAGACTCTATTCATACTTATTAGGTGCCTGTCCTGGTCCCCAACTCTAAGAATTCACTGTCTACAGAGTGCCTGATTGGCTCAGTCAGTTAAGTGTAAGACTCTTGATCTCAGCTCAGGTCTTGATCTCAGGGTCGTGAGTTCAAGCTCCATGTTGGGCTCTAAGCTGGGCATGGACCCTACTTAAAAATAAAAATAATAAGAAGAAGAATTCATCACCTAGGCAGGTCGACTCCAAGATAGTCCATGTATTGGTTCGATGAAACTGTGATACAAGCATGCACAGTGAACACCAGATGACTTCCTGGAGTAGGTGACACACCAGCTGGCTTTTAAAGGAGGAGTAGGAGCTGCTTAGGCTAAGAAATAAAGGAGGAGAAATCCAAACAAAGAAAAGATCATTTGGGTGTCTTAGAGGTGCTAATAGCGGAAACGTCAAGTACTTCTGAAGACCTAAAAGAGTAAGTGTGTGGAGGCAGGAAGGGACAGGAAGGCAGGGAGGGCGAGGGGCCAGCAGGACAAGTTTGGGAGGGGCCTCCTGCCCGAAGAGTTAAGGCCTCGAATCTTGTCTCCGAAGGTATTTGAATATTAAGCAACAGCAAGTCATTGAGACCTTTCCACACCAGAGTCCTAACACTGGTTTGTATTAAAAAGGGCACCCGAGCAACCTGGAGGAGGTGGAACTCCAGCTGGGCAGGGAACCCAGGCATGAAGTTGTGTGGTGAGGCTACAGGGCAAGTTAGTGTGACAAACCCACAGACCAGGATTTAATCCTCCATGTCCCTTTCTTTGTCAACCCTCGTTGTCTATCCCTAAAGAATTGCCTTTTCCAGAAAGTCATGTAAATGAAATGATACAGTCACAGGCTTTTTGAGTCTGACTTTTCACGTAGCTTAATGCATTTGTGATTCATCCACGCTGTTGTGTGTATCAATAGCTCTTTCCTTTTTATTGTTGAGTAGGACTCCGTTGTATGGGTATAACACAGTTTATTCATTCCCTGGCTGAAGGACACTTGGGTTGTTTCCAATATTTTGAAGATTGTAAGTGAAGAAACTATAAATATTCACATACAGTTTTTATGTGAACATATCTTTCTTTCTAACGTGGGCAAATACCTAGGAGCGGGATTGCCAGGTTGCATGGTAAATGTACATTTCATTTTATAAAAAACTGCCAAGCTTTTTTCCAAAGTGACTGTACTATTTTCCATTCCTACCAACAATGTGTGACAGTTCCAGTTGCTCTGCATCCTTGCCAAACTTGGAATTAACAGCTTGTTGTTGTTGTTTTTAGGCAAAGTAATAAGAACATACTTGTATCTCATTGTGGTTTTACTTTGCATTTTCCTAATGACTGACGATGTTGGGTCGAGTAGTGACTATTTTTTGACTGCAAACATTGGTCTGGCACACAATGGGTGTTCAGTAAATATTTGTTGCATTAATACATCAATGTCACCATTAACATCCTCTTTATCATCCTCATTTCTGCAAAAAGATACAAGAAATAGAACCGAAGCAGTAACAATTGTAGAGAAGAAATATTAAAGACATAGAAGTAACAGGTCTTCATGATTAAATGTGGGGTGAATGAGAATGGGTCTAACACACTTCTGTGGTCAGTGTAACGCAGGTCTGTGAGATAGGAAATACAGGAAGAAGAGCAAGGTTGGGAGACAGATGTTCATTCTTAGTGTGGACATGGTGAACTTGAGGTAATCATGGGGACATCGAATGGATGTGTCTGGAGGCCTCCAGAGGGTTTTGTCTTCTTCACCATTGTGCTCCCAGTGCCTACAACAGACACGGACATGGAGAGAGAAATGTAAATTGGGGAATTAATAGCATATCTTCTTTGGTATGTATCTTTTCCCAGTGCTCGTGACATCCCTGTCACATAGCTGTATGTGCCTTTCAGAAGATTGACTTTCCCAAGTTCACACTGTTATCTAGTAATTTGATTTTCCGGGACTTGAACTCATACTTGCTAAGGGCTATTTTTAGCATTTACTACAAATTAAGAAAAAAATGACAATTAGACCCAGACATCTGTGCTGGGCACATGACACTTCTGTGGCTGATGGGGTGCTGAGCCAGGCGGAGGACAGGCTGGATTTCAACTCCTTACCACACCTCCCACTCTCCCCAAGAAGGCCCTTGTGCAGAACACAACCACGCCTGAGGACCTCGCCTCTCATACCAGTCCCAGTGCCTCTTCAGCTACATTATGATGCTAATTACACTGGTCAAAAAAAAAAAAAAAAAAATGAGCATGCTTCTATAGAAACAAGCCTCACTTACATGGTAATGCAGGTTATAATTTATACAGAAGGAAACTTCAACTTATAAAAATCCCCAGCTACAAATACATCCACTTTAAGTTATGTTTGACTTACTTCTGAGGTGTTTTATGATCATTATCAATTTCATACTGCCTTCCTAGTGCAAAAAATAATAAGCATATTGAATATGGTACTAAAAAGAGGCAAGTGGGTACAATGAAATGAAATTTAGATTTAAACTGATGGATAGGTACTTATTGCTTATAAATACCACATTGGATTTACATACTAAAGTATCTGTAAATAGGGGAGCTTTTGCACATGCATACGTAAACTAATAGGATTATAGCATATCTCTAACAGATCTGTATATCAACTTGAACAAGGCAAAAAGCCTTGTCAGACTTTGACATGCTTACCCACTTTTTCTTCTGGTTCTCTTACTTCAGGGGAAGAGATAGTTAGCAAACTATCTGGGGCAACACAAATTTGGGGCTAGATGAAGACAAGGTCAAGTACAGTTGTGCCTTCATGAGAAGTCCTAACTTGTCACACCACAGTACCCTGGCTGGAGAGGGTGGGTCAAACACACAAACTTCCAAATGCTGAGAAATTCATAAGAGAACCTGCCTTGGTTTTGAGACGCCAACAGTTCCTGAATTAAAGCTCACTTTTCTGGAGTAAAGGAAGAGATGACAGTAAAATAGTAATAGCTAACATATAGAACTTATTTTTATGCCATGTACAGTCCTAAAAGCTTTATATGTATTAGCTTGCTTAATCTCCACAACAACACTATGAGGTCTATATTATTAGTTATCCCATTTTGCAGAAGGGTAAACTAAGACACCCTGAGCTAAAGACTGCACAGAGCTAGTAAGTGGTAAAATCTGTATTCAAACCAGTCTGTGCCAGAGTCCATGCAAGCAGCCCCTGCACCATTCTACCTCTCGAGAGGAGGCATTTGTGTCCACATATGTACATTTGTTCACATATACCTTGAGAGGTTTGTATAAATTCACACATGAAGAAGCTAGAAAGATCTATGAATAAATCTTGCCCCCTCACTGTGCCTTGAAGAAAGGGAAAAAGTCTCCATTTCATCTGCCGCGTGGAAGAGAACCTTGTGATCTTGGATATCAAAGTTGGCCCTTACACAAGGCAGAACACTTCAAGGAATAAAATGAAGGCCATCCTCTAGTCAGACAGAACAGACACAAGTGCAAATTCCAGTGGCCTCAGTGACAAAGAGAAAATTAACTCACCCACTGCCAGCTTGCAGGTCCTTGACCAGGGAGCCTCTGTAGTGGGGTGGAGAAGCACATTCTTGAGTGCCTGACTTTGACACACTCCAGCGTGAACTTGGGCTCTTTCTGGAGTCAAGGACTGGCCCTTTTACTCAGCCCTTCCCTCCCTCTCTCTTTCATCAGAATGTACCACTGTTGTCATCTCTGTGACTCAAGGAGGGATGTCCTGGTCTTTTTTTAATTCAACCTAGCAGATGAAACTCATTCTTGGGATACAGAAAAATAAGACTCACCAGCAAGATGCCCTTTCTGGGCAAACACAGAGTGTGGATGGTCAGAAGATCAACAGCCTTTCCTTAAACACTCTGTGCTGAGTGAATGGTACAGTCCACTTGGCTACTTCCTCTTCTTGTCCAGCACTCCTCAACAAGTATTTGATATGCAGTCCAGGAGCTTCAGTACCTCAAGTTACAGGCTTTGAGTTCTTCACAGAGTCTAAACTTAGTAGATTACCCGGAGATGAGAGGACAGGATCCAGGCCTCCAAAATGACCCTTCTTTTCACCCTCATGTACACCTTTACACCCAGATGGTGCTCATCTGGGCCTGAGGGCCAGGAGTTCCTCCACCTGCTCCCTCCTAGGTCATTATCTTGCCAACAATGCTCTGCTATGTTGAGAAGCTTCTCAGCATGAAGAGCTGTACAGTCCAAGGGTTTGAGGGGATGAAAATCATGGGGTCTGTGTCTGGTGAGTGCTCTCCTCCCACTGTGCAGCATTAGAAATTAACCCTTTCTCCAAAGATCCTTCCTATCAGACTGTGCGTCCAATTAAAACACTATGCAACCCAGTTTGCTGTTAGGACACACTCAAAAATCTCAACAGCCCTCCCTCAAGTGGCAAATAGTATAATTCCCATTTCTGTCAAAGTGAGACAAGTGGCCTGGGCAGTGGTTCTCCCACCCAGTCACTGTCCTCTAACAATTCACCAAGCATGGGGAAAGGGGGTACAAAGAGAGAGGATACCACCAGCATAAATATAGGTTTTCCTTGACATGCAGATTAGCACAGTATTAACCAAATTGATCAATCCAGTCATCTGCTTCCAGAGAGAATCCTGTATTACAAAAGTTACAAAATATTTAAGGGATCTGCTTGATTCCTAAAAATTTCCAAGAATGGAGAGCCCTTGGCCATTATGTTGGTGGTTTCTCAAAGGGTATTCTGACACTCTTTCCAGTTTGGTAGAAATTGTAGCCACCCAGGTGTTTTGCTTTCTAATATTTTCAGAACTTGATTGCTTTTGGAGCCCACATCCATCCTAGCATATAGAAGGGAAGAGAAGCAACCTGACCTGAGGGTTAGCAATTTAGGGAAATGATAGCTTGATTGTGTCCAGGATAGTTTTTTGGGTTTGGTTTTGTTTTGTTTTACTTTTCAGCTGCCCCGCTTTGTGGGACAGTTTATGGTATGTCAACTCATTGAATGCTGCCATAAAGAAACCCATGAAATGCTGACACCCCAATAAAGCCCTTACGACAACTCATATTGAAGCTCCTTTATTTCTTCTGGATGGCACAGCAAACAACCAACCCCTCAGAATGTCAAGCCTTGCATTACTTTGCTTTAGCAGAAGGCCAGAGCCTGCTAAACAATGAGAATGCAGAGAGTTAGAGGTTGAAAGCGGCCAAGAAACTAAAACAAACTAACCAGAAGTATTTTTTTTATGTGACTCTGCATATATATGTGTATATGATGAAACAAGATCTTTCTGGGGTTAAAAAGAAGCAGTAAGGTTGAGAAGTTTGTTCCCGTGCGCAGAGTGATGATTCCTGGTATTCTGGATCCGATTGAGAGTCCCAAAATTTCCCTCATCTCTTTTTCCTCTCCTGTAAAATGGATATAATTCTTCAAAAGGATCCAAGATCAGAATAATGTCAATCAAAAGTCTATCATTCTCAATTTAACACTCAGAAACGTGGACATTTGTATCACCTGCCTGTTCCTCTGAATTTCTTCTTGTCTAAGCTCATTTCCCCCCATGGAAAAGGAAGTTTAAAATACACCTCTCCTGTTGTGTGGTCTAGCTTTTACTTAGGTCAGATGAAAAGATGCCTCTGCACTGTTTCCCTCCAAGTGTCCTTAACACTTCATGACTTGGCAGTAGCATCCTTCAATCCTTGTCTCTTGAAATGTTTTATGAGGATAAATAAGCCTGTTAACAGAGACAAATAGCAACAGAGGAAAAGATACACAAAGAAGTATGAGGCTGAGATATGAAAGAAGATGGCAAGCCAGTGAGATAAGAATATGTAAAAGGTGACAGCAGTTGACAAAAATGACCAAGAAGGCTCTGATCTCAATATTGAATCAGAGAATTTCAGCCCCTGAAAATGATCAAGAAAGCTCATGGGATAAAGACACCAAAAGTTAGGATACTCGGGTTCTCTCAGCGCTGGAATACAAGATGACAGTATGAGGGGATGAATAAGAGCAGAAGCGTCAGACAAGCTCCAGTTTGAACACAACCCCTACTGCTTGCCCACTGTATGCATAAGACCCTTTGCCACCCATGCTCTATAATTTCAGAATTCCCATGATGGTATCACGATGTAGGAAATGATTGGCTCACAGCAGCTGAGGCCAATTCCCAGATTTATGTCTCTGCACTGAGTATGACTTATGGAATGACTTATGGAAGAGACTTCATAAAACCGTAGTGTTGAAAGACAGAAGACACAGGGAAGGTGGCAAATTCACCTGTATCACCATCCCTTTCTTAATTCTGCTTTTCCTACAGACTTTTTTCCATGTGCTGATTTTCACCTTTGGTTTTATGACATTGCAATGCTGACATGTCCTTTCTCTCTTTATCCCCTCCTCATAATCTTCCTCTTCTTTTATTTTGTACACTCTATGCTCTCGTGGTGGCCTGCCTCTGAAATGACCCTACCTAGTATTATTATCTTTATGTACTCCTGTCCCTTCCAAAAAGAATAGGGTGGACCTATCAAATAAAATATTGCAAGCATGATGGCATGTGATTTCTGAGGCTAGGTCATGAAAGCTGGGAGACTTTCACTCGTTCTCTCTCAGATCACATACCCTGGGGGGAATCCAGCTGACATGTGATGAGCACATTCATGAAGCAACACTATGGAGAGGTCCATATGGCAAGGAACTGAGCCTTCCTATGAACAGTTTATGTGAGTAAATCACCTTGGAAATGGATCTCTAGCCTTGATCAAGCCTTCAGGTGATGACTATGCTCTAGCCTACAGCTTAACTGCAATCTCATAAAGATGTTCCAAGCCAGATCAGGGAAATACAAATCAAAACCACAATGAGATATCACCTCACACCAGTCAGAATGGCTAAAATCAACAAGTCAGGAAATGACAGATGCTGGCGAGGATGCGGAGAAAGGGGAACCCTCCTACACTGTTGGTGGGAATGCAAGCTGGTGCAGCCACTCTGGAAAACAGCATGGAGGTTCCTCAAAATGTTGAAAATAGAACTGCCCTATGACCCAGCAATTGCACTACTGGGTATTTACCCTAAAGATACAAACATAGTGATCCAAAGGGGCACGTGCACCCGAATGTTTATAGCAGCAATGTCCACAATAGCCAAACTATGGAAAGAACCTAGATGTCCATCAACAGATGAATGGATCAAGAAGATGTGGTATATATACACAATGGAATACTATGCAGCCATCAAAAGAAATGAAATCTTGCCTTTTGCGACAACATGGATGGAACTAGATCTTTTCATGCTCAGTGAAATAAGTCAAGCAGAGAAAGACAACTATCATATGATCTCCCTGATATGAGGAAGTGGTGATGCAACATGGGGGCTTAAGTGGGTAGAAGAAGAATCAATGAAACAAGATGGAATTGGGAGGGAGACAAACCATAAGTGACTCTTAATCTTACAAAACAACTGAGGGTTGCTGGGGGGAGGGGGGTTGGGAGAAGGGGTGGGGTGGGGTTATAGACATTGGGGAGGGTATGTGCTTTGGTGAGTGCTGTGAAGTGTGTAAACCTTGCGATTCACGGACCTGTACCCCTGGGGATAAAAATACATGTTCATAAAAAATAAATAAATAAATAAACATTTTTAAAAAATTAAAAAAAAAAAAAAAAAAAGATGTTCCAAGCCAGAACCACCTAGCTAAGCCCCACACTTAGATTCCTGACTTGGAAAAATTGTGTGATAATAAGGGCACATTGTTTTAAGCCATTAAGTTTGGGGGGAATTTGTTACACTAATACAATCTCCCATCATATGTTTTGGCCTCTTGGTAAGAGGCCATTCCATATTGATTCATTATCCATATCACATTAGGATCCCAAAATCTGTACAGTTATCTCTGGTATAGATTTTCATAACTTATACCATGACTTCCACTGACTGAACACTTTTTTTTCCCCATTCAAACTACATATTCCACTGAGACCAAATTTCTTTCCTACAAAGATTCACTTCAGATGCCCTTACATTTGATTATTGTCATGCTCTAGAGCTCTTTAGGAATTTTCATATCCAGTATATACTTCAATTTTAACATAATTTTGTAGAGTAGGAAGGGGAAAAAATATTAGTCCCATTTTATAGATGAGGAAATTTGAGACCCAATGTATTTAAATACTGATTTGCTCAAAAACACAACTATTTAGTGGTAGAACTAGAATTGGAAACCTGGTCTTTTTCCACTGCTCTGTCTCTTCAAGATAAGTAAATCAAATATGCAGTGATCTAGCTTTACGATTTGATATCTAGACAATTTAATGTGGACTCAGCCACTGCAGATTTTTGTAAATGTGGAGACTTCACATATACACTTATGTGAAAAATGAAATGCTACCAATTGTTCCAGTTATCCTCTGCCCTATAAGAAAGCATCACAAAATTCGATGTCTTAAAACAACAATGCGTTATTATATCTCTCTTTCCTCTGGGGGTTGATGAGCTGAGCTTGGTAGTTCTCATTCTGGATCCATTCGTTTTAGCATTACAGTCCTAGGTTTTGAGACCTGAGGCATCCCATGTGTGCTGCCTGGCCTGGGACGCCTGTAAGTGCTGACAGTGGGTTAACTATATCTCTTTCTCTAAATGTGGACTCCCCCTGTGGCTAGCTTTTGTTTCTTTTCAGAAAAAAAAAATCTTAGTGGAATCAAACATCTTATAAGGCAATTGAATTCTTCTTTGCTTTCTAAGAGCAAGCCTTTTAAGAGGCTTGAGCAGAAGCTGCAAGTCTTCTTATGATCTAAGCTCAGAAGTCTCAGAATGTCACTTCCACTATATTCTGTTGGTTAAACAAGTTTCTAAGTCCAGTAGGGAAAGGTAAAAACAGACACCCACCTCAATGGGGGTAATGCATTCAGGAAAGAAAGGAAAAGATGTGGCGTTCTTGGAGACATGGCATCACAGTCTACCCTCTGGCTCCAAAAATGTATGATCCTCCTTCATGCAAAATACACTCATTCTCTTCTAAGACTGACAAAGTTTTATTCCATTACAGAAACAACTCAAAATCCAGAATCATATCATCTAAGTTAGGTTCAGAGCAAATAAGCCTCCTTTGGAATAGTTCCTTGAGTATACTTTCTTTTGATCTGAAAAATTATGCAATAAATAGTTCTCTGCCCACTCACCCACCCAAAACATATAATGATGAGACAGGCATAGGAAAACTACAATGTACCCTAGTGTTGTAAAAGAAGAGCAATAAATCATACCATAGCAGTCATTGTGTCAGAATTCTGAAATTCTACAGGGCACATGTTGCTAGTTCCTTGGTGAAGGACCAGTCTTACTTCCAGAAAATAATTCTTCATTCTTTCCTCTGGGCTTGTGTTTCGATCATCTGAATTTTCTTTTCTTTTCCATGAGAAATGGCCCTTTTTGACACTGAGCAGCCTCCTCATTTATTTCCTGCTTGAACAAGATTGGGGCTCTAAATGCTTTCTCTACACTGTATCTGTCCCTTTGAGTGCAAGCTGAGATAATTCCTTTAGAAAAATGTGCAGTCTTCCTTATATCAAATTACAATCCATTCACTGACACAAAGGCCATAGTCCTTTTCTCTTTCCAAGACATCCCCCTTTCCCTTTTCTCCTTTGGCCTCAGAATAGGAATACTGTGGAACAGTACTCCGAAGGTTCTTAGATGCTTTTTGTCAAGTTTAAAGTGGCTACAATGTATTTCCTTAACATTCTCTTCTAGTGGAGGAAGTCTAAGAGGCAGAGACTTAATATTCTTAGAAGGCCTCCTAAGCATTCCCTTAACTCTTTAGGAGGTCTCAACAAAGGTCTTCTAGCTTTGAAACTTTTACTCTGAAACCATAACTTACTCATAATGCCCTGGATTTTATCTTTTCCCTGGGGACATTTCTAGTGTGAAGGAGTTTTGCTAGGAGAGAATGAGAATGAGAAATAATTTTATTTTTGAAGCCATTAAGGCAGGATTCATTTACATTTCCTCTAAATTCTGCTTAAAACTAAATCGTTCCTTCTTCAGTTCATCTCTACTCTTATTTTACAATACGCAGCTAGAAGAAGCCATTTGGCACCTTTTACATTCTGCCTGCAAATCACTCTGGCCAGATCCATAAGATTATTTGGTACTCTTTCTTTTTTCCACATTATTACAGGTGACAGTACCATCCAAATTTCCATCCTATATATAACAAGTTCTCCCTTTTTTCTAACCTCCAGCAACATTTTCTTTTCTGTCTTTCAAGCCCTCATCAACAGTCCCTTTGAGGTCTTTCCAGATTTCACTATCAGAATCTTTGTGGATATTCCAACTTCCACTCAATGCCCAGTTTGAAAGAAAATGCCACATGCTCTAAGTTTATTATATAGCAGCACTTCCCTTTGGGGTACCAAAATTTTATGATAGTTATCAACTGTTGTTTTAAAAACTATCCCAGAACTTATTTCACTTCAAGACTTGTTATAAAGCGATAGTAATTAAGACAGTGTGGTATTGGTGAAAGAATAGAAAAATCAGTCAGTGAAATAGGATAGATATCACAGAATAGACCCATATAAATGTAGTCAGATGACCTTTGACAAGGGAGCAAAGGCAACATGATGAAGCAAAGTTAGTCTTTCAGCACATAGTGTGGAAAAACCGGCCACCCACAAGCAAAAAAAAAAAAAAAAAAAAAAAGGAATCTAGACCTTATTTATACCTTATTCATTTATACCCTTCATAAAAACCACATTTAATACCCTTCACAAAAATCAACTCACAAACTGAGGGTTGCTAGGGCTGGGAGGCAGGGAAAGGGTGACTGGGTTACGGACATTGGGGAGGGTACATGCTATGGTGAGTGCTGTGAAATGTGTAAGACTGATGATTCACAGACCTGTACCCCTGAAGCAAATAATACATTATATGTTAAAAAAAAAAAAAAAAAAAAGGATCAGGGGAACCTGGGTGGCTCAGTGGGTTAAGCCTCTGCCTTCAGCTCAGGTCATGATCTCAAGGTCCTGGGATCAAGCCCCGCATTGGCTCTCTGCTGAGCAGGGAGCCTGCTTCCCCCTCTCTCTCTGCCTGCCTCTCTGCCTACTTGTGATCTCTCTCTCTGTGTGTCAAATAAGTAAATAAAATCTTTTTAAAAAAAAATTTTTAAAAAGGATCACAGATCAAAATTTAAAACAAAAACCTATAAAATTCCTAGAAGGTAGCATAGGAGAAAACCTAGTTATAGCTTGGGTATAGGTATGATTTTTGGATATAACACCAAAGTTAATCCACAAAAGAGGTAGTCGATAAGTGGGACTTCACTAAAAATAAAATCTTCTCTTCTGTGAAAGACACTGTCAAGAGAGTAAGAAGACAAGTCACAGACTGGGAGAAAATATTTACAAAAGCCACAGCAAAGAACTGTTACCAAAATACACAAAGAACATTTAAAACTCAACAATTAAAAAAGCAAACAACTCAATTTAAAAATGCACCAAAGACCTTAACCAACACCTCAGCAAAGAAAATATACAAATGGCAAATAAGCATTTGAAAAATGCTCCACATCACTTGTCATCAGAGAAATGGAATTTAAAACACAATGAGACACCACTACACACCTATTAGAAAGGGCCAAAATCTGGAACATTGATAATACCATATGGTTTTGCGGGTGTGGAGCAACGGGAGTTCTCATTCATTCTTGGTGGGAATGCAAAATAGTACAGCCCCTTTGGAAGACAGTTTGGCAGTTTCTTACAAAATTAATCATACTCTTACCATAAGATGCAACACTTATGCTCCTTGGTATTTACCCAAAGAAGCTGAAAATGTAGGCCGACACAAAAACCTACATACCAATGTTTATAGCAGCTTTGGTTATAATTGCCAAGACTTGGAAATAACCAAGATGTCCTTCAGTAGGTGAATAGATAAATAAACTGTGGTATAATCAGACAATGGACTAATATTCAGTGCTAAAACATAAATAAGCTATCAAACCATAAAGAGACATGAAGAAAGAAACCAATCTGAAAAAGGTAAATACTGTGTGATTCCAACTATATGACATTCTAGAAAAGGGAAAACTAGGTGGACAGTAAAAAAGATAAGTGGTTGCCAGTGGTTTAGGGAGGAGAAGAGATGAATAGGCAGAGCAAAAAGGATTTTTTTAGGACAGTGAAAATGATACCATAAAGACAAATGATGCTATTATACATTTATCCAAACATTTATCCATTATAAATTTGTCCAAACCTATATAGTGTACAATACCAAGAGTAAACATATTGCAAGTTATGGACTTTGGCTGATTATGGTGTGTCAGCTTAGTTTCATCAGTTGTAACAAAGGGACCACTCTAGTGGTGGATATTGATAATGGGGCAGGCTGTGATTGTTTGGAAGTAGGGGACATATAGGAAATCATTCTACCTTCCTCTCAATTTTGCTGTGAACCTCAAACTGCTCTAAAACTTAAAGCCAATGCAAAAAAAAAAAAAAAAAAGAAAGAAAGAAAGAAAAAGAAAAAAAAAATTTCCAAACTTTAGTGACTTAAAATAATAATATATCATTAACTCTCATGGTTCTGAGAGTTGATAGATTCATCTTGATAGTTGTCACCTGGCTGTCAGATGACTGTGATCAGATAGCAGCTGAAACCCGAGCTATCTGAGAGTTTCTTCACTCTTGTACTCAGTGTAAACAACTAGGAGGGCTGGTTTCTTGGGCGTTTCTGTCCCTTCCTGCAGATTTTCCACATGGCTATCCTGCACCTCCTCAGATCACAGCAGTCTCAGGGTAGCTAGGCTTCTTACATGGTGGTTGGCTTCTCCCAGAGTGATCTTTCTAAGAAGTCCACATAAATTACCATACCAGAGGTTCCAGCATTTCCTCAGTCCACAGCACTGACGGTGTCTCAGTATCATTTTTACAATGTCCCTTGGTCAGAATAAACCATACACAAAAAACAAAGGGAAAAAAAAACCATAATGGCCCATTTATTAAGTAGTTACATCAAACAAATTGATAAGCTTTTATTTCCTAATAATTTTTAGTAACTATTTTTTTTAAAACCCATACATTGAAAAAATATACTTTTGTTTAATTCCTAAATAAGTACAATTACTCATGGTACACATACACCTCCTGGGCACTACACAACTTCTCAAACCTCAAATCAAATTAGACACACTGGATGCCATAACATGTGTTTCCTATTCCACAATAACTTTTGTGCAATATTTGTTTTATTTTATCATAGGAATCACCAAAACCCAAGACTTGTATGGTATTAAATCATTAAAATAAATGTGACACACTATTAACATTGTGAACTATGTTGAACTTGTGGTTTTTACAATGTCTGATAGATGCCCAGTAGTTTTCCTCAAAATTACTTTTATTTCCTTAAAAATAAATCATGGTGTCCCTGTGAATTTGCTGTAGCACCCAAGGAGCCTCAGCCCAGTTTGGAAAACACTGTACTATGCCAATCAAATTCTGAAATTAAATGAGGAATTTAAGGAAATGTTTTTCATTGAGTCCCATCTTTAACTTCCTGTCCCTATCTATCCAATAGTTGGCCAGGCAGACACAGATTCAGCTCTTTGGCCAACATCGTAAGACATGCAAGCAGAACTGAGGTAAAGTTTGGGTTTCTCTTTCATTCACAGAGTCTCTAAAGCATGTCAAGGAAGTCACTATTTATTTGCACACCATTTAGAAATAGCATTAAGTTCTTACATCTCTGAATTTGTATATTCAGTTTACTCACAAAATGCCTAAATTAGCAGTAGTTATGCAACACTTAATTTAACACTTAATTAATTAATTGTAGATATGGACATCTGTCTGGAAAATGGAGAGAAAATTCCTGTGGGAATTCTATCCATTTGCAATACTTTGCTTAGAAATCTCCTCAGCTAAATATAGCAGGTTATTAATTACAGTTTCTACTTTCCACAAAAATACTAGAAAACAATTTGGCCCAATGTCTTCACCACTTTACAGCAAAAATTACTTTTCCTCCAATTTCCAATGATGTGTTCCTCATTTCCATGTGCGACCACACAAAAACCATCTTTGATGTCCATGTTTCTACCAACAATCTCTTCAAGGCAATCTCAGCTTTTTTAACAAGTGCTTCAAAGGTTTTCTAGACTCTACTTATTAGCCAGTTTCAAAGTCACTTCCACATTTTTAGTAATTTGTTGTACCAGGACCCCACTTCTAGTTAGCAAAATCTGCCTTGCTCCACTAGGGCCCCCATAACAGAATACCACAGACTGGGTGGTTTGAACAACAGAAATTTATTTTCTCATAGTTCTGGAGGCTGGAAGTCCAATGTCAGAGTGCTGACAGGTTTCATTTCTCCTGAGGCTTTTCTACTTGGCCTGCACTTCTCTCTTCTTACTACTCACATGGCCTTTTTTCTGGGCCTGCACATCCCTGGTATCTTTTCTTCTCCTTATAAGGATACCAGTCCTGTAGGACTAGAGCCCCAACTTTAAGACGCCGTCTAAAATGTTACCTCTTTAAAGTCCCTAACTCCAAATACATACAGTCACATTGAGGGTCATGGCTTCAACATATGAAGATTAGGGGGAAACAATTCATTCCATAACAGGAATGTATGGGGAAGAGTGTGCCCTGTGTAATTTCCTTAAGGGATTTTTCTTCTGAAGCATAGGTTCTTATATCTTTATATACTGGTTTCTGGTGATCCTCGATGCCCCAGAAGTTGCATGAAAAATATCATGTATATGAACTTTTGTGGAGAGAGGATCTATATTTTCTGTTCCAAACTCTGTATCCACCATGGAAAGATTTTTAAAAGATGGCAAGTCCCATGCTCAGACATTCGGGCATGGATTTTTTTGTAGCGTTCTCCATTCGATTCTAATGTGCAGCCAAGTTTGAGAATCACTAGTCTAAAGCTTTTTTATTTAAATTGCAACCTGAGAACCAGTAGCATCTGAATCACCTGGAAACTTACTGGAAACACTGAATCTATAGAATCTGCATTTTTATAAATTGCATAAATAATTTGTCTTATATGCCCATTAATGTTTAAGGAGTGCTTTTTTATAGTTTTCCTCAGATTTTAACCACAAAATATTCAAAACCACTAAGAAATTTTTTTTTCAATCTGTGAATTTTAGGATAGCTTACATAGCAGTCCTTGTTCTTTTGTTTGCTATTGGATCTATTTTAAAGACGAGGTCATGTCAGGGTCAGTTGCAAACAAGTAATCCATGAAGTAACAGTACAGTAAAATACACCCTGGCTCAACCACAGATTACATATTATTATCTGCTATTCATCACTGCAAACATTATGCATAATTGCTCAATGACCAACTGTTGGTCTACACAGCATTTACCCTAAAGATACAAAGCGCTCTTAATAAAGAAAACAGTAGCTGGCTTGTGTTAATACTGAAACAAAATAAAAAGAGAAAAAGGTCTGAAGACATAGAGGTTAGGGTAAGATGGGTGAAAGGGAGACATGGTATTTCAGTGTCTGAACATTAGAATCTCAATCTTAATACCTAAGACTTTGAACAAGTGATTCTTGACCTCTACCAAACCATCTCCCATCATTCCTATGGTTATTTTGAATAAATAGGATGGAACTGGATTGGGAATGAGGAACAGAAACAAGGAAAAATTCCTGTGAAGAAGGATAAATTAGCAGATAAATTTCTCTAGGTAACTTACTGGATGAATTTCACTGAAGGAATTGCTTTTTTTTTTTTTTTTTTTTAGGATTTTATTTATTTATTTTGAAAGAGAAGTGCATGAGCAGGGGTAGGAGCAGAGGTAGAGGGAGAGAAAATCCCAAGCGGACACCCTGCTAAGCATGAAGACCCAGGTGGGGCTTGATCTCAGGACCCTGAGATAATGACCAGAGCTGAAATCAAGAGTCTGATGCTTAATACAGTGAGCCACCCAGGTACCTGTGGATGAATTATTCTTAATGATAACAAGAAAAATCATAATTAACTGCCTTTTTATAAATTAATTTCATAAATCAATCCATTCAGAAAATCACTACATTTTCAAGTCTATTTTTAAATTACTATAAAATTTTTGTATGACACTACAGATAGAGGAATTTTAGTTGAGCTTTATATATTTGCAGAAGCCAAGAAACATTTATTCTTCTAGGCCACCTCAGCATACAGTCACTCCTTCAGAGATTCCTCATTCATTTTTACTTCCTATGTGTCTACTACCATCCTCACTGCAACCCATGGACATTGGCCCTAGATGAGCTGTAGAGGGTCTCTGGAACTAGTATGAATCTAATTCTGCCTTTCAGAGCTAATAATCAAGCAGCGATGCCAGGTGGACCAGAAGTGATAGTAAACAAATAAATTACCATCTTTTTTTTTTAATTACCATCTTTAACAGCTAAATGTTTAGATAGTACAAACCTGTGACTATCAAGAAGACTTTGTTTCACTATAAACCTTATAAAATATCTGCATTAGGATGTTCATCTCTGATCACTGATACAGCTGATAAACACTATTTTTAAAATCAAATATGTCATTTTAAAAGTCTATATAAAGGGGCACCTGGGTGGCTCAGTGGGTTAAAGCTTCTGCCTTCAGCTCAGGTCATGGTCCCAGGGTTCTGGGATGGAGCCCACATCGGGCTCTCTGCTCAGCAGGGAGCCTGTTTCCTCCTCTCTCTCTGCCTGCCTCTCTGCCTACTTGCGATCTCAGTCCATCAAATAAATAAGTAAAATCTTTAAAAAAAAAGTCATATAAAATACTTGAGATTATTCATTACCATCAATATTTGAAAATAATGTGTATTTTATCTAACTATTAATTGAGTGTTTAATACAAACCAATAATTATTTTAATCTTCTGTTTGTATGTTCATTCTTTTATATTCTTTTACTTTCAGACTTTCTGTTCTTATGTTTGAAGCACATTCTTCATAGTAGCATATATTCAGTCTGACAATTTTAGTATTTTACTTGGAACATTTAGTCTATTGACATTGAAAGTAATTACTAAAAGATGTAAATTACTATCTGGCAGATTACTGTTTATTTCTATTTGACCAATCTGTTTATGTTTTTATATTCTTATTTCCTGCTTTTATCTTTTAAATTAATATCTGATTATTTGTTTAATACAGTTAATTATTACACAACCTCTCTTTAGTAGCTTATTAGTTTTACATTTTTGCAAGTGATCCTAGAAATTAAAATATACATCTTTAATTATATTCTAATAGGAATTATTAGCTCTGACACTTCCCTTCAATTCTAGAAACTTAGTATATTTAAAATCTAGTATGTCTGTTCCCAAATTTCATTTTTAATTGATATACACTTTAATCCTATATCTATTTTTAAATCCACAAGAGAAAACATTATTATTACTTTGTCCAAGTAAGATTTATTTATGTTTACTCACATATTAACACTTTTTATTGTTGTTCTTTTTCTTATATTTGCCTACTTATGCCTAGGGCTATTTCTCTTTCATATGAAGAAATTTTTTTAGTGCACCTTTGCTGTTAACAAATTGTTTTAGATTTTGTTTATTACTGTCTTTATTTAAGCTTTGAAGAATAATTTTTACATACATCATTCTAGATGAATAGGGTTATTTGGAGTTTGTTTGTTATTTTGGCATATTAAAGATGTTCTGTTAATTTCTGACTTACATTTTCACATTGAAAAGTTAGCTGTTAGTCTTTTGCTGCTCTTTCAAGGTAAAATGTACTTGCCTTTGGTTTCAAGATTTTCATTTTTTTTTTTTAATTTTATGTAGCTTTACTATAATGAGCCCAGGTTTCTTTTTTTTTTTTTTTTTTTAAGATTTTATTTATTTATTTGACAGAGAGAGAGAGAGGGAGAGCAAGCACAGGCAGACAGAGTGGCAGGCAGAGTCAGAGGGAGAAGCAGGCTCCCTGCCGAGCAAGGAGCCCGATGTGGGACTCGATCCCAGGACGCTGGGATCATGACCTGAGCCGAAGGCAGCTGCTTAACCAACTGAGGCACCCAGGCGACCCGAGCCCAGGTTTCTTTATACAGGTATACCTCCTTTTATTGTATTTTGCTTTATCGTGCTTCACAGATACTGCATTGTTTTACAAATTGAACGTTTGTGGTAACCCTGCATTTAGCAATTCTATGGGCACCATTTTTCCCAAAGCATTTGCCTATTGTGTATCTCTGTGTTACATTTTGATGTCAAACATTTTCATTATTGTTATATTTCTTATGGTGATCTCTGATTGGTGCTCTTTAAGGTTACTATTTTCATTGTGTTGGGATTCTATGAACTGCACTCATATAAGAGGGTAAACTTAATCAATAAATGTGTGTTCTGACTGTTCCACTGAGCAACCGTTGCCCCATCTCTCCCTTTTCTCTAGGCTCTCCATTCTTTGAAACAGGACAATATTGAAATTAAGCCAATTAATAACCTTACCATGGTCTCAAGTGTTCAAGTGAAAGGAAAAGTCATATGTCTCTCCCTTTTAATCAAAAGCTTAGTGAGGGGGGCATGTCAAAAGCTGTGATAGGCTGAAAGCTAGGCCTCTCACACCAAAGAGTAGTCAAGTTGTGAATGCAAAGGGAAAGTCCCTGAAGGAAATTAAAAGTGCTATTCCAGTGAACACACAAACAGTAAGGAAGTGTAACAGCCTTGGGGTGCCTGGGTGGCTCAGTCAGTTAAGCATCTGCCATTGACTCAGATCATGATCTCAGTGTCCTGGGATCAAGCTCCACTTCACACTCCTTGCCCAGTGGCGAATCTGCTTCTCCTTCTCTCTCAGCCCCTCCCCCCAACTCATCCCCTGTCTTTCCCTCAAATAAATAAATAAAATATTTTTTTAAAAGTGTAACACCCTTATTGCTGATGTGGAGACAGTTATTGTGGTCTAGATAGAAGATCAAACCAGCAACAACATTCCAGGAAGCCAAAATCTACTCCAAAGCAAGGTCCTAATTCTCTTCAATTCTATGAATTCTAAGGCGGAGAGAAGTGAGGAAGCTGCAGAAGAAGTCTGAAAATGGCAGAGGTTGGTTCATGAGTTGTAAGGAAAGAAGCCTTCTCCATAACATAAAAGTAGAAGGTGGAGCAGCAGGTGCTAATGTGAAAGCTGTAGCAAGTTATCTAAAGGTTCTAGCTAAGATCATTCATGCAGGGGGCTACACTAGAAAACAGATTTTCAGAATAGACAAGTAGTCTTCTGTTGGAAGAAGATGCCATCTAGGACTTTCACAATTAGGGAGTCAATGTCTGGCTTCAAAGAGTCAAAGGACTAACGTTGACACTCTATCAGCTCTTGGCTTTCGGCTGAAGCCAATTGTTGTTTACCATTTTCAAAATCCTAAAAGCCTTACCAATTTTGCTAAATCTATTTTGCTGTGCTCTATGAAGGGAACTACAAAGCCTGAATGACAGCATGTCTCTTTACAATATGGTTTACTGAATATTTTAAGCCCACTGTAGAGACTTACTGTTCAGAAAAAAAAAAAAATATATATATATATACACACACACATATATATATTCTTTTTTGAGTATTCTTTTTGAATATTACTGCTCATTGGCAATGCACTTGGCAGCCCAAGAGTTCTGATGGAGATGTAAATAAGATGAATGCTATTTTCATCCCTATTAACAGAACATCCATTCTGCAGCCCATAAAGCAAGAATTAATTTTTACTTTCAAGTCTTATTATTTAAGAAGAACTTTTCCTAAGCTTATGTTTGCCAAAGACAATAATTCTTCTTATTTGGGCAAAGTAAACTAAAAACCTTCTGGAAAGGATTCACTGCTCTGGATGCTATGAAGAACATTCATGATTCATGGGAGGATGTCAAAATATCAATATTAATAGAGGAGTGTGGAAAAAATTAACTCCAACCATCATGGATGACATTGAGGGCTTCAAGACTTCAGTGGAGAAAGTAACAGCAGATTTGGTGGAAACAGCAAAAGAACTAAAATTAGAAGTAGAGCCTGAGGATGTGATTGAATTGCTGAAATCTCATTATAAAAATTTAATGGATGAGGAATTGCTTCTTATGGATGAGCAAAGAAAATGGTTCTTGAGATGGAATCTACCTCTGGTGAAGATACTATGAAGATTATTGAAATGATGATAAAGGGTTTAGAATATTATGTAAACATAGTTGATAAAGCAGTAGAAGGGTTTGAGAAGATTGATTCCAGTTTTTAAAGAAGTTCTATGAGTAAAATGTTATCAAACAGCATCGCATGCTGCAGAGAAATCATTCATGACAGGAAGAGTCAATTGATATGGCGAAGAAAGGTAACATTTTTTAGCAATAGAATATTTTGAGGTATAATTAAAGATTATACATTGTTTTTTAGACATAATGCTATTCACACTAAACAGACTCCAGTATAGTGTAAACATAACTTTTACATGCACTGGGAAATAAAAGAAAATTCATTTGACTTGTTTTATTACAATATTTGCTTTATTGCAGTGGTCTGGAACTGAGCTTGCAATATTTCTGAGATGTGCCTGTACTTATCCTGCTGGGGTTCATAGAGATTCTTGAGTTTGTGGTTTGCTGCTTTTTATCAGCTCATAAAAATTACCAAATATTCAAATATTTTTATAAGTCATTCTAATGCTCTTCTACTTCTGGGACTACAATTACATTATCTTAGATTTACTGTGTTCAATATGTTCCTTAATCTCTTCTCTGTATTTTAATAATTTTTCCTCAGTGCTTCAGTCTGGATATTTCCTACTGACCTCTATCCTTCTCTTCTGCTGTGTCAAATCTAATGTTAAAACTATCTATTGAGTTCTTAATTTCAGCAATTATATTTTTTAGTCTAGAATTTACATGTGATTTTGTTCAGTTGTTTCATGTCATAGCTTCTTATTCTAAAAGAGTTTAAGATTCACAAGGCATTGCAAGAATAGTACAGAGTTCCTATATACCTAATAATAATATCTTACATACTCAAACACATTATCAAAACCAGACAATGATGTTGGAACAATACCATTAACTATTAATAAAGTAAAGAAATTACTCAGATTGTGTGTGTGTGTGTGTGTGTGTGCACATGTATATGTTTCTGGAAATTTTTATCACTTGTATAGAATTGAATGACTATTACCACACCATTTGATATTTTAAAGTTAAATTCCAAGTCCTCTACTGAAATTTTATTTTTGTTGCTCTTTTCCTGTTTTTTTTTTAAATATTTTAATTATTTAGTTATTTTAAAGATCTTGTCTGAGAAAGACCTAGAAGTGATTTGAATACTGGAATTTTCTACTTTTTTTTCTCAGTTTTCGGTCCTGTTTTTTGGCATACCTGACAATATTTTACTGGCTGCATGACACCAAAAATAATAAGTTGTAGTAGCCCTAAATGAAGTTATATTCTTCCTAAGAGGGTTTATTCTTTCCTCTGTGAGGCAGAGTGTGGAGCTGATACCTCAACACAATCCCCTTAAGGAGGGATTGCAATTTTAGTAAGGCTCAATTTAGTTCTGGTTGCTCTTCAAAGGTCCCAGTTGAGAGCCAGAAGTTTGTACCAGGTACCTTTCACACTGGTACATCCTGAACACCCTGTTCTGTTTTTCAAAGGCTTTCTGTTAAGGTTCTTAGCCTCCATCCCTGAAATCTCAAATTTTGGCAAATGTCTTGATCGAAACTGGCCAAGTATGTTAGACTCAATTCTGTAGCCTTTCTTCTGATCCAGGTCCCTCAAATTTCTAATGTTTGTCTCTCCAGCTCCTGAAGAAAGCCAAAAGGGCTGCTTATTTTTGTGCATCTTAGCACTGGTCTTCCGCCCAAGACCTTCATCTGAATTCTCAGCCTCTTGTTTTAAGCCCAGAATCAGTAAGTACCTTAAGGGGAAAAAGAGCTGTAGCATGTTGAGTCGCATCCCTGAGGTTTCTCCTTCTGGGGTATTTTGGACCTCCAGTCTTGCATGCCTCAGTATATTTCTGCCTTTAAATAGATTTTTTTTAACGTGACATTTTTAGTTGTTCTCAGAGAGAGCACGGGTCTACTACAACCTAATCTATCGTAGTCAGAATCTGGAAATCCAGAATTGCCTAACTCTAGATTTTATATTTTGATTGGTGTTGGGGAAAGAAAGGCAGACAATAAACAACAAACAGAATTTGAGCAAGATAATTTCAGAGGATGATAAATGCTATGATGAAAATAAACAAGATGATGTGAAAATCATGAGGTAGCAAACTGCCTTACATCTTGCATCTGAGGAAACTACATCTTACAACGTGCCTGGGCTTATCATTATGGACTGAAGATTTGGGCCCCTTCCCCCATCAATTCACATGTTGAAATCTCATTCCTGATGTGTTGGTGTTTGGAAGTGGGGCCCTGGGGAAGTGGTTAGGTCATGAGTGGGATTAAAAGAGACCACAGAGAGCTCCTCTGCCCCTTCCGCCATGTGAGGACACAGAGAGAAGAACCAGGAAGGAGACCCTCACCAGACACCGAATCTGGTGACAACCTGATCTTGGATTCTGGCCACCAGACATAAGATTTTTTTTTTTTTTCTTAGAAGCACCCAGTTAATGGTATTCTGTTGTAGGAACCCAAATGGACTAAGACACTTATCTTACTAAAGACACAGTGAAGAAAAGCTCTTATTATCCCCATTTTGTAGATGAGAATATCTTCATCTCTGGACACAATTGTTGTTCACCTTCCAGCAGCCAGACCAGGCTGGAGAACATCAGGTAATAAAATAGTGGGGGAAGAAATACTAAATCTGACCCCTAATCATTAGGGATTACACACTTCAGCACAAAGACCCCTGACTAACCCAGACCAGGGAAGAGAGAAAATCTTCCAAGACTTCACCATTCCATACCTTTAGTGCCTGCTAGGAAAGAGGCAACTGGAGAGCACTTTGGTAAATGGAGCTTCCTAGGTCTGCCTTTAGCAATTGAGGGAGCCATCTATTCTGAAGCCTGCTAAGCTGCCATAACTCACAGGTCTTCCTAATTCAGATGGGTTTGGGAAGCTGGACCCTGGAAATAAGCTTTCCCCACCACTGCACTTCACTCAGCTCTCAGCCTTACATCATTTCCAAAGCATTAAGCAGTCTGCAACTTGAGAATCCTGCCGCTGGGTGACATCTGTAACATCTGACATCATTTAGAAGACACTGCAAGGGTAAAAGAGCACTTTTTTGATCAGGGACATAAATAATTCTTAGGAAGAAATTAAGTTAAAAGGCTTTTCTTTCCCTAAATGGATTTGCAAGATTTGGCTTCCCAGCCAGGGCTGCCGCAAGGAGCTCTGTTTCAGGGAGTCAAGGAGGTAACTTTGAGCATTTGACACTCAGGCATGATATGCTATGTAGGATAAAGAAGGACACAAAGGGAATTCCCAGGCTATAAGGATGCACTGTTAATTTCTAAAGAAGAGGAGAAACAGGGTGTGGCTACATTATACTATTGGGTGCTCTTAGTGTTAAAAGCAAAGGGAAAAGGGACAGATACTGGATGTCTGTTCAGGAAGGAAAGCCCCTTAATCTCCAGGAATGTTCATCAAGATCTTGGGAAGTTGCAAATGACCATCTCCTGCCAAGAAAGTCCCAGACCTTCTTCTCCATCTCATCCCCACTTGGCAGAATTAAGAAAGACTGGGCTTGTTGTTTTGTCTTTCTAAACTCTATGTCTATAGCAGGAAAAGGAAAAAGAATTAAGAGTCTAACCTTCTTTATAAAACTTACTGAAATTGCTACCAGACCTTTGACAATAACAAGAATTTCCACTTCACCTCATCTCTGGCTTGTAGCACAGGGCAATGCTAAGAGTCAGCATTCCATGGGAACATTCCAAGGTTTACCACCTAAGGCTTCCTGGATCTAGGGTCTGTTAAGAGGGACTGCATGTCCCTCTTAACAACAGAGCAACAGAACCAGCCTCTTACCTCACACCTACAAACTGGTCTCAGCTATATGAATTGAGCAGAAGCTGCAACACAGAGTAGGCATCAAGAAAGAACAAGCATTCCAACACCTTTCATTCCACAACCGTCTCAGCATGAGCAGGATGCAAACTAGGCTGAGGGTTAGAATTCTGGAATCCTGATACTAGAAGCAGCATTAAGCTTTTTGGATCAACTAGGGATTACTCATTTCACAGATGAGGATGCTGTTTCTTCAGACTACATAGCTAATTTACCACAGGGATGTAAACTCTGTAAAGACTGAGAGCATAAGGATTTGATCATCATGGTACCTCTAATGCCTAACAAGAACCAGCATGTAATAGGTGCCTATTATAGTCCAGAAACTGTATTAAGTTCCATGTGGTATGCAGAGATGTATACAATGTGGTCCCACTCAATGTGAAACACACCACCTAGTGGGGGACATGGGCACATAACAGAAAATTACAAAGCGATGCTGCTCATGCTTTCATGAATATATAAGTAAGGTGCCCAGTGGGAAGTCCACGGAAAATAGTAAGTATTGTTGCCTGTGGCCTTCCAATAACTGAGCACTTAATATACTAAAATAAGCATTGAGTATAAAGTAATAGTGAATGAGTTGCTGTCTCTGACCTAATAGAGCTTCCCATCTAATGCAAAAACAATATGCAAAGAGTTGATACCAATATATTGTAGTAAATGGTGATGTAAGTGTAGGACACTTTGGGAACACATGGAAAAGGTGTATGACACAGAAGAGGGAAGGCAGAAAAAAATTTCCAGTGGACATGGCATATAGACTGAAATGAACAGAGCAGAATTTACCCTGTGAAGAAGAAGGAGAAATGGAGTGGGCAAAAAGACATCCCAGGAGGAAGATCTTGATATGTTTATGATGGAGCACAACTTGCAAAGGAAAGGAGTGTCAGATATTTTCAAGGGTAAGGGAGTTCTGGCTATAAGCCAAACTTTATCCAGAATTTCTAAGTAATTTGATCTTGAGAACAGTCTGAACCCACTGAAAATTTTTAAACAATAGAATAATAATAATAGGCTTTTGTTTAGGTCCTCTCAACATGGATTAATAAAGTACAAATAGGCAAAATTGGAGGCAAATTTTCTCATTAGAAGACTGCTGGAATAATTCAGTTGAAAGGTGATAATGTGCATGAACTAACATTTGCCTGAATTCTTAAGTTTCTAATTCTACAATTAAAAATTTGCCCAAAACGACAATGGTGTAAAAGAATACTGTGAGAGTAGAGATACAAAAATAATGAGTGATGTCAAGTGGATATGGTCAGCAGAATCTGTTGGTTGATTAAAGGCAAGGGGTAAAGAAGGAAAAAGCTGAAGTTGACTTGAGGGGTTCTGGCTTGAGTGACTGAGTTGTGCCATTTGTTGTTGCCAGAGTAGAAAGGGAGAAGCATGTAGAAGTTGAGAGGGTGTTACACAAGATGAGGTTGGTTCAATTAAACGTTAAATTGAGGTTCTTCAGAAAGAGAAGGAAACAAGAAAATAGTTATAAAACTTTTTTTTTCTGTTTGATTTTTTATTAATTTTTTATTTTTTTATAAACATATATTTTTATCCCCAGGGGTACAGGTCTGTGAATCACCAGGTTTACACACTTCACAGCACTCACCAAAGCACATACCCTCCCCAATGTCCAA
>NC_081557.1:76889445-76987904 GCF_022355385.1 Mustela nigripes | reverse complement strand
TGCACAGCAAAGGAAACAGTTAACAAAATCAAAAGACAACTGACAGACTGGGAGAAGATATTTGCAAATGACATATCAGATAAAGGACTAGTGTCCAGAATCTATAAAGAACTTAGCAAACTCAACACCCAGAGAACAAATAATCCAATCAAGAAATGGGCAGAGGACATGAGCAGACATTTCTGCAAAGAAGACATCCAGATGGCCAACAGACATATAAAACTTTTTGATGCCGTTCTCCTATGAAACAATGGCTACAATCTTTTATTCTCCTTGTCACACCCACGAAGAAAGAAAGACAGAGAGAGAGAGAGAGAGAGAGAGAGCAAACTGATTAAGTTCATTACTGAAGAATCATTCCGGGAAATGTCTAGCAGCTATGTCTTTAGTGTACAGTTCTCCTTGTTCTGCTCAAGACAGATCATGAGGGTAGAGGATGAATTAGGGAGTGAACAACAATCAGTAGAAAAGGAACATGCACATAGTCCCCACTGTTATGACTGTCCTAGGAGGATCCTTCTTCAGATCCATTCCCAGCTGCCTTCAATATAAAGTAAAGAAAGAAAAGAGAGTGAAGGCAAGTCTGGCAAATCCGATAAAGATGGATGGAAGGGATTGAGACAAAGGAACCTGCCGGCATTGTGTCAGCTTCCACTCACCAGCTCAAAAACAAACTCATTAATTATCTGCCAGCCTGGGCTAAAATAGCCCCAGTGTAAGCACTCCCACACACCCGGCTTGCAGTGAGACAAACAGCCCTGAGCTATACACACCATGGGCTCTTGCTGCTGACGGAATGCAGAACCAGCTCCACCGTGGCCCAGAGCAAGTTCTCCCGAAGGACCCAGACTTTACCTAGCACAGCTTCACTCAGGACCCTCATTATTTCACATTTTGTGTAAGATCATCAAACAAAGCAGACCCTCTGATTTCTTCTCAAACATTTCATTCACTCTCTGCATTCTTTCCATGCAAGGTCTTTAAGCAGAACAAAGATGTCAACTTTTATCACCCACAGACACATGTGCACATGCACGCTTGTGCACACACACGCACAAACGATATGATTGCCTTGATGCTCACCAGTACTTTTATATTGTGAGCTCATAGAGGGCCCGGCCTCGTTGGCCAGCAATTAGAAAATAAATTCATTATTCCACTCAAATTTAGCTAGTCCTCTGCCCTCCCAGACTCAGAGCACGTCCTTACATTCCTCCTGGTTGCTCATTCACTCAGCCTCAACCTCCTTGTCCCAGTGACCACTATGTCCTCTGTATACTAGATCTTACTGCCTCTCCAGTCATTCTTTTTCCACTCCTGTTGGTCAAACTCTGGCTTCAGGCTGTGCCATGCCCCTCCCGACTTGTGCCACAGACCTCTCCACAACCAGTGTGCCCCCTCCAGGACATTCTCTATGCTATAGTAGAAATGCCCCTCTAAAACACAAAGCTAAAAATGCCATTTCTAAATTCTTTAGTCTTTCCCCACTCACTTCAGTTAAGCAGATATTCTTTAATGGGACCTACGAGGTCTTTCATAATTTATTATTTCCCTTTTATCTTCAACCTAATTCACCCTCAGTCCTACTCTAGTCAGTTACTCTATGCACCACCTGCTGTCTCTTCTCTCAAGGTCTCCATAGATCCTCTCCATTTCCTTAGCTGAGAACATACTCACCTCTTCACCTACCAGCTCTTACCTATCCTTCTGGGTCGAGCATATAATTCACTTCTTCCAGGGAACTTGGTCTGACTGAACTTCCTGATAGGCTTTCACCTTCCATAATGTACAATAGTATCCTTGCTCTAACAAATTATAACTGCCTGTTTCTCTCCTCTATTTCATACTAGCTTGTAGATCTTTTGAGAGCAGGGATGTTGTGCGTGATGGTTGTAGATATAGTGTTGGTCCTGATCACAGTATCTGGGACAACAGCAGACCCTTAAGAAATACTAAGCAGGGGCACCTGGGTGGCTCAGTGGGTTAAGCCTCTGCCTTCAGCTCAAGTCATGATCTCAGGGTCCTGAGATTGAGCTCTGTATCGGGCTCTCTGCTCAGCAGGAGGCCTGCTTCCCCCTCTCTCTCTGCCTGCCACTCTGCCTACTTGTGATCTCTGTCTGTCAAATAAATAAATAAAATCTTTATATATATATATATATATTGTCTATATATATATATATATATATTGAGCAAATGAATGAACAGGGAGTGGTAACCAAGAAGAGACTCAGTTCAGCCTCTTTTGTTGCAAGAAAGGGACCCACATCCATCCAACTTAAGTAAAGGAGAATTTTAGGGTAGGATGTTGGGCTAAATATTTTAATCTCTTTTTTACTCAGTTTAAGATTCAAATTTAATAGAGGGGATAAAGGATGAGCCTTTATGTCATGTGCATCTACTTGATGAGAGGATGGCAGAGCCCTTGTTTAACAGCGTTGGTGCACTATTGGCAACGGGGAAGAAGGAAATCACAGTTCTGTACAGAAAGAGGATGGATGTTACATGTCAAAGCTAACAAATGCCATGAACTCATAATTCTGAGTTCTCTTTAATATTTTAGTGACCACAGTTTTTGGCTCTTAGATTCAGGGTTGAGAGTTTGAATGGGAGGGGAAAGAGAGAAGGCCAATATGACACTGAAAGTGATCTCTAAGAATGGTGGACTCATTTTTCCAATAGTACATATTGCTGATTCTCTGTGCAAAAGTCACTCAGGAGCTACACCATGTAAGACGTCAGTAGGAACTTAGGAAAACAACAATAATTGACAATTTATCAAAAGACAGATTATAGAATGGTTCTTTAATCATCAAAAATGATTCAGTAATTAAAGATTAAGATTATACAAAGAATTGTTTTCTTTTCTTCCTTTCCAAGATTTAAAGGTAATAAGTAGGTTTAAATAAAGTGTGAAGAATTTAGAGTCCATAACGAGATGTGTGCATGGAAAATAAGGACTGTGTCTTACACTTTTAAACATATTTTTGTGTCTGATGCTGTATGCAGTGGAAAGTGACAGTCAGAAGCATTCAACTGAGAAATTAGGGTTTTACCACTTACTGATCATCTGACTTTGAATAAATAATCTCTCTAAGCCTCAGTTTCTTATCTGTACATTAAATCTAGTATTACTTCATACAATTATTGTTTGGCTTTAGCAGAATCCTGTATATAAAGCAATGAGATTTCCTGGTGTATAATAAGTACTCAATAAATGACAACTAAGATTCAGTAAACATTTGTTAATTTTGGTAATGATTCTCTTAATACAAAAGTTATTAAGCAATAATTTTTTTTTTTTTTTTACAACGTATTAAGGAAACTGGACTTTTGTTAGTACTTGAATAAGAAAAAGAACTCACACCTTCCTGGTGTGATTTAAGTTCCTCCCTGAAGACAGGAGGGTGAGTTAAATGACATTTTCTCCTCCCTTCATCTCATTAGACCCACCCATCCTTGGGAAATCAGCTTCCTGTCTATTCCCTGAAGCATCTCTCTCTCTCTTTTTCTTTTTTTCTTTTCAGATGGTAAATTACACAGCTCGGCAATATTTAGTAGCTGCTTCAGAAAGGAGGCTTTTGCCAGACTCCACCATCTTTTTCTGTCTGACCTACTGTGGTCCCCAAATAGAGGTTGGCTGATCTTTGGTCTCAGGTATCCATTGGGAAAGTTACCATAAAGAAATATGACCTGTGTCATGATCTCGGGGTCCTGGGATCGAGTCCCACATCGGGCTCTCTGCTCAGAGGGAGCCTGCTTCCCTCTCTCTCTCTCTGCCTGCCTCTCTGTGTACTTGTGATTTCTCTTTGTCAAATGGATAAATAAAATCTTAAAAAAAAAAAAAAAGAAATATGACCTGTGAAAATGGAAGGAAAGCGAAACCAAAAGCAAGTAAAGTAAGGAGGCAATGGACAGAGATCAAAATTCTAGTAAAGTCCCACACTGTCTGACAGAATCCATCATTTGCTGACTTGGCAGGAGATTTGGCCAACATTCTAAGCCCCAATTTTCTTGAAACTCAGAAAGCTTCCAGATAAGCAACTACAGCACTATTTGCAAACTTGCGGCTCAGCATACTGCAAGTGTCCCTTCACACATCCTGCCAGCTTTTCAAGGGGTTCCTCAAATCTTGATTTTTGATAGTATCATTACCATCATTATCCTCACCCTGAAATCTCACCCCGTCAGTCAAGATTCCCTATTAGGTCCTTGCCCTTAGCAACCCCCCCTTCATCCTCCTCAGAAACTGACACCCTTGAAAGAAGTTAATAACTGAGAAAATGATAAGTCCATGTCTGAGATGACCTAGCTGTTCTTGCAGAACTAGAAGAGGACAAAGTGAGGCTAAGAGAAAAGTAGATTTCTGTCCACAGCAATCAGATACAATAAATAGAAGGCTTGGGACACAACTATTGAATAAGACAATGAAGGAGATCATTGATACTTTCAACATTAGTATTTTCTCTTGATCTACTTAGAGTAACTTTTTTTTCTCAAACCAATCATTCTACTGCTTGACCAGTTCATGACATATGGTTTTTACTATTATCCTCTTACCCAGACTTCATGTCCCAAACGCAGAATCTATACTATGTGATGGGAGGCAATTGGTCCCTCACTCTTATATGCCGTTCTAGCTACTGACTTATTTCTATCTTTGCTTGACAGCCTAGATTTCTAAAACAGTTTTCTCCATATCCTCACCTCCTAAAGATTCCCTGTGGTCTCTACAATTTTTAAAAATTAATGGTTATTTTTCATCTATCTTTCATAATCTTTGTGTAGCATTTGATAATACTGGCAACCCCATCTTTAAATTTCTATCCTCTCCTGACTTCTAAGACCTATCCCTCACCTTTGTTCTCTAGTGGCTAGATTATAGTGTGCCTTATGAACTCATCTTCATCTGTCCCTCTACTAAATGCCCCACATTCTCTAGGATCTCCCCGCTGACCATGCTCTCACTGGAATATCTCACCTGCTCACACTGTTTCAACAGCTTATATGTTCCAAGTCTGAATCTTTAGACTATCCCTGTCTTGAGCTCCAGATCAAGGTAACCAACTGTTTCCTATATATCTTTACTTTGATGATGCCCAGGACCATCAGATTCCATAGATCCAAGAAAGAATTTATGCTTTCCATTCCCCAAACTCCTACTCCTCTTGAGTTTATCACACCAGTGACCTGGAAATTATACTTTCTTCCCTTCATCTTCTCCTACATACAACTCATCTTTTGGTCTTGTCAATTCTGCTTTCTTAAATATGTTTGGAATTGGCCTCTTCTTCCCCCACCTCCTCAGCCACTATCTCCTTAAATCTAAAATGGTCTTGCCCTTTTCCAGTTAATTCTCCATGATTTTTCTGTAATGCAAATAAATCAAGTTTTTCTATTGCTTAAAATCTTTCCATGCATTCCACTGTTTGGGATATTTTTAACCTCCTACCCTGGCATGGCATTCTAAGCTAGGAAGTTCATAACCTAGCCCCTACCTTTCTCTCTCTGCTCTCACCTTTCATCAATCCCCTCTGACACACAGAAAGCCCCCCCCCCCCCCCCCCCACACCCAGTAATCAAATCAAACTACTTGCAAGACATGATCCCTATTTATGAACCTTTTAAAAAAAAATGCTCTCTCAAGTTAATTTGAATTGTCCCCCCTCACTTCTTCATCTTGCTAATTTCTTTTCCTTATTTTAAATCTTAACCCAAATGTTACCTCTTCAAGGAAACTCTCTCTAACTCCTTTGTCCACCCCCAGAGAAGGTTAGCAGTCTCTTCTCCTTATTTGTACAATATGATTTCTTCCCTTTATAATAGTATATGTGATGGCCTTTGTCTGTCACTAGACTGTGAGGTCTTTGAGAGATCAGTTTAGATATTATTTTTCCTTTATATTCCCAGCAATTAGCACAGCACTTGGCACATAGAAGGCATTAAATATGGATTGATTGAATGAATGAACAAATGAATGAAGAAATGATATAACAAAGAAAAGCATGTGGCTATACTTCCCAAAGCAGGAAATACTGTGCCAGGCACTCAGGTTTCTACATCATCTACAGTTAGCTAGCAGAGCACAAGGCAGAGCTATTTACTTTCTCCTAAAAATATAAACTCTCTCCAAAGCTGTGTTTGTGCAAAGGCTGCAATGAAAGAAGCACTTGTTTAAATAGAAGAGTCTCTGGCAATTAGCAAACATGGGACAAATCCAAGATCCACTAACTTTCCTGGGGCTTTTGTGTTTGCAGCTAGATGTATGGAAAAGCTTATAAAGAATAAGCTTTCTTTTTTGCATAAAAGAAAACATGATGCCTCTCATTATCAAGGTTGTCATCTAGAAAACCAGAGTTTGTATTTATCTCAAAAACTAATCTTAAGGGGTCAAGAGAAGAGACAGGGATTTTTTGGATTTCCATTTGGTCTTTAAAGAAAACATCCCCCCTGATACCCTTACCCCAAAGAATAGAAGACAAAAATCAAGTTTAGCAAGCAAGGTATCTTACTGATAGGACAGAGTTGGCAAAAAAAAAAAAAACACGACATAAAAGTACAGATTGCCATTGGGGTCTGTATGCCTGTGTCTATGGATGAAACTGCAGGTGTGAAGATATACACACCTCAACTATTTCCCCCTTGTCTTTACCAGGTGAGAGAGAATGGACTGTGGGCATCCTTAAATACTCATGTCCCTACCTCTTTGCAATACAAGGGCAAGGTATTTCCTCTACTACCCTGGGCCACTTCTTCTTCCTATAAATTCAAGAATTAGATTAGGTCACTTTTTAGGACTATTCCACTTTTAACCCTCTCTTATCTTTCTAAAACGTAATTATTTTAATATTCTACCTTTATGCTAAAGAGTACAATGGGAAAAAAACATAAGGTAGTCATCATAGTAAAATTAAAATAAATCTTTGGAATGAGAAGACTTGAATTCAAATTCTATCTTTACTATTTATTTGCCAAGTGACCTTTGGATAATTGCTTAACATCCCTGAGGTGCCAACCTTAAAGTAAAATTAAACTTACCTACTTCAAAGGGGTTTTTGTGAAAATCAAGTTATAGCTCAAGAGCAATGTCTTATTCATCTCTGTATCTATAGTGCCTGAGTGACTGGATGAGTCAATAAAAGAGGCCTTTATAATCAAACACATCTTTATTTCAGCAGAGATAAATAACAGCCTACAGATCAAGACAGAAATGTGCCTAAATGGCAATCATGCATCCCCCTGAGTGCTGCCTAGAAATCACTTCCATCTCAGACAAGTCTCTATGGAGTGAATTCCCAGCACTGCCATCTGTGTGGCTTTGGATCTGAGGATGTCAATGGGCCTCTTTTGGAGGTGAGCCCCTTCGGCCAACCCTTGGAATGGCAAGCCTCCTGGGGCAGTCAGGGAGCAGGATTCCTTGAGGAGGAATATGAAGAAGACAACGAACACCTCTAAGAGGTGGGTATGGGAAGCCAGGACAGTGAGGAAGGCATCGATCACCTCACCAGATGAGCATAGCCCCTCGTTTGTTCTCATCTGCTTCCCTCTAAGAGCCAGCAATGCGTCAGGCACCAGCTTCATTTGTAGGTGAGAGTCATTAATTTGAATTAATAGCACTGCAACCTTTGGGCTTTGTTTTGTTTTGTGTCCTTCCTGTGAACACTGCAGACTTTTTTGTTGTCTGGTTCTGTGAGTGGGGAGGTATTGTGAACAAGTGTCCAATTAGCCAGGAAAACAAAATCTGCCTGGATAGCCACTCCAGCCAGAAGGCACCTTCCTCTAAAGCCCAAAGACCACACACCACACAAACTGGTTGTTCCTGTTTAGTTCATTCCTATGGGAGTGTCCTAGCTATCCTCTGACCTCCTAACTGTGCAATAATCCTTAGCCCCCAGGGATATTATTATTTCCCACTCACCCCACTCCCTCCTTGTCCAAGCAATACAGGAATAATACCCACTGTATGGGACATGGTCAGGATCACAGATAATTTATGCAAAAGTTCTAGCTTACCGTCTGGCCCAAGGAAGACATTCAGCAAATATGACTACATTCTTTTTTTTTTTTAATTTTTTATTTTTTATAAACATATATTTTTATCCCCAGGGGTACAGGTCTGTGAATCACCAGGTTTACACACTTCATAGCACTCACCAAAGCACATACCCTCCCCAGTGTCCATAACCCCACCCCCCTTCTCCTAACCCCCCTCCCATGACTACATTCTTCAAGAATGGGCAGAACATGTCTCATTCTCCTTACTCCATGGAACCATATAGAGGTTTGGGGGATAAAGGCAGTCAAGAACAATGGCATCCCCAGGATCTTCAGCAAGAGGAACACCTCAGCAATCCTGTAGGGCCAGGCACAGAACTTGGAGGCTAAGAAGAGTTCTGAGCTTAGTCAGTAGAATCAACATGTGTGTGTGATCAGTTCTGCCCACTACAACATCTCCCTCCCACCAAGGATGGCCATGGCATCTGTGTTTGCTTTTCCTGCCTGGTATTTATAAACAAGGCATCCTTTTCACTAGCTGATAAAGAGAGGCAGGCACAGAGAGCAGGTCCACAAGATGTTCTCAGGCACAGCAGCTCCCACAAGAGAACTATTCTAATACCAAGCATGACTATATTCAAATAGAGGGCCACCATTGGGAGGTAGGGGCCTTCAGACACCCCTGAGGTTTGCAAGAAATTGTACTTTCACCTTCAATAATTAACGAAGACAGTTTTAGACATCCCTTCTCCTTCCTGCTCTAAAGAAAACTCACCTGCCTCTTTAGCTGTAGTTGAACTTTGTGAAGACATGTTCTGAGTATGAACAAACAGGATGAAGGGCTGTGTCCCAAAGAAATAGATTATCAGGAATCTTATCAAATCTTATCAAATCCTTTATCAGGAATCTTGGCTCCCAAGAATGTCAGCCTTCTAAAAAGATAAGCACTTCCTGTCACCTTGATGAAGAACAGAAAGATCTCAGGCATATGCAGTAAAAGAGGCCACCACAGGGATCCTAAGAACATCAATAATTCAAATGTGTCCTTATACAACCATCTCTCAATGCCAGTGCATCTGCTGCAGTATATGAAGGGGGTTGCCAACCTGTGAAAGCCCATTATAATTTACTGACAAAGCTGATGCCTCCAGATTTCCTTCCTCATATACTACCTCCCCTTTCTCCTTCCCTCCCCACCAATCCCACCAAACTGCAAAAAGACCAAGAATAGGGGCTCTAGAGCCAACTGGAATGAAATCACTTGTAGCAGGTGGTACCACCTGTCCCATCTAGCTCTAGCCAAAATAATCCACTCTCCATCATTACAAACTGCAGAGAATATTTCACCTATTCAGCATGAGCTCAACCTCATCCAGGCAAGAAGAAGAGAAGGGCTTTGGCACGTGCCACAAGCCACTTAGAAAAGACAACATTCAGTAGCATGGTTTACCCATCTCCCACTTTGGTCTTGGGAATTTAGTGGTGAGTGATCCTCCTAGCAACTTATTTAACCTCCAAATGCCAGCTGAATGCCTATGTGCCTCCATTGCCCATTGCATCAGTTTCTGGCTATGAGATCTACCACCTGCTTAGTGATCTGTCATAGCAAAGGCTGGGTGAGCAGTGCACTTGCAATATATACCTCTATGCTGGACTGCCCAATCCACTTTCTTCCTTGAAAATCATCACTTTCTGTCTTCATTACAGTGTCCCTAAACTTCCAGCCCTGGTAAAAATTTCTGAAGCAGAATTTTCCACCCTCCCCACTCCCAAATTAATTTTCTTCTCTACATCATTTGTTCCATAGCTCACTGAATCACTTTCTAAGTATGAAAGTACCTTCTATGTAATGAACTTCTAATATTTCAGACTTTCTGGGACACCAATCAGACCACTTATCACCACTAATTTGCCTCTTGCTCCAGATTCTATTTCTCCTTAGTCCCTGTGGAACCCTCTGCACTTCAACTAAAAAAGTTAAATGTTTCCTTTCTGCAGAAGAAGAAAACTTGAAGTAGCCATGCAACTAAATAACTGGAGTTACAGTGACTATGTTAAGATGGCCCTAAAGTGACTGAGGTCTAAGAGGTAGGAGAACTGTTCTCTCTCTCCCTCATTCTCTCCATAGGAGATAGATAGAGAGATAGATAGATCTATATATATATGGAGATATATCTATATAGATATATGGAGATATATGTGTATATATATATGTATATATATATACATATATATAGATATCTCCATAGGAGATATCTATATATATCTCCGTATATATTTAGATAGCTAGATATATCCTGAAAGATCAAACATCATGATTTTCCTCCAAATCCCAAGTGTATACCGGCTCCCCTAGGTTCAACCTGAGAACATCAAAACTGAATCCTCCAGAAATCCTGGGCATATCTCATTCCCCAGAGAGAACCCATAATAGCACTAAGTTACTTCCAGAAGTGCATGCCTATCACATCTTTGAAGTTTGATCTTGGGGTCTGCAATGTATGCGTGTGCCTTTTAAAACTGCTAAGCTACTGAGAAGTCTTAACGGTGTTGTCTATCACTCAAGTGACAAGAAACAGTGTCATGAGCTATATTTGGCATAGACTTGGCCCTTATTAGAGTGTTATGCTCAGTTTGGGGATTCTAATTTTCCAAAAGGTACAGAAAATTTGGAGAAGTTCCAAGACAGAGCAGTGAAAATGATTAAGGGGGTTGAGAATGGAAACTCAGGAAAAAGGTTAAATGAATGTGGATGATCTATCAAAGGCAAAGAAAAATGAGGATAGACCAAATATCTTAAAGTAAAGGAGATATTATTTTAAGGAAATGGGAGGCCATTGTTCTCTGATATAAGAATACATTTAAAAAAAAAAAAAAAAGTGGCCCTAGATGGTGTTTGAGTATTAGGCATATCAGTTTCTATATTTTGTTTACTAACTTTTGAAATCATTAGAATCAGATGAGATTATAAAAATAATTTTTATTGAACACTTAAGAAAAAATTATACCCATCCATATTGATTTATTTAATCCTCACAATAACTCCAAGATAAAGGGATTAAGGACCCCAGAGGTCCATTGCCCAAGATCAACTAGCTATTAACTTGGATCCAGTATTTGGTATGGCAGAACCTGGGGTCTCTGACTTTCACTACTGAAGCTTAAGCCAGTTCTCATTCCCCCCCCCCCAATATTTAGGCTGGTTGTCTGGAAGAAGAGTACTAGAATACAAGCTGGGGGTAGAGTGATTATAGCTCTTTTATCTTGGTTACTGTGAAAAGTCAAGTAGAATTTCTCCCTGATCTATGAATTACAGTTACCTCCAAACTGCTGTATTTTCCTAGACCCAGTAAAACTATCAACCCAGTTTGCCACTGAGAAAATGGTGAGGCCATGAAATGAGCAAGAAAATATCTATAGATGGGATGATTTATGGACAAAGGGGATGAGAAGGCTTTGGGTATTTTGAGTTTGAGGCCCTATGGGACATCTAGGTAGAACATTCCATATTGAAGCTGGTTATAGCAGTCAGATACTTGGATAAATGTCTAAGCTCATGAACTAAATTTGAGTGTTATTGAATATGTGTGTCATTTGACACCTAAGAGCAGAGGTCGCTTCTCAAGGCATACAGTTAGCATAAGAAAGCAGGAGCAAGAGTAGAACCCTGTGGAGCAACTCTTGAAGAAACAGAAGGAAAAATACCAGGATAGAGAAGGAAAACTTGCAACAGGAATAGTTTGTAGAAAGAAAACACAATTCTCTAAGGAGATAGAACAGTAATGAACTCCTATACATCAACTAGCATAGCACTGAAATATGCACCCCCCAAAAACTGGAAGTATATTGAGGAGGAGATTTTAATGAAACTCTTATACATGGACAAATCAAATACACAAAAAATAAGCAATGTTAGAAACTTTGACTAACAAATTTAATTTAATATAGTCAGCACATATGTATATAGATATACAGAAGAGAATACATATTTTTAAATGCCTATCAAACAGTGATGAAAACATGATCAAGGCTTGACAACAACAACAAAAACTTAACATATTCCAAAATATACAGTATATTTTCTGACCTTAAAATAATAAACAACAAAAAGCTATCTGCAACAAAAAGGATGAAAAAATAAGGAAACAAGTATCTATCCTTTTGAAATTGAAAAACACTTTTCTAAGGGATTCTTAGATACAAAATGAAATTTAAAATAATATTAGAAGGGCACCTGGATGGTTCAGTCGGTTGAGTTTCTGACTCTTGATTTTGGCTCGGGTCGTGACCTCAGAGTCCTGAGATCAAGCCCTGCATCAGGCTCCACATTCAGCACAGAGTTTGCTAGAGATTCTCTCCCTCTCCTTCTCCCTCTTCCCACTCAAGCTCGCTTGCTCTCATTCTCTTGCTCTCATAAATAAATAAATAATAAATAATAAATAAATATTAAATAAAATCTCTTAAAAATAAAGTAAAACAATATTAGAGACTAGTTTTAAAGAAGCAATACTGAAAATACTATACCTAAAACAATTTTTAAAGATTAAGAAAAAAAAAAAACTGGTGTTATGGAAGCTAAGAGAATAAAAGATCTCAAGGAAAATAATGAACAACAGTAACAATCTTTAAAAAAAAATCCACTCTAAGGTAAGAATTGAGAAATGTCCATTAGATTTGGCAATAAGAATGCCATTAGAATAGAATAATTGAAGTGTTACTGGTAGATAAATGACTAAGATGTGAGAAAATAGAGATATAAAGTTTAGAACACATTTCTGAAATGTTTAGATAAGAATGAGAGAGGAAAAATACAAAATAACTAGAATAATATTCAAGATGAACAGAGACTTGCTTGATTTGATTGCTGTTTTGTTATGCTTGCTGTTTTTGAATTGGAGAGACTTAGATATAGGCAAAGTAAGGATCTAAGACCATTAGGGGGGAAAAAAACAAAACAAAACAAACAAACAAACAAACAAAACCTGACAAGAGAGAACAGTGAGAGTGGAACACTTGAAGCCAGACCCAGAAAAACACAGGGAAGAGGGGTAAGGCTCACAGGCAGAAGCCAAGCTTGAATAGCAGAAGATACACTTATTCCTCTCCAACTGAAAGAAAGTAAGTGAGTATGGATGTGATGCCTGTAATTCAGGGTAATGTGCAGGGCAATGCTTTATCAGTGAAAGAAGACCAAGACTCATCTTTTGAAACTAAATGGGGTTGAGGTAGACCAGGCAGTAAGCGTTACACCTATAACAATAACTTAAAATTATTAAATACCAACTTGCAAATAATAACTAATTTAATCCTATGAAGAATTTTATGAAGAAGGAATCAGATTTATTACTATTTTTGCCATTTTTATAAAAATGAGGAAGGGGTGCCTGGGTGGCTCAGTCAGTTGAGTGACCAGCTCTTGGTTTCAGCTCAGGTCATGATCCCAGGGTTGTAAGATCCAGTCCCTTGTCCAGCTCTGTGCTCAGCAGAGAGTCTGCTTGGGATTATTTCTCTCCCTCTCCTTCCCCATCTACTCTTCCATATGCTCTCTCTCTGTCTCTCAAATAAATAAAATCTTTGAAAATATAATGAGGAATCTTGGGCACAAAGAAGTTAATTAAGCAAAACATCCAAGCCAGACAACTAGTAAGTGAAGCCTGCACTCTTATTCAAGAAGCCATGCCCCTTAGCACTACACTACATCTGGATGTTAAGTCCACAGGTATTTTGTTTGGTTTTTATTTTTTGGTTTTTTGTTTTTGTTTTTATTGTTATTGTTGTTTTGTCGGGGGGGTTGGTTTTTTTCTTTTGATTTTTGGTTTCTGGGATTTTTTTTTTGGATGAAGACTTCCAGCTTGGGCACAAAATATATGGATTTATAAAAGCAAGCACAGCTGATGACATGAAGTTGGAGTGCACCACCAACTATCTCATTGGAGCTGTGTTGTTTCTATTCACCGCAGCCTATTGATCTCTGCTGGAGAAGTCGCTGAAACCTGGCCCAACACGCCATTCCTCCATCAGGGGTAATTTATAAGCCTGTTGAGAGAGGCTGTGAGACTGATGAACCCAGCCGGCTGGTGGAGCAGGTCTCATGATTGATTCACTAGCCGTTCTCCTGCTCAGCCATTTCACCCTGATCAGGCCACGCCGCCTCATTCGCCATATTCATCCATCATCCAGTAAACATCATCAACACTGTAGACCACAGGCACCATCTTTTGTATCTTGTTTTCTTTTTATGTGGGATTCTTAAACCTTGCTGTGGCTTCTCTCCACCCCTCATACAGACATACCTGTGAGAGACCAGCTGACCAGAATCAGAGATGGAAACAGATACTTCATGGGAAGGGAAGCAAAGATTCAGAATCCAATCTCAGGTAAACCTTTATAATTATGACTTGGACGACACAGGAGTCATGCATCTGTTAACATCTGCAGTGCAGACAAACAACCAATTTCAAATTTCTTCCTCTGGAATAGCCCTTTGGAAAATATTCTCTGTATGCCCAAAAATACAGTGGCATATATTTTTATTTTCCCTAGAACCGGCTTTGTATGTCACTTATAAACAGCTACAAAATATGCTGTCAAGAAGCCAGCAGATGTTTTGTGGGAAATCATGCATATTGTCACAGAATTGTACAGAAACTTGTAAAAAGAGTGGAAAGGGAGAGTGTAGTGAAAGAAAGTGTGATCTTTCATCCATAAATAATAGTCATAGTATTTAACTGTTCCTAACTCTTAAAATCAAATATTAGGGGCACCTGGGTGGCTCAGTGGGTTAAAGCCTCTGCCTTCAGTTCAGGTCATGATCCCAAGGTCCTCGGATCAAACCCCACATTAGGCTCTCTGCTCGGCGGGGAGCCTGCTTCCCTTCCTCTCTCTCCGCCTGCCTCTCTGCCTACTTGTGATCTCTGTCTGTCAAATAAATAAATAAAATATATTTTTTTAAAAATGCAAAAGTTAATCTTACCTCATGTAGTACTTCACAAACAAAATGATTTCTGGACCAGAGAGAAGTCAGGAGGGAAATCTTCCCCATCCATCTTCTTATACATACTAGATCCTTCTTCAGACTAGATTCTACCTTCATGACGACACAAGAGCTCCCTCCCCAGAATGTTGTCCACTGAGTTATTCCCCACCAGCCCAGGATTTCCTCCAGCTGGAGGGAGCTGCCTTGCCAAGGGATTGATATGGTAGTACAAAGGCCTGGCTCCTTTATTTCAATCAAGGACAACTCTGAAGGGGCATTCCTGCTTCTAGAACATCCTGTGAGATGCACGGAAGCCATTGTTGTGACTACAGAGCAGCTCAGCGGCTCCCACCAGCCAGCCCGTCTTCTCTCACTTCCTTACAGGTGCCCAAGAGCACACACTATAAATCACCTGATCTCAAATCCCTGTTTCCTCAGAACTTGACTCAAGGCACTTAGAAAATGAACTCTAAGAGCTGAAAGTTTACTGTGGTAATAAATGTAGGGCCTAATTACAATACAGGAAATAATGGACTGTTTTCTAAATACAACTAAGGAACACTAAGAGAACTGTTGAAAATTAAATAAAAATGGTTTAGATAACAATAACTTCTTAAATGTGATTTATTAACCACTACAAACATTGACAAGAGTTTGTAAGATTGCCTTCCCTCTGTAATTGCCATCTGAGATTTTCTGAAAGGAAAACCACTGACTCTCTTTTCTCTTTATTTTACCAGGTCTTATAAATGACTCTGCCCCCATTTAAGCATGGCTAGAGAAAAGAAAGAAGAATATAGAGGAAGAAACAGAGATTTTAGAGGGGAGAACAGGAGAAAAAAGGAGGAAACGTTGGTGAGAGGAAATAGTTTGTTGAGAAAAAGGGATAAAAGACATCAATTTGATATAAAGGTGACAGTAAGACGTGCTACCCTTTCTCCTCTTTGGCCAGAAAGCCAGATGGCCTCTACAACTAACGGTACATTTGCATGAAAGCACAGGGCCAGAAAGTATCACTAATTAGCTGCCAAGTATTTTGGAACCATTTGGGTTTTCCCATAAACACACTATTAAAAAGTAATTCCAATTGGACAGATGTCATACTTGACGCTGGTGAGAGCCACTTCACCACTAATCAGGGGCTATTATTATGCTCCTTTCCTTCAAATGCCTGACCCCTCAGGCCTTCCAGTTTGCCACACCCTTTTGGTTGACCTTTGACAGCTCTTTCTAAATACTGGATTTCAGGGGCGCCTGGGTGGCTCAGTGGATTAAGCCGCTGCCTTCGGCTCAGGTCATGATCTCAGTGTCCTGGGATCGAGCCCTGCATCGGGCTCTTTGCTCAGCGGGAGCCTGCTTCTCTCTCTTTGCTCAGCGGGAGCCTGCTTCTCTCTCTCTCTCTGCCTGACTCTCCGCCTACTTGTGATTTCTCTCTCTGTCAAATAAATAATAAATAAAATCTTTAAAAAAAAAAAAAATACTGGATTTCACACCTTTTCAAGCAGCTGCCATACTGATCCAATTCTTCTGATCAGTCCAACAAGAAATAGAAGAAAGTTTTAGAAAGCATGTTTAACACGTTAACCTTTTCCAGAGAAGGTGGTGCCTTTGACAATAATGAAACACGAAAGAATGGGGAAGGAAGATTAAATCAGATCACAATCTAAAAGGAATATAAAGGCACAGAAGGCACTTTGAGATGGTCAAAGTCACTGGAGTTCTCCTCAGCATCTATGGTCTTAAGGGCAAAGAAATAATTTTTATATCTTAGAAAATCTCAGTTACCAAGAAGTTACATTTCCCACTGAATCAACCTGATCCTGTAAAAATAACTTCACCATTCTTTCTTCCTGCTTCCAGGGGTTCTCAGGAGCCACTGCTTTTTGGACACTTGAGAAAACTAGCCAACCCTATTCAGTTCTCATGCAGGATTTCAATTCTTTGCTCTCTTTCTTCCCAAGTAGACCCTTGTTATACTTCAACCAAAGTAAGATTCTTGGAGATAGGACATGAGTTAAGAAATCCTTCTCCCTAGGTTTTAATATAAAATTGACTGCTTATGTTCTGCTGGATAAAATTCCTATCCTCTGTGTTGCTTTGTCTTCCACATTTACAGATATACATACATGGTACTCTCCACCATTAAAAATTAAGCTTAATGTGTCATTTAGAAGTGAACTCTGTTTTATTTCCCAAATCTATTCCCCTTCTCAGTATAATTCTAAAAAGACTCCTGATAGTTGACATACAGTCTGGGAATGATGAAGAAAGTAGAATGCAGGATAAATACATGGAAAATCACAAAATTTTGCCCATTATCACTTTTCCCAACCTCATCTCACTCTCCCCTCCATCCTGGTCATAAAATGCCCAGCAATGACTTCAGAATTACTTACCAAAAATCAAAGATAAATAATGCAAAATTCATGAAGCCAGCAGATCTTTCTAGCTACTCAGTTCCTACTTGGAGTCTCACATCATTTCACCTCCACTGTACCACTATGTCTGGTTCAGTCTCAGACCTCCTAGGTCCCTCAGTTTCTTCATATATCAAATGGAGGTAATATAAAAAGCAGGTAAACTAAATAATATGGGACTAGTCCCTGCACACTTAGGAGAAAATGTCCTGTTGTTTAAAAATGCAAAGTACTGCTATCAATATAATTACTATTTCTGAGATTAATATGTTCTTAATATATTACATTAGAATACTAATTCCCTGACCCACCCTTCTTTTTTGGAGTTTCTTAAACTTTAATTTGAAAGTAAATATAGCAGCTGCCTTCTATAGGGAAGAAAAGGGTATGTTCCTGCAAGAAAAATGAAGACAATGTTAGCAAGAGGGGTACAGCACAGCTAAGACAATTCATCACAGGAAGAAAGATTTAGGGAGCAAGATCAGACAGGCTTTCAGCAACATCACAGACCCTGGGTTAACCTGAAGCAACAAAAAAACCACCAGACCCTAGCTGTACACCAGAGGGGGTAGGCAGAGAGTTAGGGGCCACTACAAACCAAGGGGGTATATTTATCCAAGGGAAAGGGAAGAGAAGTAAAATCTGCTACTTGCTTCTGCATATCAGACCTGCACAGCAGACATGTGCCTTTCCCCTCCCAACTGGGAGTTCTGCTCTACAAATACTGCAAAGACTTCAGTAATAAGCCCCACAATACACAGGGTGACCTTTCCATTGGGAAAGGAAACTTGCAGGTAGGAGGCCAGAAGCAATAACACCTTATTGCCAAAATAAAACTCTCTGGGTTCCATGGCAGACATCTGGAAATCTCTGCTAGACTATGCAGCTTCCTTGAGATGTGTAGCAGCCCAGTCACCAAGATTATAACTGAATTGACTTGGCTGTTCCCCTATCTCCATGTCTAGTTCAGTTCTGTCACCAGAATCACACCCGTGATTACATTCTCCCATGCCTTGGTTCTGCTGATGTGTCTGCTAAATGGAACAGTTAATTCAATAAACCTCACTTCACTATCAATATTTTTTCCTCAAATCATTCTGTTGGCCAAGATTTTTAGCTCATATTATGGCTGCATTCCTTTTGTTATTAGAATCACTATTATTAGTGTTAGTCATATGACTAAGAAGGCTCTGTCTCATAGCAGAAAGTGCCACAGTAATCAGCTGGCAAAGAAGCCATCTTACCACAATGTTCCCATGTCTCCAAATATCAAATCCTGGCAGGAAACCATTAAAACAATAAGAAAAGGTTATTTTGCTACTTGTCACCCTTTGGACTTAATTTTTCAGGAAATAGCATTTACTGAGAAACCCTGGAGTACAGAGAAGTGTGATAGGGATGAAGAATGTTTGGGGCTTGCTCTGGCTGCCTCCGATCACCCCCATGCACCTCCAAACAGGAAAGTTGGGCCACTTAACAGGTGGAGAGCCCTGAGATGCCAAGCTGCCAACAGGTATGGCTCCACACACAAATATATATATATATATATTTATTTATATTATATATATATTATATTATATATATATATATATTTATTTTTTTTAAGCCTTTCAGATAAACACCAGACTTCACTAAATCTTCAGAGTTCTGGAAGAAGCTGAGGTGAAAAGAACTGTTTTGTATCACAGGAGTTTTGTGAAGAAGGATGCCAGGCATCTTCTGAGCCAAACAGGATGTTCAGAAAGTTCAAGTATGACTGCAAAGTCCAGAGCCACTGGAATGGAAGAAGATGGAGGAGAAGTCGAAATTCTTGTACAGAAAAAACTGTGTGTTGGGTGGCTCTGTGATAGTGAGTGCGGGGGGGGGGGGCAGGGAAGGAGACTCAGTTCAGTAGCCCTAAATGCCACTTGAGTAACTTCCCCATGTCGCCTGTCAGCCCTTATTCTGTGGGAAGTTGTCAGTTCAAGTTTTCAATGGGCAGGTTTGTTATCAGCAAGTGGTTTACAGCCCCTGGGCTGTGCATTAATTAAAACGGCTTTGTGCAGAGCCTTATTCATTAGCACGCTGCTTCTTTAATCACTGCCTCTTCAGCCACCAGGACAATCTATAAATCTCCTCAAATATGAAATAATGAAGTGGAATGGTTCAATTTATTACAACGTAATAAGTCAGGATAATGTGGGGGTGGACAGGGTGGCACTAAAGCAGGTTCCCTGCCCAGAGCCTTCCCTCCTGATTACCAGAGGCACCCAGGCCTCGCTGCAGCAGACAAAACCTGGCTCGGCCACCGTGTAACACAAACTCCTTATGCCCTTTGCATTTCTCATCCAGACAGGCCACAGAAGGGAGAATGGCTGGAGAGGTGCAGACAGCAGACACAGGCCCAGAAGGAGCACAGTGCTAATGGCTCACTCTGCATAGGAAGGCATTCACTCCACTGTCTCAATAACTTTTCAGGGGAGCTCTGATGGGGCAGGGCAGGGACAACACCACTTCATCCATGAGATCCTGAGGTTCAGCATGCAGAAGTTACCCCCCTAACAGGTCACAAAGAGGAAGAGTTTCCAACCCTGCCATTCAGCACAGAAGCCTCACCCCTAACTATGCACGAGAATCACTTGCGGGGCTTTGAAGCACCTGCAACTTTCCTTCAGTCCCACCCAAATGAGTTGCCACTGATGATCTGGGGCGAGTGCTGAGCACTGACAATTATTAAAAGCTCCTTGGTTAATTCTGTTGTGGAGCCCTGTTGAGAGCCATGTGCTCCATCTCCGAAGAATCACTAGAATGCCCAAGCTCCTCCCCTAGAGATCTTGATTGATTAGTTCAAGGGGATGAAGCCCAAGATTCAGTATTTTTATCTAGTTCCCCCAAAGATTCTTATGAAGAGACACATTTGGAAAACACTGAGTTGCCTCTAAAAAGCTAGCTCTTGCCATCACATCCCTTCCACCCAAGTCAGGGATTCTCACCTCTCCCCCCAACAGTGCACTTGGTAGGCACCATTTGTGTGACTGACATACTTCCGCCAGGAAAGCCAGATTTTCTTCCTAAGACTGTGCTAAATATAATGAACTACATGATTCTGTGATTTTTCTGTGCGCTAACTATAAACTTCTTTCTTCTTTCATTCACTGATTTTTTAACAACCCCATGTTCCCAAAGCTCTGCTTCAAGTGGCACTTATGGCTTACTAAGATGAGGTTTCCAGGTGCTGCTCGTTGATCGCTAACTCCCCATCTCTAGGATGCCCTATGACACCTAACAGATACTCAGCCTAACTCTTGGATGAAATCGGAGATGCTTCAGACTAGAAGCCTATACCAAACAGAATCTGCAAAACACTACCCCAGCGAAACAGATATTCATGTATGCGTTCTTGCCAGAAGCTCACCCACCACTGCCAGGAATGAAGCCCCTGGTTTTATATTTTCATCCAGAAATAGCCCAAAGGCAGACCAAGGGAGTGGTCAGCACAGATTTTGAAGGAGAAGCAGCTGAGTAGACACAGGTGTCCAGATACAGACATTTACTCTCTGTGTTGTTGAACGGTTTCACTTCTCCTCTTCCCAGACTGTCCCACAGCCAACAGATGCTGAGTGCCAATACTCTGGCTTTCCTTGACACCCTCTGGAAAGAGAAGGGGCAGTTCTGCATCTCCTCATCCAGGTGTAGTCTCCTACCTGCCCCTTCCTTCTAGAAGAACAGGGGAGAGGAGGGTTCTGGGCTTGAACACAGTTCTCTGCAGTATAGGGAGTAGAAAGTGCCGGGCGGGAGGACACCAGCATCTCCTGTGAGTTGGGGAGAACAGTCCAAGACAAGCTCTTCCTCGATGATGTTTCTTTCACAGAGCTGGTGAATGGAGACTACATTTGGCTCCAATCCTTTGGAATCCAAATGCCATTCCAGCCAAGAAAATGCCAGGAATTCACTCTAAAGCAAGTAATACTGCTGCTTGCAAACAAGGGCTATCAGTCAGTTCGTTGCACACATTCTGCCTTTGTCTTCTTTTCCCTTTTTTACTGTATGTCACTTAATACCTGGTAGCCTACTATCACATGTATGCATTTATTGTGTTTATTTTTATGATCTGTCTCCTCCTGCTAGCAGAAAATTTCCACAAGGGCAGGGATCAGTTTGTTTCGTTTGCTGCTAAAACCTAATCACTCCAACAGTGCAGGCACACAGTAGTCTCTTGATAAACATTTGGTGGAAGACGGCAAGCACAGGACAGCTTGAGACAGTGGGAATGTGATTTACCCTGTCTTACCCCACCGGAAGGGAAAAGGGTTAGGGAGGGGAAGCTTGTGTACTTTTCCTGTCCCGGGTATGCAGAGGTCTTTGGGCTATCTTCATAATCTACAAACAAACTAAGAAATCACAGGGTCCACTGCCAGCTGACCTTCAGGCCGGCATCTTACGACTCTCTGCAAGAAGCTTCTGTCACTTCCATTCCAAGCTAGTTAAGGGCATTGAGAAATCAGATTCCCCAATGACATATTGGTTGTTCTTGCTTAACCAGGTGACAAATAACCTGCTTAATAAATTATAAATGATAAAATATTGCAGAAAAACCCAATATCAATTTTAATACTTTAAAATGATTTATTAATCTGTTTTGCACTGTTTGCAGTGTCTGTTATTCCTCACGTTCCCACAACATGCTGTGAATGAGGAAGAAGAATTGACAAGGTGAGTATAGGGGGAAGGGAGGCTGGCTTGACAGAAATGATGAGTGAGGTCAGAATAAGCTGAATCAAAAGAGAAAAGGCACCACTGCTCCATGCCACGGATGGTCCCAGGGAAATTCTAAATAGTAATAAACCGCTATTGCCATCTTCCCTTTCTAGAAAATGCCAGAAGATCCCATAGTCTGTGAATGCTTTTCTAAACCCCTCTCCTTGTAAGAAAACCAGTGATTCTGTTGATCCGTGGTACTGAGGACCCACCTCTGACATAGGCCCAATGTAGTCAGTGCATTTTGTTGGATGGAGAGAGAGTGAGGGGGGCAGAAGGAGGGAGGGAAGAATTAATTTCTTGGCTTTCAGGGGCTCCTTTCCTCACTCAGTCACTCGACTCATCTTTAGACCCCTGCTCTCCAGCCGGGGGACCAGGACCAGCCTCACAATCATAAGAGGCCTAGGACAACGAGGTAGATAGTGTCACTCTAATGGACACTTTACTCTTGGCAGCTTTCATTAAAAGACAGGTATTTCAAAATCAAACCTTAAAGATGTTTAGAGAGGGAGAGGCGGCAGCTCCCTTGGACTTTCCCACCCACCCAACTTCAAGCAAACTGGCATTTCTAGTGGTTTCTCTACCCAGAGATGAAAGTTTGTAGGTCCTTCCACGTATTCGGTGAGTGGATCAGATAGCTACTGACACTCTGGTGGGAACTTAGGGAACATGGAGGTCAGGCACAACCAGTCAATGGCACAGACTTTGGAAGCAGATAACCTGGCTTCATACCCCCAGCACCTCCACTCCCTGAATGGGCTGTGTGACTGAGGCAAGGTCCATAATCCCTTGTGCCTCCAGTTTCCTCGGTTGTAAAATGGAAAATTGTGCAAATCCCTTGTGGGGCAGATATGAAGACAGAGTGGTTTAACAGATGCAGAATGCTCCAAAGGGTGGCCACAGCTAGTCTCTTACTCTTGGCCACTGGCAGTCCCTCAGGCATCACATCTGGAGTTCGATGGATCTCTATTCAAATCCTGCTCCGCCATTCTCCAGCTCTGCCTTGAGGCCCAGCAGGACGAGACCATTCAGGCTCCCCCTCTGTAAAATCAGAACGATTCTATCCATATCCAAAAGCAGTTGAAAGGACTGACAAGAGGCACATGAAATCTGGGTCTGGCATGTTGTTAGTCCTCACTAACGCTGTTACTCATATTAATCATTGTAACTAATCGTCATTCACAGTTTTGGGTGGAAGACACGGTTTAAAGACAGATTGCCTTTTCCTATTCAACCCCACCCCCAGCTGCCTTTCCCCCACAGATACCTGTATGCATGTGATCTGGGTCATGTCCCATAACAAACTACAAAGGAAGACCTGGTACTGGAGGCCAGCAAAGTTTAGTTTGCCTGTGGCCTACATTTCTCTTAATTAATTGGAAGGGACAAATTTTCTTGGGCTCTTTCATTTTCTCCATTTCCTGGCTCCAAAGCACACAATCTAAAGGCAGAATTGGGGTAAAATTCCTTTGGCAAAAAACCAAAAAAATTGAATTAAACACATTGGGAAACGGAGAAAAGGCAGAGTGGGGGACAGCAGTATGACAGGGACTAGGGAAAGAGACAGACTGCAGGCAAGAAATCCACTGAGCACTAAGCTCAGCTCAGCTTCAATTTGTGGAAAGATGTGCAAACTGGAGGAGTTGCTTCTTGAATACAGGTGTAAATGGTATCATCACCTTGTGCACAAAGCAAGCTGCTTGCTCACAAACCTATTAACTGGTAAATAGCAATGTTCTGTAATTCCAGCTATTAAAAACAGCTTAAAGAGAAATCAAATCTCATTTAGCAGGGATTGCAGGGGTCTTCTTGGACTATTTTAAAGTTTCATATTCATCTAAGGAAACAGGCTCTAATTCTCCAATGTTGGCTTTCTTGGAGGCAATGCCATTTCCAGGCTTATTAAACATCCATTTAAAGGGACAAGGAAGACCTGTGAATGGTCCCCCCCACCCCCCAGACAGCAGCAGGACTATGAATGATCTTCCCAGTCAAGGGAAACCACAGGGACAGGTGGAACACTTCCTGCAATTTGCATATGAAGCAAGGTTGTCTGTGCTTTTCTCCCAGGGAAAAGAAGTGATCAAAATTAGAGGGAGGGTCTGTGCATATGCTCAGTTCATGAGGTCAGGTTCATATACCAACACAAAAGCAAGAGGTCTCGCATTGCTTGAGCACTTACTGGGGCTTCTTCTGCCAATGTGTTATCACTTGTTCAGACAAAGCCATGTTCTGTCTCACAACCCCATAACCTCCCACAGACTTATTTTGTGACAACATCAGGGTCACCAGGAAAGCCGGGTTATTTTATAAGCTATCAGTCTTAGTTATGTGCTAATTTTTAAATATTAGTATTCAAAAAAGTCAGATAACCTTTGCTTACTTGATTATCAATATACATCTGTTCAGCTGCTAAGACCTACATAAACCTAACAGCAGAAAGACATTACAAGTCAATCAGCTGGCAGAGGAGAATAAAATCAGTTCTCTGAGCTCCAGTCTGATGACCCAACAACCAAATCAAACTACTACTCATCTTCCTTCCCTTGGGAGTAAAATTCTTCATCTCCAAATCCCTTCAGTCTCACACTTCTCAGAATAAGTGCCCTGCACATGGGTAGGCTGGCTGCAGCCTAATTATCCTTTGCAACCACTGGTGAAGACCATGTTTTTGTCCTGTATTTATCTTGATTGGAAACCAAACTTACTAGATCCTTCCAAAGATGTTGCTGCTTGAATCCTTCCAAAATTAGAATAGATGCATCCCCATTCCCAAGCCATTTGAGAATTGCAATATTAATGGGACATTGAAAAGTCAATGGGTCATTCTCTAGGCATATGAGAGACTTAGTACACACAAGCAAAAAAGTCCCCTAGGTCCCCTTTAATTACCATTCACTTCCTGTACACCTCCTTCATCATTGCTGATTACAGATATATCCATGTCTGAATAATATCTTCCCACTTTATAATCAGACAACTACCACTTACTCTGATAACCTGAGACACTCTAAGTATGATTTTGCCTGCAGAACACTCAGTCTGTATTTGGTTTCTTTTCAGGGGGTAGGCAAATTACCATACACTTTGAGGCAGAAAGCTGACTGGAACAACATACTAAGAAGACATGAATTCTGTCAGCGCACACCACCATGCCCAAGGTGAGGTTTCAGGAATAGCTCTAAATACATGATGCTGAAAATGCTGTCACAGAGGAGAACGCCATGTACATGGGCTTTAAACCTCCAAGATTCTCATCAAGTCTTCTATAAAAAGCCCACTTACTCTAAGGGATCTATTTTCATAACAGAAATTATTATTTCTTAATTTTATAATATCCATTGCCCTCTGTGACTTGAGTTGCCCCCAACTGTAGATTCACATCCCGTTGGATTCACATAGAAGTGTTTTAAGGAAAGAATAACCCTGGTCTGTGGGTGAGGAAAGAGAGACAAGCGGACCTGCCTCAGTCATTCCAGGGGAAGTCGCCCTCTCAGATGGAATTTGATGCCTGTAATGTGTGGGGTCATAGTGAAAGGACAGCACAGAGTTCTGAAATCAAGACCAGCACAAGTCAGAGATTCAGGTTCTAGCCTGGCGTCCAGGACCACCTTGAATCAACCATTGACCTAGAACCTAAACTCTCTGGGGCTAGGGCAGTGTTCCCAAACTGGGATTACAGGAGGAGCTTTGGAGTAATGGATACCTGGGCCAACCCCTGGCATTCCCATATAATTGATCTGGATAACAGAGCTCTTAAGTCTTTCCCAAGTGATACTCCTCCAGAGCCTCAGTGTCTTTACCATGAAATATGCAGTGGTAATATATATCCCATAAAACTATAATCATAGTAGGAAAATGCAAGGATAGGTTGTATGAGAAAAAAAATAGCATGGAAGGAAGTGGTCTGCACATGAAATGACCTACACATTTTAAGTGCACCAAAGAAAGAAGTGTTCTAAAACCAATCATGATTGGTGGCCAAAATGGGTTTCTTTCTTAATAACTTGCCTATAGGGAACTAGGAGCCCTAGGAGGGCTTTAGATTCTGATCCAACATCAACCAATGGGACAACTTTGAATAGGGAACATAAAGAAGACCAGTTTCCAGGCATTGCCTTATGAACCAGGCTCTTTCCAGATGATACGCTTGCTCCTTCACACTGCTTACTCAGCTCTGTGTTAAGCATTGTGCTGGTGATAATGGATAGAAAAATGAGGCATGCCTCTCTCTGCCCTCCAGCAGTCCATTGCCTGGTTACAGGGGGTATCAATGTTACCAACAGCCAAGGTTGTCACCAGACAATGGCCAACAAACCTGCAGAGGGGAACCCAGCGTGGGGAAATGTTTAATTTCCCCAGAGTAAAATGATTTTACAGCAGAGGGGATATTTGGCCTGAACCCTAAAGGAAGGGTACAAGCTTGCCAGCGGGAGGTAGGGTTATGTGAAAAGGCATGCTGTGTTCAGAGATTAAGTAACTCAATAGAAGGTGGAGAGGAAGTTGTAGGCAGAGGCTGAAGAACGCCGTTTTTTCTGCTACAGCATATGGACTTCTTATTCCCATTTTATAGGTAAGTAAACTGAAGCTCACATCAAGGCCATGTAGCAATTGAGAGTTAGATATGGTCTTTGAGCAAGGAAGTAGCATGGTTGGATTTTTCTTTGGAAAGCTAATTCAAGGATTGATCAGATACTCAGCAGCATGGGGAAGGGATGACAAGACTTGGACGAGGGTGCTGTCAGGGAGGGTAAGGAATGGAGACATTCTTGAGTACTAGGTGTGTCTGGTGGTGATGGTGGAAAGAGACAAGAGGGGATCTGGCTGGGGTATTGTAAAGAAACAGGTGATCTACTTCACCCAAGAGTCACCTCTGCAGACCTGAATCCTGCCGGTTAATGCTTTCGCACTTACTTCATGGCTTTACCTATTTACTGCTTCCTAAACTTTGAGATCTATACAAGTTGGTAATCACTTGAAAATTTTCAATTAAATGTAAAAAAAAAAACAACAACAAGTAAATCTATTCTTTCTTTTGACTGCTCTATTGATTAAAATGAATGTCTGTGCTGGGACTGCTGAACCATGAAAAGCAATCTGTCTTAGATGGGTAACAGATCGTTAGGAAATCATTGGGTTGAAGGAAAGAGTGGAGAAAAAAATTTGCACAGACCCACGTGTGGGGGTGTCGGTGTGTCTATCTGTAGCTACGTAGCTGTGTGTAGATATGTGCTTTTCTATATATAGGGGACATATGCCACATTCTTCAATCAGAGCCAAACGCACAGGCAAGATTCCTGACAGAGGGGCACCATCCATAGCTTAGCAGAATCTAAGCCATGCTGCAGGGTACATGGCAGGGACTGGAGAGTGAGGGGCTATTCAGCTAATCAATTCAGCTCTCAAGCCCTATCTGACATGTTTGACAGAACCTAAAACATTGTACTTCAAGACCATTCTCTGGAAAATTTGGAAAAACAAGTGGCATTAATATGTATGCCTCTAATTTCATCAAAATGTTAGTTTATAAGAGCTATTCTACATAAGTGAAACTCTTTGCTTAAGGGGGAGAAAGGAAAATAAGAAAGAACTCTTTCTCAGCAACTAATTTCTACTACCTCCTCCAAATAAAGCAAGTTGTTGCAAACTCTGCAAGGTACACATTAGAGTTAAAATTGAAATCCACCCATCTTGAGAAGATTCTGAAATGAAATATTTGTCCTCTGTAAAATCCCCTTATATAGGATAAGTATGAGCGGAAACTGGAGAAGGAAGGCATTCCATTAAGACAGATAAATAAAAATAAAGGGACAAGGATGCCCCTTCCCTGCAAGGACAGCTTGCTCTTGTCACACAGTCATTAGCTAAATTATTCACATTAGCACTAACGTTTCCCTTGTGACCTTTCATTAATAGCCACCTACTCTTCCTTTTTCGGTGCTTTCATCTCTGTGGTCCGTCTGTTCTCACCCCCAGCATTATCTCCCTTCCAGCTCTTCCCTCCAAATCCTTCTTTTCTCATTGCCACTAAATATAGCATTTCAGGACACTATCTCAGTTCGTCCATTTGCTGGAGCTGTGGATCCTCACTGGGGACTGGCTGATACCATCTCAGACGACAGGGATAGAGGTCAAGAGTGGGAATAGACTTTGCTCTTCTCCAGATGACTGGCTCTTGCTTGAGCAGAATACTCCTCTATCTTCTGGGTCATACTTAATGGAACAGGGACTCATTTGGAAAAGTCATCCGAGCCATGTCACGTGATGGAACTTGTCTTCTCTATTTGCTAGTTATATAGCTTGAACATAGCACTTAAAGTCTCTGGGCTCCAATTTCATTACCTGTAAAATGGGAATAGTAACTATTATAATGGTAGCTGTCAGTTGTACTTGCAAATTGATTTACTTTTCACGAAGTTAAAGATTTTCTGAAAATCTGGAAACAGGTTTTGACTTACTTAGCATCTGAGAGATGTGAGCTGGACATCTCAGAGGCTGTAGCAAGGCCTAAATGATTAAATGCATGTAAAAGTCTTAGAACAGTGCCTACCACAAAGCAAGCATCACTACTCACTTTCTTTGCTATGATGCTGAGAAACAATGATAGGAACTAAATTTTCTCACAAAGAGTAACAAATAACACTCTAGCACCTATGTTATTAAATACTGAGTCAAGAAAAGGGGACAGGGTGCCTGAGTGGCTCAGTGGGTTAAGCCGCTGCCTTCAGCTCAGGTCATGATCTCAGGGTCCTGGGATTGAGTCCCACATCGGGCTCTCTGCTTGGCGGGGAGCCTGCTTCCCTCTCTCTCTCTGCCTGCCTCTCTGTCTACTTGTGATCTCTCTCTGTCAAACAAATAAATAAAATCTTTAAAAAAAAAAAGAAAGAAACAAAGAAAAGGGGACAAAGATATAGGAAGTGGTAGAAAGAATCTCCCTAAAAACTCTTGGAAGGGGAAAAGGGCCATGTCCCACATGGAATTGGTGGATGGGGCCAAAGGACCTTTTACTCTTCCCTTTCAACTAGACCTACATGTGTGTCCTGTTTCTTATGGACTCTGGTAGTGTTGGAACTACAGAGATGAATTAAGACACGGACCCTGTCATAGACAAGCAGACCAATGAGGGGGACACCAAAGACTCCAGCAGTCCTTGACACAGAGTGGGCATTCACTAATGAATGAAAACATGGATTTAAGAATGAATGAATGAAGGGGCGCCTGGGTGGCTCAGTGGGTTAGGCTTCTGCCTTCGGCTCAGGTCATGATCTCAGGGTCCTTGGATCAAGGCCCGCATCAGGCTCTCTGCTCAGCAGGGAGCCTGCTTCCCCTCTCTCTGCCTGCCTCTCTGCCTACTTGTGTTCTCTGTCAAATAAATAAATAAAATCTTTAAAAAAAATGAATGAATGAATGAATGAAGACTATAAAAATAGTAATAAAAATCTCTTGCATGGGAACACTTTTGAGAAAAATGCTTCTAATATGGAAGTCCATTAACCTTTTGAGCTCAATTAACCTTTTATCTTAGTGCACATAAATAATTATTTAGTGCTTAGTACTAAGCACATAAAGGATACAATAAGTGCACCACATGTCTGGCTGCACATAGAATATTCTTGTTCCCAGAAAATTTTAATGCATCTTAGGGTGGAGTACGATTTATTCTATTTCTGGTTTTGTCTTACTTTTTTTTTTGTAAATTAAGTGTTTTTAATAGATAAAATTTAATTTAAAAGATAATGACTTTTAATAATTAAGGTAATAGAAAGCATAATAAATACCTAAAAAGTCTGTGAAAACCAGATTAAATTATACAGGATAAAGGGTTAATTGGCTGTGCCTTTAATATGCTTTTCCTAGTCAAGACATCCCATCCACCAGCTTAAATAGCTGTCAATGCACCTGCAAATTGATTTGTCCCTTGATAAAGTTAAAGATTTTCTGAAAATCTGGAAACAGTTGCTGGAACCTTGCTGTTGTTGTTAACATCTGAGGCATGTGAGTTTTTTTCCCCACTATTTTTCATCTCAGAATTCTAGCACCAGCATAAATTTGGAGAACAACCTGCCTTTTCTTTACATATAGGAATACAGAAAACACAATAGAAGTAGCTTATTGTGCTCAGATTAAGTGAAGTTTTATCATAATGAAGCTAAATAAAATTCCCAAACTGCTCTGGTAGGGAGGAATGTCTTGATATTCCACTTGTGGAAAAGGGGTTCCACGTCAAAAATAAAGTGACGTCAACTTCAGTCTCTGTTTGCAGAAGCAAATAAATCATTCTGTAACACAGAGGCTTTCCTGTTAGATGTAAGACACACTTGCTGGGTGGTCTTTAATGGGGGTGAGTAAGGCTGTGTGGAAGGCTGGTTTCTAAGCTCTTAGTTAGGTGGTATTCCCAGTCTCATGTGTGTGCCAATGTGTACATGTGAACTCACGCAAGTATTAACCTCAGGTGTAGAGAACTGAGTTAATCATAAGTCTTATTTATGGGCATACCATGCCACTGATTCTTTTATGGTCCCAATTGCTATGTTCATCTTCACTCATATTTCCCTCTCTGCTATAAGTAACCATTTGAACATCTCTGAGATGATAGATGATAGGTAGGTAGATAATAGATAGATGATAGATAGATAAAAGATAGATGATAGATAATGTGTATGAACACACACATATATCCCCTTACACATATGCTTATAAAATATGCTATTTGATTTGTGTTCATGTATTTCACTTAACATATATTGTATTATGCCATAGATCTCATTTTTTTTCTCTATCGAACACTGTGGTTTTAAGACTTAGCCAGGATAGCTGTGTAGATCTCTTCTGTTATATCTAAATGTGTCGCTGTAATTCATAATATGACTTCATCATGCTTCAGTTATCCATTCCTCTAGTGGCATACATTCAGTTTGCCTCCATCTCTCCACTACCATGAGCAATGCTATAATAAGCACCCTTGTACATGTGCCCTACTGGCCAGGAAAATCCTTTCTGGGATATACACCCAGGAGGAGACAGCTTGACATGAGGGTATGTGTACACTCAGTTTAAGCAAGTACTGTCAGATTACTCTTCACAATGGATGCCTCGGTTTATACTCCCACCATGAGGGTTCTCATATCCCCACATCCCCACTAACTGACATACCCTTCAGCTTCCAAATTACTGACAATAAAAAGGGGAGGGTAATTTTCATTTACATAATTTCAGATGATTTTTGATATCTCTTTGTATGTTTGCTTGATCTCCTTTTGGTTTCATCCTATTGCAAATTTCCTGTTCATATATCATTTTTCTGTTGGAGGTCCTGTATTCTCTTGCTGAGTTGCAAGAGTTTCTAGGTATTCATCTTTAGAGGTATTAATCTTCAGTTGGTTTGTCATTACATAGGCCATCTCTCAATTTGTTACTGTCAACTTTAGCTCTGATATCCTTTGTTGAAAAACTACCTTTAATCTTACTATAATCACATTTGTCTTTTGTACTTTTATGCACTTTATGTACTTCTGGTATTTTAAAAAGTCTTCCCCAGCTCTTGGTCACAAAGATTTCCGTAATTCTTTCTATTAACTTTAAAGCTTTACCTTTCATCTGTAGGTCTTTAGTTAACCTGGCATCCACCTTTGTATATGATTTCAGCTGGGAAACCATATACAATATACAAACCATATAAAACCAGTTTTATTTTTCTCCATATAGTAAGCCATTTTTTCCAATCACAGCAATTAAAAAGACAATCTCTTCCTGACTGCTTTCCAGTACCACCTATAAAATATATAAAATGAACTTGGATCTATATCTAATATCTTATTTTCCTCCATGGCTCTATGGGTCTCTTCTTATACAAACACCCACATACTGAATTACTATGACTTTATGGCATAAGACGTAGGAGAACACTTTTTTTTTTTACAAAGTTGACTTATACATGGATCTTTTATTTTCATATAAATTTCATATAAATAAACATTATTTAGCTTTTTTAATCCAACTAGTACTATAACTGGAAATGTATTGAATTTATAGATTAATTCAAGAATATTGGCATTGGCATCCTGATGATAATAACTTATATTAAGAGTATGAAATGATTCACCATATATTTGGATTTTATCTACATATCCATTGATATATTTTTAGACTTTTACATAAATATCTAGAATTTTTTTGCTAATTACTATATTTTGTTTTTGTTTCTGGCTTTTGTAGGTGGTATCTTGGATTTTAAAATATTCTAGTTGGTTGTTGCTAGTATAGAGAAAGGCCTTTGATCTTTTTAAGTTAATCTTGTGTGTGAAAACTTCACTGACCTTTGTTTTTAGTTATAATGGTTTAATTCTGTTGGTTTTTCTTTGTATATGATCATGTTATCTGCTTATGACAGTTTTGGATATCCAATTATTTCAACTTTGATTTATTGTTTGCATTTATTCTTTTCTTAAAAAGCATATTAAAACATCTGCTTTAATTCAGACTGATTGTGGGTGAGTTTAACCCCTAATACTGACTATTTCCCACAGACTTACATAATCCATTCTCTTTTGGGGACATCTTAACATCCCCATTCATTTTTGATAGTCCTGCAAAATTCCCCAAAATTTGGCTAATATACCCCGGACTGTGGATGGAGAAATAAAAGCAATTAAAAGAATTATGGAATGAGTACTAGAACTCTCCTTTCCAAATCAAAGGGTAGAAATGGGTTTAGGTGTAACGTTCTAATTATAGTTATTTCCTGAATGTTTGTATAAGAAATGATTGACACATTCTGTACTGTCCATGTATAAATAAATAACAACAAAGACACATCCTGTTTCTTCCAGTTTCTGTTGCAACTTCTTCTAACCATTTTCTAGATATTATCTCATTTCACTTAACAAAGGTTTGAGGTGGGTACTGTTATTTTCCTCATTTTATTGGTAGGAAATCAGAGGCAGGAAGAGGTTAAATCCTTTTCCAAAAGTCACAGAAATCGTGAGAACCAGGAGCCCGGCCCCAGAACGTTCTCACCGTTATGCTCTTGTCTTCTGCATCCCATGACACTCCATCTCAGGAGGAAAAACCAACACCTCTGATAGCAATCACTAGTCAGCTTCACTTCATTGCCTTTATCAGCCAGTGCTATTTTAATGCCCTTTATTTGGGCACAGCTAAGTAGAATAAGGAATACAGTGTCATTACCTTGCTCTCTGCTTCTTTTCCTCCTAGCAGTCCAGCTAGCAGACTCTCCAAACCAAAACAGTCAAGTACTTCTGCTGTCCCAAAGAGAGTTCAACCACAGAACAGGAGAGGAGAGGAAAGGCACGTATCTGAAGGCAGCTGCTTTCCACCCGCCTCAGCAATGATGCTGTGTGTCCACAGAGAGAAGTGCTGAGCAGGGTTACAATCTGGGCAAGAAAGACAACTTTCTAGCTTTTCTGAGTGGGGCTTCTTAAGAAAAGCACTATTATTTTGTTTTGAGTACTGAAAATACTTAGATTAGACACATCTATGTTCAATCGTGAATAGCCCTTCCTCCTCACCTCTCCCCCTAAAATCCAAATATTAAATGCAAAGACTAATATTCCAATTTATAGATATTCTGTTTATACATAGGATTGGCTCTTTCTGTTTCAGTAATAGAGAGATGGATAGCAATAGTGCATTGTCTGCCTGTGAAAACAAGACAAATATTTTTAAATTATGATGAGGTATATTTAATGGTGCAAGATAAGCTCGAAGTTTACAGCTAAATTTGGTTCTGACTTGTAAGTGCAGGTATTCCAAGCTATACTCAAAGAAGAGGCTAGCAGCGTGGCTAGAGCCTTGCTGAGAGAAGGGGAAAACTCTTCGTCTCAGGTTAAAGAGTGTGAAATGTGCATTTCTTCACCTGCACAAACCCCTCCTTCATTCTTGTTTTATCCCTCACGAATCGATGAGTCCAGGATTTTATGAAGTCCTCAGAGTTTCTATTTTCAAACTACTACTTTATTCACTACTGCCAGAAATAAGTCACCTTAGCAAACTCTAATGGTGGCAATTTTGTGATGCATAAAATTGATTTATGCTTACAATCAAAATGTATTTCCCTTGATAATTTATGCTCAACAATTTAACATAATTATTTGTGCCACAATTTTAACATTTCTACCTTCCTGACTGTCAACTTTAGAATACAAACACATATATATATACACAAAACAAAACAAACAAACAAACAAACAAAACCCTCCCTAACCTTCAGAGGCAGGATTTATTAAAAAAAAAAAAATCAATGTCATAGCAGCCTCTTTTGTATTTTGTTGTGACAAGGCTGAATTTAAACAGCCTAGGAAGTCAAAACAACAGGAGAAATATCAATACATATTAACTTAATCAAGAAGCTCTGCTCTGTCATCCTTGTCTACACTCAAATTATGCTTCCACTGTAAGTTCCACATAGCTATTGGCATCTTGTAACTTCTCCACAAATATTTGCAGTCTTCAGCGGTCATCTGACATGAAGGATGGCTATAGGCTCCATGACATCTTCTTTGCATCTGTATGAAATTTTGTCACAACCGTTTTAAGAATATCACTGCTCAGGCAAGCTCTGACTCACTTGTTTAAATTCGCAATCTTAAAATGTCTTTTATCTAGCAAATGCTTTTTTTTCACATCCCCCAATGACATTCCAATAGAAACTTCATTCTTTGTTGTTCTGCATAAGCCTCTTTGAAAAGAAAAAAATTAATAAAAGACATGTTAAATCCAGATACATGCACAAAGTACCAGCCTCATCCAATCCTGGGTATGCCACACAGGACTCTGAAACATGCATCTGATGAAGGCACCAAGAGTTAGAGCAATGAGACCAGCATACCAAGTGTGGAGACCAAATAGACTTGACCTTTTCAGGTGTTATTCATTCTTGCCAACATGTTCTATTCTTCTTCCCCAAAAAGTAATTGGAAGAGACACTCCAGCGGTTTCATTAAGCATATAAAATGTTCACATTATCACACATGAAGATGACTCTGCTGGCCCATGAGTACTCTCAGCCGTTTCCAGAGTAACAAGTGAGTGTCCGGCCATTCCCATTCTCTTATTTCCTACCCCTGGAGATCCAGCGCTTTAACCAACAACTGGTCCCAGGGGAAACTTATAGTCATGAAAACAAGTGGACTTTAGTGTTTACCTGAGCATGGACCCACACTGATACTTAAAAACGGGCTGCACAATGTGTGGGGCCAAGCGTAAAATGAAATTCAGGGTCCCTCGTTCCATGAATAAGAACTTCAAGTCAGTGGCAGCAGAACATTACACCAAGCCTGAGGGCCGTCCCTGAGCTAGGCTTTGTGTGACTGTACAGGTCTCAGATCTGTGAGGCTGGCCTGCTGCTATATCTGTCATTCACTTGGAGATAAGAGACAAGGGGACTTTGCCACATGATCAGAGAGGGCCCAAATGTGTAGCTGTCAATAGAAAACCCTCACTCAAGCAGTTCATTCCAAGAAAGCATCCCTCAATTCCCCCAGGAAAATAATCCAGATCATTGTTTCCTATTTCTTGGGATAAAAGTGGTCCTACATGAACTCCTTTGAGAAGGAAATAAATGTACCCAGTCTCTCTTTATTCTTAGAAACCCAGTCTCTCTAAAATATCCTTTCTTAGAAGGAAACAAGTGTTATCCTTGTGCGATGGTTTCTGGGGAAATACAGGAACTAACTCCTCTGTCCTTCCATGTCCCCACTATAGTTATTCCCAGGGAGAAAGAACGCATCCTAGTTGATTTCTGAAACACTCTTTTAAGAATATCCAAACTTACATAATTCTTCATATAAATACAAATGTTAAAACAACCAGGGTTTTGCAACCCTTAGCCTTTAAAATGACATAAAAAGAGAAAAGTGTATTTACATTTCCATAAACCCTAGGACTCATTTGAGTCAACCTGTAAGAGTGTTTTTGTCAACAGTATTGTTTGTTATTATCAAAGGTATGAGATGGGTGACTATGTGGTTCTGTTGGTTAAGTGTCCAACTCTTGATTTCAACTCAGGTCATGATCTCAGAGTCATAAGATCAAGCCCTGCGTGGGGTTTATGTTCAGTAGGGTATCTAATTGAGATTCTTTCTCTCTGCTCCTCCCCCCACTCAAATAATTAAATAAATCTTTTAAAAAAGAAAACATGAGAAAACCAAATTTTAAACCTTTCCTGTTGACTTTTCTTCCCAACAACTTAAAGTCACCACACCATGGGGTGCTAAGAATTGTCATCTTTTGTGAGAAATTCAGCTTTTACTTTTCCCAAAATGACATGTAACAGAAGCCCAATTTAAAGAATTTGTTAACAATTAGGGTAAAAAGATTACCTATAGATCACCTTCTGTTAATTGATTCTATTAATAAACTTGATGTCAAACAAAATCCCAGAATATTTCTGTAACTGCGATTGATATTCAGACACATGTATTCCTGCAATAATTATTTGTTGAGTTCCTACTGGCATTAGAGCATTCCATTAGATACTTAAACATTCTAAAATATAAGTATATAGAATATAGAAAAACTAATGTACACTTGGGGTACTTACAGTTTAATAAAGAAATGAATGTATAAATAAATAACTATAATAAGGGGATGAATGCCATAAAAGGACCATAGATTTGGTGTTGTGGAGAATAGGCAAGAAGATACTACTTCCCCATGCGGAGATCATCAGAGGTTCCCCATGGAAGAACTATTAATGTCATTATTCCTTAAACTATGGATAAGAATGTGGAGCAGTTATGCAGGCAGGGCCTTCCACCAAAAGGAAACAGCATTAGTTGTACCCTATAGTAATCCCTAGTCTAGTCTATCTAGTAACCATCTAGATAGTAACCATTTGATCTACCCTTCCCCTTCTTCTCTGTAATTTTCTGGAGAAACTGAAACTTGCCAAATCCCCTTTCTCCTCTCCTGAGCTCTCAAGTAATCTGGTTTCTGCTCCTACCTTCAACTGAATATTTTCTCAGAATATTTTCTCAGGAGCTCTTAAATGTCAAATGAAATGGGCATTTTAAAATCCTAATCTTACTGGATCTCCTTGCTATGTGTGATATAATTAATCACTCCTTGTTCTGAGGCTTCCATGATGCCACATTCTCTGGCTCTTCTTGTATCTCGGACAGCTCCTTCTCTGGTCCCTTCGTGGGTTTGTCTTCTTCCATCTGCTCGGTAAGTGTTGCCATTTCACAGGGTTCTGTCCTCCACCCACTGTTTTTCTCACTCCACATGCTCCCTGGATAACCACAGCCATTCTCATGATTTTAATCACCATCTATATGCCAATGATTCCTAAATCTATATTTCCAGGCTTGGCCTCATCCCCTGAGCTTCAGACTCACATATCAAAGCTCCACTTCAATATCCTACAGGCAACTAAAACTCAACATATTGAAAATGAAAATCATTAGTTTTTTTTCCCCCTAAAGTATCACTCCCTCTTGTAATTTCTGCCTCAGTTGGAGTTTGCTGATTTTATTCACTATGTAGTTCTCAAATCTGTTCCCTTTTTCCCCATCATTCATACCAATACCCCAGATTGATACCTTGTCAGCCTTATCTAGAGTACTGTAAAAGCCTCCCAACATCATCTTATTCCCTCAGACTCACCCCTGAATATCTGCCAGGTATCAATTATACACAAACACACACATACACATAAACACACACACACACACACACACACACACACACACACACACTTTGAACCTTGCAAACAATACAGTTCTTGGGAATCAGATCTAGGTTTCTTAACCTGAAATTCAAGGCCTGTCCATTGCAAGAGAAAGAAGAAGTTCTGAAACTGTCTCTTAACAGCTGATGAGGAACCCATAAAGGATTTCAGGGCAGCACCAGTGGCCCAAATGAATGGAATGAACTTGATTTTTATAGAGGTATTTTCCTGGCTAGATGTCTTCAGCACTATACAAAAGGATAAGTATAGAAACAGAGAAGGTAGACAGAAGGATTGATCCATGATCAGTGTGGTATAATAATAGCATTTAGGACATTGTCCAGAGAGTCAATGAAATTTAAAGGAATAGTCCATGGAGTGCAGGCTTGATAGAGAAGAAACAGAAAAGGGGAAGACGGGCGCCTGGGGCTCAGTGGGTTAAGCGCTGCCTTTGGCTCAGGTCATGATCTCAGGGTCCTGGGATCGAGTCCCGTGTCGGGCTCTCTGCTCAGCAGGGAGCCTGCTTCCTCCTCTCTCTCTCTGCCTGCCTCTCTGCCTACTTGTGATCTCTTTCTGTCAAATAAATAAATAAAATCTTTAAAAAAAAAAAAAAAGAAAAGGGGAAGACAAACAGGTGATGGGGGAAAAAAATAACAGAAATAAAAGACTGGCAGTTTCAATGAGACTAAAATAATGGAGTGAATATCACAGCAAAGGGAAACTAGTCAGATAGCGGTGTGCTTAACGGTAAATTCTGGAGATGGAACTGTTCTAGGTAAACACATGATTCTGGCTGTGGTCAGTTTTAATGCATAGCTAATATAAAGTAAAGGTAAAGTACATTGGAATTTGAGGAAGCTGTGAGTCCCTAAAGCTAGAGAGTAGAGTAGAGCATTTATCACTGTATATATCACACTGGACTATAAATGTCTATTTGTAGGTCTATCCTTACTAGACAAAAACCTACCAGAGATCAAGTCCAAATTCCCCAGGATCCAGCACAGTGCCTAAAGTAGGGTAAATAGTCAGCAAAGTATTTAATGATTAACCAAAGCTTGAAAGTGGGGAGTTCTGGGACATATAGAAGATGCAGTATAATTTGGGTGGTTCAGATGTACAAAGATTAATAGTGAGAAATAACACTGGGGCCAAATAATGGATGCCTCTGTATAACAAGCTGTGATATTGTGATTTATAATAAGAAATATATATATTTGGTCTTCATCTCTATTTTGGGCACAGAGCTCCTAAAATATTGGAATTTTTTTGTTTGTTTTATTAATGAGGTGACTTGGAAAACACCTAATAATAGGGAGTCAAACACAAGTAGAGTGTTAAAACTTTCAGTCCTACTCCCTGATTTCCAGGGAGGGGAGAGGGGCTGGAGGTTGAATCAATTGCCAATGGCTAATGATTCAATCAGTGAAGCTTCCATAAAGCCCCAAAAGGATGTGGTTTGGAGAGCTTCTAGGTTGATGAACCAGAATGCTTCCTCGTGCCATTCTGCTGGGCCTCAAACTCCATGAGGACAGCAGTTCCTTTGTTCAGTACCTCAACCTGTGTATCTCTTCATCTGGCTATTAACTCATATCCTTGAATATCCTTTTTAATGAACCAGCAACCTAGTGAGTTAACTGGTTTCCTGAGTCCTGTGGGCCACTCTCACAAATTAATTAAACCCAAGCAAGGGATTGTGGGATTCTATAATTTATAGCCATTGGGTCAGAAACACTAAAACCTGTATTTGCCACTGGAATCTATAGTAGAGGAGAGTCTAGTGAGACTGAGTCCTTAACCCGTGGAATCTGATGCTACTTCTGGGTAGACAATGTCAGAATTGAGTTGGGGATTATAGGATACAGAGCTGTTGTCAGAGCATTCCTTGGTGCTGTGAGGGAAATCATCCCCCAACCCACACTGGAATTGGGTGCAGAATAATTATAGGTCAAAGAAATTGACCTTTATTTTGTAGAAAATTGGAAGTCACTGAAAATTTGGAGCTTAGATGAAATGGAATGTACCAGAAATGGAATGAAGAAGGAATGGAATCAGTACTGTATTCACAACTATGATTAATATTTATGACCCAAAAGCATGACACAAGAGCTACCTTCTGAATCATCAAGAAAAAATTATGTTGTGTTTACCATAGTAATTCTGTCCTGATAACTATACTGTTTCTATAATCACTCTTTGGAACTCGTAATCTGCTCCCTCCGTTCAGATAATGGCAATTCAACAAAGGATTATTGAATTCCTTTTAAGTACTATGCTCCAGGCTAGGCACTTTTACAAATGCTATTTTACTCCATTTAAAAGATTAGTTTCATAAACCAGATCATCAGATTTACAAACGTTGTTAGGAAATGAATATAATATTTATATATCATAGTATTTCTTGGGCCCAAAGATCTTAGCCACATACAAGATTATGCAGTTTGTTTTGTTTGTATTTTAATGAAACTACTTCTATTCAAAGTCTTAGAATGTAGGTAGAAAACAGAAATTCACCTTCTAAAAATGAAGAAAATAAGACTCAGAAAGATTTAGTAATGTCTCAAAGGTCATATAGAAAGAAGATAATGAAGCCAAAGTTGGAACTCTGGAGCTCATGCATGGTCTTCTGTAGGCACCATGATTTAGATGTAAACTTCATCAGCTCTGAAATGAGATCTCTGTACAACAGACAAGTGGAAAATTGGCCATTCAGCGAAACACAGTGGAAGGGAAGCAAGCTGCTGGGTGAGTTCCATCATTTATTACCACGCTGGTCCTAAATTTTCACACCTAATTAATCAAGCTTGCTCTGTAATCACTTTTCTACGTGTGGTGTTGGTGGATTTTACAGCTGCAGTTTTAATGAGCTGCTGTTTCTTTTGACATTTGGAAATCTAATCTGGAAAAATGATTTGATGACTTGTAAAGACCTTTCATTTTATATGTTTAGCCATGTAGCTTTCCAGGGTCCTTGGAGCAAACAAGGGGCAACCATATTTTCCATATAGCTGCTGTTCTTGCCAGTACATGCAGGCCAATTCCTATGGAGTTTCTGAACAGATGTGGCTGGCAGCCCAGAGAGCTAATGAGAATTAGTATTAGTGATTGTACACACCTAGGAATAAATGGGAATTTGTGACTTGACTTATGAGAAGATGATATTTGAAAACACAAAAACTTGCACAAAATACTGAAAATTAGGGAGGCCATCCCATCTTAGGAAACAGAAAGTTAATAAGGTGGACAGAGAAAATATATTCGCTACAAACAGAAAACAACTATCAGAATATAAAAATATGTCAACTACAGAGAGAGAGAAACAGCATGAGAAGCAACATTTCTACTTATAAGGAACATTAATTAATATTCTATAGACTATGTAATTCTTGTAATTACTTCTCCAAAATTGGGTTGTTTTGCTGAGAAAAAATATCCTAAAGGAAATACACATGTCAAAATATATTATTCCTGAGTGCATGGCACATATGGATAGGCTAAATTGGCCTCCTTATTCCCATTGCAAACCCCGCAGGAGCCCTAGGATTAAAGACTGGCAGTCATTGCCCCATCAAGCAGTCCATTCCTAGGGAATTGTAATTTTCAAGCTGGAGGAGACAATCTGGAAAGAGGACAATTGCCTGTGAATTCTGCAGCCACTCCACCCCAATATACTGAATGAGATTAATAAACAATTATTTCTTTTGAATCTCACAGTATTCATAAACAGCTCTTGTCATGTGGCTTTCTACAGCAAGTATGCTGATTTAATATTTCCTAGATCATACCCTTTTTCCTCTTGCACCCTGAACTATTTGATTTCAAATTAATTGGTAACTACTTGCATAACCACCTTTGCTTGCCTCCTTCTTGTGGTCTTCCTCGCTTCATCAACAAGTGAAAGATTTTCAGCCATCAAACCAAACAATCAATTTTGGTTGCTAAGAGGGAAGACATCAGTCCAGAAAAATTGAAGCTGAAGGGTCAGAATTTGTTAATACCATTTCAAGCTCAGAGCTCATAAGTATTCCAAGGTGCAAAAGAACTTTGCAAAGAGTCTGAAAACAAACCAAAGCAAAGAACTGGCTCTGCAGTAGATGGTATTTCAAAATGGCACCACTGAAAAGCAAGGGTAGAAACAATACATAGAGCATCCTGCATTGTATTTAAGACATCACACACACACACACACACACACACACACACGCATGAACTATCTCTGGAAGAGGACACATGAAACTGACGTTCCTACCTGCATGAAGAGAAACAAGATCCTGGTAAATGGGAGACAGTTGATGATCTACTTTGCACTCTACATAACTTTGATCCCTTTTAAATTTTGCTTGTTATAAATATATGTATTTTTTAAAAGATTTTATTTATTAGACAGATAGAGATCACAATTAGGCAGAGAGGCAGGCAAAGAGAGAGAGGAGGAAGCAGGCTCCCTGATGAGCAGAGAGACCAATGTGGGCTCGATCCCAGGACCTTAGGATCATGACTGGAGCCGAAGGCAGAGGCATTAACCCACTGAGCCACCCAGGTTCCCCTACATATATGTCTTATTGATAATAAAAACTTCTTTTTCAATGGCAGTTCTCACACTGATAGTTAAGTTGTCTAGTTCTCAATCCCAGATCCAAGATTGGGGAAAGCATTTGTTTGCCATAAAAGCCCACCATCCTATCTTCATCTTTCCCACTGTTCACACTACAGACTATCTCCATTTGGAAGGCTCTGTTTAAGGATACTTTGGAAATCATCCAGCACACAGGTTCTCATATATCAGATGAGGAAATGGCCCAGAGCAATACAAATTATCTTTCCAGGTTCTCCTTGCTTTCTATAGACATGGTTAAGGACAAAAACTTTTTATAAGAAAACATGGCATGTGTTTCTAACTTTTCTCACCAAAAGGATGAAGTCACAAAGAGCTGGCTTGAAAATATTCCTTCCAGGTAAATCTTTCAAACCCACTAGAAGAGGATCGTTTTGTTTTGTTTTGTTTTGTTTTGTTTTGTTTTGTTTTTTCTTTTCCCAAGCCTCCATGTACCACTGCTACCAGCACTTTGCTCCATTAATCACTCTACCATTTCCAAAAACTCCCTTCCCAACATAATTAAGGAATCTAGAATTAAACATTTTGTTAGTTTGGGGCTCGCAATACCAATCCATCCCAGGAGAAATCAGTCTCCAATCAGTGGCACCACAGAGAACCCAGAGCAGCTGTGCTTCCTAAGGCTGGTGGCGGCTGCCACTGTGTGCACTGATCTGTAGGGATTTCCGAGTCTCCCCTAACAGCTCATGAATTTTATAATCTAACCCCACTGTAAACTGCAAATTTAGAATTTGTCAACAAAGACCTAGATGAAGCTAATGCAGCTTTGCATCATCTACAATCTCTCCATAACAGCCCTAGCAACAGGCTGGAAGAACAAGCTGAAGGCCCCAGTCCTGACTCTCAGAACCCAAATGTAGATGGGGAGGGTTCTCATCTGTCAACGCCCCCATCCATCCTATGCAAGGAAGGCTCAGTCCAAATTTTCCAAATGGAAAATTATACTCAGCATAGAATCTCCTCAAGCTTTTGTCTTCTCTGTCTCAGTGATTGCAGAGGCCTACTAACTAGTCCTCAAATCGTTCTTTCCTTTGTTCTTATCATCATTCCAGTTTTGACAAACCTATCTATAGTTAGCTGTCTCCAAGACAAATTCCAAACTCTGTCTCATGACATGTGTGTTCTATGGTCGAAGTGCTGCCTGCTTGGTCAGCTTCACCAACCCCAGATCCCCACATTGACTAGTCACGCTGAACCTCAGGCCTTTCTCAACTGTCCATAGCCCTGTGCTGTTATGCTTCCACGGTTCTGCCTTCTGCACCAACACATGGCCTTTTGTGTTTTACCCCATAATTACATATTCAACTGACTTCAGCCCACCTTTTAAGATTTAAATCAAATATCTCCCTAAGAAGCCTCTTATGATTTCAGTGTCCATCTTTTGTGCTTGCTGTTTATGTTGGAATTATCTGTTTTGTGTCAACTCCTCTCTAGACTGCATTCTCTGGTAGTGTGGCCTTATTCAATCTGGGATTCCAAGAACCCAACATGGTACCTGCTAAGTTATTGAGCATTAAATTAGTGTTTGCTGAAATTTAGTATAAAGGTTAATAGTTCTACATTCAGACCATTTTAGGTACAAATTCCACTGCTGTCACTTACGAAACAGCCATAGGCAAGTTACTTTACTTCTGAGCGTGTTTCTTCAGTCCTAAAATGGTGAAAATACCATGAATTTCACAGGTTGTTGTAGAGATAAATAAGTTCATATAGATAACAAGCTTAGCAGATAGCAAGTACTCAGCAAACGTAGCTCTATTGTTACCATGCTCATACTGGCTGTGAAATCTTGTCCAAGTTTCTTGCCCCTCTCCAAAGCTCAGTTTTCTCATCTCTAAAGTGGGGATAATAATAGCTTTCAACAAATTGGATTATTGTGTAGTTAAAATGTGGTAATCCTTGAAAAATACCTAGCCAAAACACCTGGAACATAGTAAGAGTTGATGGTTAATATGTTGTAGAACTCTTAAAAGGACCTGAAAGCCCCCATATTCATGCTTCATCTGTTGGAGCTGATCCATGCCTTAGAAAGAAAGAATTAGAGGCAGAAACAAGAGCCAAACTGGAAAGGGAATTTCTTTCAGGCTGTCATGTCAGCTGTGAGAAGCATTTGTTACTTGCATCCCCCTACCACCACCATCACCTATTCCCTTCCCCCAGACAAACCAGGGTTGTTTAAATTTAGATCAAATGACAAGTTGCTTGCAAAAGAGAAGGAATAAAGCAGCTGATGGGCATCACCCAGAAACTAAAAGAGTATGGGCAGATAGAACTGTGGAGCACAGTTTCCAATTGGCCATGACTATGTCTTGAGTCTAAAACATCTTCTCTCCATTTCTCTTGGTGGAGGCCAGAAGCACTCCTCATTAAGATAATGAGCCACTAATTCATTTCCAGGTGAAGGGGGTACTCACAAAACTGCCTCATTTTCCTTGTCTTGAAGATCATTAAAATGAAGGGTGGCAGTCTATTTGGACAGAGTTGGTAGTAACAGCTTGACAGCTGCCGGCTGGTGGGAATGCAGGGGAGTTGGCAGAGGTAGGAGATTCCCAGGAGACAGAGGGAGAGAGACAGAGAGACAGAGAGGCCAAGACAGACAGAGATGGAAACCAAGACAGACAGAGAGACCAAGAGAGAAGGCTGATGATGCAGAACCTTCACTGACATGGTACAAGGGTTGACTAGACTTGGGCAGAGCACGCCCAAGAACTTCATAACAGGAATGGAAAGTGCTCGTACTGCAGCCCCCACATAACCTTGACTAGTTACATATTTGAACAAATGTCCCTGAGAAGCCTCTGTAAGTAAAATTGGCTTAATTCTTAAACCTTCAAGGAGCATCTTTCATATGAGTATTATTTTCCCCAATATACTTCCTCCTTTCATTCCCCTTACCAATATTCTTTCTGAAGATTTTCAAGAATATAACATACCAACATACTTATTACTTTTATTCATATATTATTTATCATGACCATTTCTCTTGTCACTAATAGTTTTCAGAAATATTTAATAAGAACATAACATTTTATTTAATAGCCATTAAAGATGACACCTCACTCCTTATTGGAATCCTTCTATTTTTTCACTATTTGTACTTTGTGATATGATAAACATACTCTTTCATAAATTTTGTACACACTTTATTTTCCTAGGATACATCCTCAAAGGCAGAATCAACAATATGGAATTTTAGAACATTCCTAATCTCTATCTTTGTTTCACAAACTTAAATGACCTGTGGCTATCACATTGCAAACAGCTTACCACAATGCAGAAAATCCAGTTTTTAATTGCACATTACTCCACACTACTTCTTCAACCTTGAGCAACTTTCTTATCTTCTATGCTTTCAGTTTCCTTCTCTGCAAAATGGAGGTCTTAGTACCTACCCTGCTGAGGTTTTCAGAAAATTAAACCAATTAAAAGATAAAATACATAGGATCATTATCACAATAGAATCAAAGGGGGAAAAAACTGGGCACCTGGGTGGTTCGGTTAGGTAAGTGTCTGACTCTCGATTTCGGCTCAGGTCATGATCTCAAGGTTGTGAGATCAAATCCCACATCAGGTTGGAAATGGAGCCTGCTTAGGGCCTCTCTCTCTCTCTCTCTCTCTCTCTCGCTTTGCCACTTCCCCACCCCATGTTTTCTCTTTTTCTCTCTTGCTCTAAAAATAAATAAATAAATAAATAAATAAATACATCAATCAATCAATCAAAGGAAAAAGACTGGCAAAACACAGTACTTATTCTTGACTTTTAAAAAAAAAAACTACTAGAGGGCACCTGGGTGGCTCAGTGGGTTAAGCCGCTGCCTTCGGCTCAGGTCATGATCCCAGGGTCCAGGGATCGAGCCCCGCATCGGGCTCTCTGCTCAGCGGGGAGCCTGCTTCCTCCCCTCTCTCTGCCTGCCTCTCTGCCTGCTTGTCATCTCTCTCTGTCAAATTAAAAAAAAAAAAAAATCTTTAAAAAAAAAATAAAATAAAATAAAACCTACTAGAAATTATAAAGACAAGAAAACTTCCTTTTCCTTAACTCAATAAGAAATATTAGCAGAATATGAAAGTCAATCTAATACTACATGTTGATACATCAGAAGACTTCCCATCAAAGTAAAGATGCTCACTTTCAACAGTATTATGGGGGGGGTGCAATTCTACATAGTGCAATAAGAAAAAAATACTGGAGAGAAGAAAGCTGTCATTATGTGCTAAACATACAATCGTCTGCCTGAAAAGTCCACAGAAATAAATTTTAAAACTGTTAGAACTGATTGACAATAGTTTGTAAGAAGATTTGAATATCCAGCAATATTATACTGAAAAATTACAATAGAAATAGCCATATTAATAAGAGAAAAAATTCCTTGAGCTGCTTATGATCAAACCTAATATAAAATGTATCAGGTCTATATGAACCACACTATCCACTTTACAGAAGAAAACAGAGACTTGGATAAGTGAATAGGCATACCATGTTTCCAGATGGAAAAAGTCATTATCTTAAATAATCTAAATTAGTCTATAAACACAATAATAAATTCAGTCACATCAAAAATCTCCATGAATTTTTTATGAAAATTATAAGCTGCTTAAAAGATTAATATGGATGATAAAAGTATAAAAATAGCTGATAAAATATTTAAATTAAAGAATAATAAGTGGATGATAAAAGTATAAAAATAGCTGATAAAATATTTAAATTAAAGAATAATAAGTGGATATATGCTTGACAGAACATACAAACATTTGATAAAGCCACAGCAATTAAAATCGTATGAAAATTCCATAAAAATATGCAAATAAATGAGTGGAACCCATAGCCACATGAATTTAGCATATGATAAAGGTTACATCTCAACTTAATGAGGAAAGTATGGATTCTTAGTGTTAAAACCAGTTACTATCAATAAGAAGATATTTAACTTACATTTCTAATTGAAAACATACAGAAAAACAAATCCCAATAAAAATGCTAAATCTAGAAAGCGAGTAATATGAATTTTAGAAATAACTAGAGGGTAATATGTTTCTAATCATGCAATAAGACTCCTCCTCCCTTTAGAATGCAGATGCAGAGGAGTAAGTTAACAGACTCCCCAGTGGTAGACTCTTAGCATCATTGATCTACACAGGTGTTTTCTCATGTTTTCCATGCTTTTCTTCCTGATCCCCACTCCATTTCACCCACTCCTCATAGGCATCCACTCTAATGACATTTCCTAACATTTGTTTACATTAATGTTATAAATGTGCATAAATAGCACCAAGCTATAGATCTTGTTCTGTCTTACATTCTGCTCTCCACTCCATGTTATTATGCATGGTTTCTTAATACTCATCACATTTGACCTATCCATCATCTAGACATGAACATTTAGGTTGCTATTAATTCTCTGCTACCACAAAGAAGCCTGCACTTTCATACAAGAGTTTCTCATACAAGAGTTTCTCCAGGGTGCACACCAAGGAGTGGGACCACCAAGTTCGAGACAATGACTGGAATGGCTGCAGCAGACTAGCAGACTAGTCCTAGTGGCAATGCAATAGTTTTCCCATTTCTTTTCATCCTTGGGAACATTAAGTATTATTTAACTTTTATATGTTTGCTAACCTAATGGGCCTATCTTTGTGCTCAATGCTGCTCCCATTTGCATGTCTCTAGTTCCTAGTAAGATTGAGCATCTCTTTATTGACATTACCAGCTATTGAGTTTCCCCCTTCTGTCAATCGCTATTCATATCTCTATTATTGTTGTGGTTATTGTTGTTATGTTTCTGTTAGGTTTTTAATATTTTTTTCTGGTTGACTTGTAAGAACTCCTTGTATGAATTATATATGAATCTTACCTATTTTATTTTGCAAATATCTATCAAAGTTTCACTCATCTGTTTAAGCTATCTATAGTTTCCTTCATTGATCGGAAGTCTTAATTTTTACGATCAAAGATGTAGTCTCTTACACTAGATACAAAAAGAAATGGCTAAAGAGGAAAGATGATCATATAGTTACAAAAAAGTGTCAATGCAATCAAAGACTACCTTTACAAAGCTGCAGATAGGAAAATATACATGTCTAAAACATGTGGGGTGCCTGGGTGGCTCAGTGGGTTAAAGCCTCTGCCTTTGGCTCAAGTCATGATCCCAGGGTCCTGGGATGGAGTCCTGCATCAGGCTCTCTGCTCAGCAGGGAGTCTGCTTCCCTACCTCTCTCTCTCTGTGTGCCTCACTGCCTACTTGTGATCTCCATCTATCAAATAAATAAATTTTTTTTAATAAAAAAAAAGATAAAACATGTGAAAAGATGTACATTAAATCAAGTTGATGCCATTTGGGGCTCTGCTTACTCAAACACACATACACACACACAGCCAAGTCACAGAATGATACGGATTCTTGTATGCTACTAGTGGAAGTCTATACTGTTCATTCTTTCTGAAGGACAGTTAGATGGTATCTAATAAAATGGAATATGTGGATGATACTCTACCCAGACATTCTTCTTTATGTGTCAATGTTTACAGAAACATTGTTTGTAACAGGGAAAAGCTAGAAACAACTGAAATAATCACCAGTAAAGAAAAAACAAACAAACAAAAAAAGCAAGCTGTGATACATAAAAACTAGGGACTAGTCTAAATAAATTAAAACAAAATAGGTATTTTATACATGCTGACTTGAAGTGGTCTTAATGATCTATCCATTTTAAAGAAACCAAAAAGCAAATTATAGAATATGTACATGTTACCAGGAAAATAGTCAAACAATAAAAAAAAACCCAACAATATAGGCAAAACATAATAGGCAAAACAAAATAGGCAAACAATAAAAAAAAAGCCACAACTATATATACAAATAGTATCTAAATACACAAGCAAAGTTTTAGAATTCACACCATATTCAAAACAGTTTCCCCTGGTGAGGACAGTGAATTTGAGAAGGGAATCAATGGAGACTCACTTTTTCTATTTAATTTTTTTTTCTTTATAGTAGGAAAAGTTTTAAATTCTCCTTATATGAATAAAATAAATTTTAAGTGATTTTTAAACAAAATTAAATGAGATAATTATGTGTAAGCCCTTTATGAGCTGAAAAATACCACACAACGTCCAGACATAATTAAAAGAAGATATAATGTGAACAAGATTTAATCAAATTATAAGTACTTTCTGATGTTAAAACTCAATTATTATAATTGCTGCCTAACTTACCTCTGGGCTCTACAGCCAAGGCCAAAGAAGAAAATTGGAGAACAATGTTCATTCAGCTTGGATTCTAAGATCCAAGCTTCTAGATCACCCTAGTTCATGGATCAAGAAACTGCAGCCCACAGGCAAGTACAGCTCACTGCCTGTTTTTGTATGACTCAGAGGTTTAAATTGCCATTTACATTTTTAAATGTTGAAAACAAACCAAAAGAAGAAAATTGTTTTGTGACATGTACAAAATATGTAAACTCGAATTTTGTGTCCATAAATAAAGTTTTATTGAAACACAACTACATCAATCCATTTATAGAATGTCTGTGGCCGCTTTAGTGCTACAACTGTAAAGGAGCAATTATAATGCTGTATGGCCAACAATATTTGTCATCTGTGTTTTTACAGAAAAAGTTTGCTGATCCCTTGCCACAGGTTATCTTTTTGATTTGCATCTTACTTTTTTGGTTTATGTCAAGTTTAGCATAAAAACTTGCTCCCCGCGGTGCCTGGGTGGCTCAGTGGGTTAAAGCCTCTGCCTTTGGCTCAGGTCATGATCCCAGGGTCCTGGGATGGAGCCCTACATCAGGCTCTCTGCTCTGCAGGGAACCTGCTTCCTCCCCTCTCTCTCTGCCTGCCTCTCTGCCTACTTGTGATCTCTGTCTGTCAAATAAAATAAATAAAATCTTTAAAAAAAAAAAAAAACCTTGCTCCCCACACTGAAGATGACAAAGAACTTAAACAGACCTTAATTTATAAATACCATAAATCTTCCTCAGTTTTCACATTTTTCCATCCCTCCCTGCTCAACCTATCTATTATGTGCCTCTTTTATTTTTTTTAAAAGATTTTATTCATTTATTTGACAGACAGAGACCACAAGTAGGCAGAGAGGCAGAGAGAGAGGAGGAAGCAGGATCCCCACTGAGCAGAGAGCCCGATGTGGGGCTTGATCCCATGACCCTGGGATCATGATCCAAGCCAAAGGCAAAGGCTTTAACCCACTGAGCCACCCAGGCGCCCCATATGTGCCTCTTTTAAAGGAGAAAGAAACTATCTTGGGAAAGAAAGCATAACTGGGTATTGTGAGTTATCTTTTCACTCTTCCTCAATGATCCACACCTTAGGGAAAATCTTACAGTCCTGAGTGACTAACCCAAGGCCTCAGTACACACACTGGAAGTGACAAGCTGGCACGTGAAATGATGCTTCTAACAAAGAACCAGTTTAACAGTAGTCCTTCATTACTGGGTGTCCTAGGACTTCAGAGAGCCTGGTAAAACCTATAAGGCACCTGCTCAGAATAATGCAAGTATGCGCATACAAAATTTGGACTCACCTTTTTGGGCATTCATAGAAACTCTGATGCCCATCCTTAGGTTTCTAGGTATCCATAGATCTGATCTTAAATCCCCGATTTATAGGGTCTGCCTACAAAGCGATAGAAAGCTTCCCTTCCTTTCTATAATTCCATAAACCTTGAGCTCCAGCTTTGAGCACATAAAGGAAAAGCCACACACGCGCGTACGCGGGCGCGCGCGCGCACACACACACACACACACACACAGGCGTGAGGAGACTGAAAATCCTCTCAGTCCTACCTCCCACTAGCAAGTTAATCCTCTCTCCTGGTTTCTGCCTAGATGGGTTAGGAAATACTCATTACCATCTGTGTTTTACTTGCAATGTGAAGGAGGCAAAAAAGGAGTCAAAAGAATTGGGATAATTAGGTTTAAATAAAATTGTCTAATGACAAACTGATTTATAAGATTATAAAACAGAGATTTTTTTTATGGAAAATTGTACTAGAGTGTGTATGTCATAAAACCACAGGACCAACTAAGGGCTGTGAATCTGTGGAAGTACTCAGTGTGTTGCAACCTGGCTGCACGTCAACATCACCTGGGGGAGATTTCCCGAAATGCAGATTTATGGTCCTGTCTCAAACATACTGAATGAGAATCCCTGAGAGGGAAACAAACAGGAAATATACACATATACATATTCATAGACAGATATTCTTAAACAAGATTCCCCAGTGAGTCTCCAGCCAAGCACAAGCCTGTAGACTTACACAAAGAAACCACTGAATAACAATGTGAAGATGTGGGTGGTCCAGTAAAAAAGAGCAGTGAACAAAGAGTTAAATAATTTGAGTTCTAGCCCTGTCCCTGTCCTTAATTTGCTGTGGGACCTGGGATAGATCACTTCACTTCTCTGGGCCCCACTTTCTTCATCTGAAAAAAACAAAAACAAAAACAAAGAGGAAAATAGACTAAATAATATCCAAAGCATTTTCAATTTCCAGAATTTTATGAAATTTTATCCAGCATCACCCAAAAGTACACATAATGGAAAGACTGAATCAATTATGAACAAGTTCTCATAAAACTAGTCATGAGGCCTCAGATAACATGTTCAAATACAACATGACTGCACCACAGAGAAAGTGAGTTAAGACAACAAACACAGCATGACAGACAGAAACTTCTCAGGCCCTAGACGGAACTCTTTGAAGTGCAACATGTAATAAATACGGTGGTGATCCTAACCAAAGAGCTCCAAAAGGTATGAAACAAAAATTAATAAAATTAAAAGGAGAAACAGACAATTCAAAAATAGAAGTTTCAATAATGTATAAAACAACAAGGCAAAAGATCAATGAAAAAAAATAGAAAATTTGAACAAGACTATAAACCAACTTGGCTAACTGATATCTATAAAGTAATTCCTCCAATAACAGCAGAATATCTATTCTTCTCAGCTACACATAGAGCATTCTCCAGAATAGACCATATGTTAAGTCATAAAACAAGCCCCAGCAAAATTTTTAAAAGAACTGAAATCAGGCAAAGTATGTTCTCAGATCACCATGGAATGAAATTTGAAATCAATATAAGAAGGAAACTTGGAAAATTCACATTATATTCATGTTAAACAACATAATCCTAAGTAAATAATGGACCAAAGAAGAAATCACAAGGAAAATTAGAAAACACCTTAAGATGAATGAAAATGAAAACAAGGCATCCTCAAACTAAAGGGATGTAGCAAAAGCAAGGCTTACAGAAAAAAATTATAGCTATAAATGTGTATATTTTTAAAGAATAGAGATCTTGAATCAATAACTAATTTTTTTTTCCTTTAAGAAACCAGAACAAGAGGAGCAAATGAGACTCAAAACAAGAAGGAAAGAAATAATAAAAACTCAAGTGCAAATCCAAGAATAAAAAATGGAAAAGAAAAACAGAAAATCAACAAAAGCAAAATGAATTTTTCGAAAAAAGCAAAATTGACAACTGTTAGCAAGACTGACCAAAAAAAGATGCAAAATTCAAATAATCAAAATCAGGAATGAAAGAAGGAACATCACTACCAAATTTACAGAAGCAGGATTATAAGGAGGATTTTATGAATAATTATAGGTTGCCTATAACCTAGATAAAATGCATAAATTCCCAGAAGCACATAAGCTACCAATACTAACTCAGAAAGACATAGAAAAATCAGAATAGACCTATGATAAGTAAAGAAATTGAATTAGTAAGCTTCCTGAAAAGAAAGGCTTCACTGGGCAATTGTTTCAAATGCTTAAAGCGGCAATAATATCAAGCCTTCATAAACTCTCAAAAATATAGAAACAGAAGAGACACTTGACAATTCATTCTATCACCACCCATTATCAACCTGATACCAAAACCAGACACAGATGTCTCAAGATAATAAAACTACAAATCAGTATCCTTATGATGATGCAAAAACCCTTAAAAAAATACTAGCAAACTTAACCTAATAACATATAAAAAAAGGACTTACATGATGAATAAGTGAGATTTATCCCAAGAATTCAAGGTTAGTTTAATATATTAAAATAAATCTATGTAATACACCATAGTAATAGAATCAAGGACAAAAACCAAATGATCATTTCATAGATACACAAAAAGCACATGGCAAAATCCAACAATTTCAATGATAAAAACGCTTAACAGAGTAAGAATATAAGGTAACTTCTTCAATCTGGTAAAGCAGTGTACAAAAAATACACAGCTAATGTCATACTTAACAGTGACAGATTAAGTGCTTTTCCCTTAAGATCTAAAACAAGATGAGGATGACCCTCTCTTTACTTCTCAAAATTGTACCAGAGTTTCCAGCCAGCATAAGTAGGCAAGAAAAAGAAATGAAAGACATCAGATTAGAAAGAAAATGTAAAACTGTCTCCATTTACAGATAACATGACCTTGTATACAAAAAAGAAATCCTAAAGAATCCACTAAAAAACTATTACAACTAATATACAAGTTCAACAAATTTGCAGCATATGAGATTAATATACAAAAAGCAGCTGTATTCTATATACTAGCAATGAACAATTTGAAAGTGAAATAGGGGTGCCTGGGTGGCTCTGTTGGTTAAGCATCTGCCTTCAGCTCAGGTCATGAGCTCAGGGTCCTCGGATCAAGCTCCCTGTTTAGCAGGGAGTCTGTTTCTCCTTCCCCCTCTGCTACTCCCCCTGCTTGTGTTTGCTCTCTCTCTGTCAAATAAATAAATACAATCTTTAAAAGTGAAATAAAGAAAACTTCACTCACAATAACATCAACAAGAATAAAGTACTTAGAAGTAAATTTAACAAACTAATTTGTACAGTGAAAATTACAAAACATTTTTTGAAAGAAATGAAAGATCTAAATGGGAGCACATCCCATCTTAATGGGGAGGAACACCTAATATTAATAAGATGGTCATACTTCCCAAATTCATTTACAGAACAACAAAGTTGGAGGACTCACACTTTTTGTTCCCCAAACTTACTACAAAAGCTACAGTAATGAAGATTCCATGGTATTGGCATTAGGATAGACATACAGATGAATAGAATAGAATTGAGAGTCAAGAAATAAGCCTATTTTTTTTTTTTTACAAGGATTCCAAGAAAATTCACTGGGTAAAGAATATTCTTTCCAACAAATGATGCTTGAATAGCACACACCAAAGAATGTAATTGGATCCCTACCTCATACCATATAAAAACATGAACTCAAAGTGGATCAAAAACCTAAATATAAGGTTTGGGATTAGAAAAACATTTAGAGGAAAACATAACAACATTGGATTAGCTAATTATTGGATTGACACCAAAAAATACAAGCAACAAAAGAAAAAATATATTGAAGTTAACCAAAACTTAACATGATGGTACTATAAATGACCCCAGCAGGAAAGCTAAGAGAAAACCCACAAAATGAGAGATATTTGAAAATCATACTTGATATGGAACTTATATACAGATTATATAAAGAGCTGTTACCTCTTAACAATACAAGAACAAAAAGTCAATTTTAAAATGGGCAAAGGATTTGAAGACATTTCTCCAAAAAAGATAAACAAATGACTAACATCATTGGTTATTTAAAAAATCCAATCAAAACTTCGTACCTACAAGGATCATTAGAATCAAAAGTTAGCTAATAAGTGTTGGTGAAGATGTGAAGAAATTAGAACCTTCATACATTGCTGAGTGTAATGTAAAAGGGTGTAGCTGCTTTGGCAAAGAAATTTGTCAGTTTTTCAAAAACAATAAACATAGCTACCGTACGACCTAGCAATTCTCCTCTATTGGGTATACCCCCAATAGAATTAAAAACATATGTTCACACAGAAATCTGCACCCAAGTTCATGGCAAATTATTCATAATAGCAAAATGTACAAACAACTCAAATACCCATTAACTGATGAATGGATAAACAAAATTTGGTATAGTCATATAATGGAATATTATTAGGCCATGACAAAGAATGAAGTCCAGATCATTTTACAGCATAGGTGACCTTGAATACATTAAGCTAAGTGGAAGAAACCAGACAGAAAGTCCACATATATAAGACTCCATCAGATTAAATGTTTGAGATAGGAAAGTCCATAAGGACAGTAAGTAGATTAGTGGTTGGTGGGAACTAGAAGAAGGGGAGAATAGTGTTTGCCTGCTAAAGAGTGTAGAGTGTAGGATGATGAAAATGTTCTGAATTAGATAGTGGTGATGTTCATATAATATGTTGTGAATATACTAAAAGAAACAATGAATTGTACACTTTAAGATGGTGAATTTTACCCTATGCGATAAACTTGTCTTAAACACAAGCACTTGCACACACATACGCACACACACAAACACACACACACACACACACACACACTAGCTGTGCTGGCTTTCTGGCAACAGCAGAGAAAACTACCGCTGTCCTGATAGCCTTGTGCAACAAATCAGAATTGTAGTGGCTCTCAAAGCAGAGGGCTGATGGATATGAGATTTCCAAATGGGGAAAGACAGTGAACACTGCAGTAATTTTTAAAATGAAAAACCCAAGGTGTGTGCACCCAAGGGAAGAACTAGAACACCCACTGTGCTTGTGGCCACACTTCTATGAGGGTAACGGCTTTTCCCTGAAGTGTCGTTTTAAATGCCTATGGGTTGATATACACATATAAGATTTAAGTTTGACGCACATTCTACTGTTCACAGAATATTTTTTTCATTCAGAAACTTGTCAGTTTTCAAAATATCTCCAACACCATTATTCCTATTCCAAATGTGGAAACTGAGGCAGCCAAGGATTAAGAAACTTGCCTGAAAGGGCTCACTCACTGAACATGATGAAACAACGTTTCACCTGTTCCTCCTCTGAACCAACACTGTAAAGAACGGTGAATGGCAGGAAAGAGTCGTGCTGTGTTATGAATCCAACAATTTTGTAAATTAAACAGCTCTTCTCCACAGGCTTACTAGGAAAGAATTGGGGCCATTTTCCAACTGTGTACTCAGGTCTCCTATTGCTACCACTGCCACCACCCTCCAAAGCAGTAAATTCTCTAGGAAGAGTGCTCTGCCTGAAGGCGAGATTTCCCATTCTGGCCAGGCCCAATCCTGGTTTCCCTGTGAGCCAAAATACAGCACATCATATCCATATGATAGGGAGGAGAAAGGGGCTCCCTGTGTACTGTGTGTCTGCTAGTCAGGAGAGGTCAGACCGCTTGGGCTTATCACGCCTATCTGCTCTTACAAAGGCGTTAGAGTCACTTCCCACTGACTGCCGCCACCGTCCATATAGTTTGTGGCTTTACATAAAGGGTGAGATGAGGTAGAGAAGAGAAAGCACAGCAGACCAGGTGGGGAAAGAGGTGGCCCAGAGGTTCAGAGGGGCAGCACTTGGGACTTAACTTCAACGAGCAGAGAGTCCTAAAAGGGGCAGTGAATCAGATTTTCAGAAGGATAATAAATGAGATTTGTTAACATTAAATAATGTAATTCCCACCTTAGGGAAGAAATGCCTTTATCATCCCCATTTTATATAAGAGAAACTGAGACACAAAGCCCCAGAGGAAGCTGCAAAGCTGGGGCTTGAGTTTCTGAAATGTGTGCAGTTCCGGGACCAGACTCCAGCTGGGTGGACTCGGGTGGATCACTCACAGCCCGACATCTTCATTCTCTCATCTGTAAGGTGGCAGCAGCCTTCTGATGTGGCAGGTCTATTTCAGGTTTGTGTGAAAGCCAGATGTGACAGTGCTGCGGACACCCTGTGCACACCATAGACTGCAGTCTAAGTGCTAGCTATTATTCCAGTCCTGGGGCCCTACATCTTGTGATTCCCTCCTTCAGGACTGCGCTTGGGGAGGGAGAAAAAGAAGCTACACTTATTGAAAGGTAACAATGGGCCAGACACTGGGTGACTCTTTCACATATATTATCTCATTAAGTCCTTTTACAGCTGTGCCCAGAGAGCTGTTATTACCCCCTCTTTACAGAAGAGGAACCTGGAGCCCGGGATCATTTGAGGAGCAGGTGAGGAATGCGATTCAGATCTGTCTCCCTCTGCAGGGAGTACTTGCCCTTAGCCATGGCACATGGCATTGCTGCCTGTGGCCGAATCCAGCCCACCTGGTGTGTACGTTTATCACCGCTTTCCCACCACAAAGGCAGAGCCCAGCACCTGTTTAGACTCCTGCAGCAGACTCTGCATAGCCCAAACTATTTACCATCTGCTCCTTTACAGAAAACACAACCGATCCTTGGCCTGCATAGCTGAGAGAGTGGGGCTTAGGTACCAGACCTCCTGGATACAAGAATCAGCATCCCAACTTCACAGCGTATGACCAAAACTGAAGGAGAGCTATTTAACGGCATAGCTGTTAAGAGGTTTTAAATCAGATTCTCTAGCTCCAACCCTAGCAAAGATTGAGTAATGCAAAATGGTATTAGCTTCCCTGGTTCTAAAGACTCTGGCCACCAGCACCAAAGGCAGGCACAGAATTGTGGAAGCTGTCACACAGGCAGTTTTCGCTTCACTGCAGGGAATAATGCAGAGGGAGCCCTATCTGCCCTGAGTTTCAGCTAAGTTGAAGAGCCCAGGGTTAACTAGAACACTAGCCTAAGGCATGAGGACAAATGGTTAAAACACCACAGAGCCCGCTGAGGTCTCACCTAGGAAGCCATGCCCCTAAGCACCTAGAATTAGGATTTGATTCCAGTTTTCCTACTCCGGAGTTCCAAAATGCTTTATTTTGCTCTATTCTGCCTTTTCTATACATCTGCTAACCCTCAGCGTCACCCCTCCCACTGGAAGTGTGTGAGGCAGGGTGTGAGGGCTCATGCAGAGCTCTCTGCTCCCCTGCTAGGTCTGGGCACTAGAAGACGTGGGAGCAAACCTGCTTCTAACTGTAAGAATTAAGGAGAAGGTGGAATGCTGGCGGGGAGGAGGCAGAAGGAGCTTGTGTTTTTATGTAATAATCTGGGGTAAAACTAGGCCCTGCAAAAATACTAGATAGGATAACTGCAAAGAGCTCAAAAGCAACAATGACAAAGAAAACTGCAAAAGCCCCAATATGCATAATCTGGAGCTAGGCATTCTTGTCTCCCAAGTAACTGAAGCCAAGACCTTGACCTCTAGTTACCCAGATTTGTTAGTGCAAGGGGACGTTAAGGGGCCTGAGGTGTAAATGGTCTCCAGGCCCCATATTCTGTCCTCTCAGTCTATAATGCATTCCATCTGTTTAGATGTAAGGATCTTCCAAGCAGAAAAGATTTCACAGTATGAACAAGGATATACCTTAAAAGTTACTGAACACTGAATTCATGGGGTAGGATGGACATAGATTTCAAAAGGAGAGAGCATATCACAAAAACAAAAGGATCTAGAACAAAGCAAACCACCTAAAAACAAAAAACAAATAGAACCAACTGGAAAACTTGACAAGGACTCTCTGTATTTCAGATCCTCCTTCTCGGACTGGTCAGGGGACCTAAGCCCTGCTCAGTGACCAGAGCCCAGCAGCATCCCAGGCCCTGGCTTCACAAGGGGTAGGCAGAAGCACCCCTCGCACTGGTGTAAGGTCATGTTTCTCATTTTCAGAAAGCTTTCACAGACATTAACTAATTAATTTTGTTCCACACAACATGACACAGCACCACAGCTGCACTTGTAGGGAGAGATGTGTCAAAATGTCAGAAAGTATTGACGGAGTCAGGAAATCAGCACAGAACACAAACAGTCTGCAGTCAGGAATGAACAGGGTAAGAGGGAAGCACGGACATGACAAGTTACTGGGAATGCAATAAGGGTGAGATCCTTTGCCAAGACCCAAGAGAACTAGATTTTCTTCCCGTCCTCCTGCCCTCCTCAGGAACAAACAGCAGCGCAGTATGATATGCAGGTCCTGGGTCTAGTCCTGACTCCGCCACTTAAAAGACCTGTGGTTTTGAAGAAGTCCCTGTTTCTGCAGACCTTGCTTTCCTCATTGTCATACCTTTAACAACCCATGATTCTAGTGTTTATAAGACAGCTGTTCTTGTTCGGGGGTTCTTGCCTTGACTGGACACACCAGAGATTCGGAACACCAAGGGAAAAAAGAATGACATTGGTCACTGTGCCTGACCTGTGGCTGGAAGAGCATCTTTCACCAACTGGCCTTGAAAGCTCCGTGATGGTTAATCACATGCACCAACTCCAGTGGGCTCAGGGTGCCCTGACACTCGCTCAGACATGATTCTGGGTGTGTCTGTGAGGGTGTTGCAGATGAGATGAACATTTGAGTTGCTGGACTGAGCAGAGCAGATCACCCTCCCTAGTGTGAACGGGCCTCATCCAGTCAATGGAAGACCTGAATGAAACACAAAGCCTGAGTAAGAGGGAACCACTCCGGCCTGACTGCTGTGCTGGGACATCTATCTTTTCCTGCCTTTGGACTCAAACTAAAACTTCAATTCTTTCTTGAGTCTCCAGCTTGCTGATTGCAGATCTTGGGGCTTTTGATTGTGTGGCTAATTCCTTATAATAAAGATCTTTTGTATATGTATACCTACATATCTCATGGGTTCTGTTTCTCTGGAGAACACTGCCTAACACAATGTCTGAAAGCACCTTGGATGTATATGTGTCAGAGAAGATGGCTGAAAACCTCTGCTAGGAAAAAATTTCCTGCCACACCTTTATAGGCATTAAAAATAGTAAGGATGAGCTCATGTGGTTAGACATAAAAATATAAGAAAATAGCATTGTAGAACACAGCAATGGTCAGACCATTATTAAAGCCACATGCCACATAAGAAGAAACACCACCTAAGCTTGAGATTTGAAGAGATTGAGAGGAAAGCTATGGACGTAACAAAAGAGGAAAGAGAAGGCCCATGGGAGAAATGTCAGAGCAAATTAGTGAGTTTAACTAAAGAGCAGAAGCCTGGGGACAGGTTCACAGAGTTAAAGTAGAAGAAGGATTATCAGGTGATCCATTTATCTACCATGGGGCCAAAGCCATGTAAACAATGAGGAAGATGGGTGGCAGCTTATTTACATTCATAGAATTCTGTTGACTGGGATTGTAAGAGAGAAATAATATAGACATTACCTATGGTCTCACAACTCAAGATTCTGGCACCTATCCTTCCAATGCTTTCTCCAGGCTCAAATCTCTCTTAACACTTCTCTCCTTCTCTCTCAATTTCTCTTTTTCTCTATCTCTCTTGCTCTCCCTCTCTCCCTACCCACCCACAAACTTCACATAATTTTACATTCTATTTCTGTCACTTACAGAAACATCATGAACGTTTTCCTAAACTATCAATTACTTGTTTACACCATAATTTTAAGTAAATGAATATCATTCTATATATAGATGTATATGTATCTCAATTTATTTAACAAATTTCCTTCTTGTGGGCATTTAGACTCCATCCAATTTTTCACAAACTTAAAGAACACTATGATGCCTTATATTCAAAATAAGCTCTACACCACCCTTCCTGACTTTTTTCCTTAATATGAATTTTTAGATGTGGAATTGCCAGCTTGTGAGCCTGGTTAGGTATTCTGAAACCTATAGCTGACCATATATACTATCATAGCAATGAAGGAGAATACCCATTTCTTTATGCTTTCAACAACACTGGGTGCATTTCTTTTGTCTTATCTCTGCATGAATTAATTCTGTGTAAGGGAAGTTCAAAGAAGACATTTTGTGAGTCAAGTGGCATTCACACGAGCTGAGTGAGGGTGTAAGTTCTCAGTATGCTGAGTCGTTGAGGAAGGGCATTTCAGGGCAAGAAACTTAGCACAGCAGCTTGGAGGCTCTCTCTTTGGAGAATCCAGGAATCTGGATGTACTGAAGCACAGGCGTTCTGGGTAACACAGTCAAGATTAGATTGAAAAGGCAGGCTAGGACGGCATCACAGAAGGCCTTGAATGGCATCCTAAGAAGCTTAGATTTTATTCTACAGCAATTGGAAGCCATTAGCAGTTTCTGAGCAGGGGAGCGATGTGTTTTTGCACGCTATCCCGAGGGTGCCAAGAACCTGCCAAGAAGGTTGTTAAGTGGCAGGATTGGGTTTCATAGTTTTGACAGTAACCAGGAGACATGTCTATTTTTCCCACTCTGGTGTGACGTTGGGGTTGGAGCACTTCACTAGTGTTCCAACATGCTTCCTATTAAGAGGACCAGACCCCACCCGAACAAATCAAAAAGGGAGAAGAACAAATGTATGCAGAGCTGGCAGAACAGAATGCAGCAAGCCCTGCAAGGAGCACCCGATAATTTATCTTAGTCCTTATTTCTCTCATCAATATTTTATGTCACTAGGAAACTCCAGCTTCGTTTTCTGGTAATGAATTTATCATGAGACCAAGAGCAAGTTGCTGAAGCAGATGCCTGGGGAAGCTGGGCAGAAGGGCAGCTCCACGCCTCAGCCTGCCGGCTCTGCCACCCTGCAGGGCAGAGGTGCTGCCAGGCCAACCGTGAGAGCCTGGCCCCGGGAGCGGGGCTTCCATCTATGTGGATCACTGATTCCCCAAATAAACCCTCTTCAGAAAATGCCTTTCCTCCCTGGGAGGCTGAGTAGTGTCGGGGAAGGTTAGTCAACACCATTGATTAATCACCCACTGGGTGAAGAACCTTGTGCTAGAACTGGAGGGAAATAAACATACTCACATAGCAGCCCTCATTCTCGATGAATCTGCAATCTGCATCCAGCAACAGCAGAGGGCTGAAGCATAGTGGGCACTCAGAAACGCCTCGCACAATGGGTGAGTAACTGCTGACAGCTGCCCCTCGAGAACCCTGGAGTTGAATTTCAGCTGCAGCTCTGACATTGTGTGTAGCTAGGGAGTCACTTAGTACAGTCTAGCTTCAGAAACCTTATTTGACAAAGTGCAAAAAACAGTAATAGCCGCAGACTATAGCCGTAGCACTTAGTATATGCTTCAAAGTTATGTACCCTCCATTCATTCTCACTGCACTCTTAAGGTGGGTGCTGTAATTATTCATACTTACAGGTGAGGACATTTATGCCTCGACAGGTTAAGGGTCGAAGAGCAAGTTCTGAATTCAGAGTTTGTGGTCTCAACTGCCTCACCATCCCATCTCCTATCCCCCGTGCCAAGTAGGTAGAGCTGCTTTTGTTGCAAGTAACAACAAAAATATTTTTAAGCCCCACTCAAGTTGGCTTAGCCAGTAACGAAATTTAATGGCTCACAGAAAACACGAGGTATTTTACTGGTTTCAAGTCTGGTTTGATGCAGGGCCTCCAATGACAGAACTCAGGTCCTGTCTGCCTCAGCTGCACCACTTCTCAGACAGACTCCTGGATGGGTGCAAGGTGGCTGCCGCCATTGTCTATCATAGGCTTGCATAGCCTGTAATGAGTGGGACGAAGCCAGACTTTTTTTCCAGTACTCCCAGCAAAAGTTGCATCATGTCTCATTGGCTCGTATTAGGTCCTGTGATCTAATGACCAAGGGACTGCAATACGTGAATCAGGGCAGCCTGAGACTGAATCCGCCACCCATCAGCGAAGAAAAGCACCTAAACTGAGCACATGGGCTAGTGCGAGGGTGAGGTAGTGCCACAGGAAAAAAAAAAAACAAAAACAAAAACGGGCACAGTTGTCAAAGAACGGGAAATGGATGGTAGATGGCAAAAGCAACAGATGTCTACTTTATACTCCTCCTTCTAGCTATCCCCAAAAAATATTGAAATGCAGATGGAAAGACATCCGTTGAAGTGACTCTATCACAAGAAAGATGAAGTATTTTTCAGCTTAACAATTTGCCAGAAAAACTACAGACCATCAGCCTGCCTGCCAGTCATCTAGCATTCCCCTCCTCACTCAGCCCCCTTCAAACCTCAGGACATGTTCTGCTCCTCGAACACACCCTGGAGCCTCTTGCCCCAGGCCCCTGTCATTTCTGTTCCCTCTGTCTACAGTGTATGTCCTCTTGAGATCCGTGTGTCTGTCTCCTTCATTTTATTCAGATCTTCCCTCAAATGTCAGTCTTAGTAGAAAGGCCTTTTCTGACTGCTTTACTATTCTTGGAATTTTAATGCTTCTGAAAGCCATCATCACCATCTACAAGTCCATATGAACTTGCCTCTTCTCTGTTTCCTCACTAGAAGGTAAGCTCTATAAGGGCAGGAGTTTGGTTTGGCTCAATGCTGTCTCATGCATAGCAGGTGCTTATCTGACATAGAGTCAACACTCAATAAATAGCTGTTGAATAATGTATGAATGAGATTTTGGAGAACTTCTTTGACTATAGTCAGTGCAACCCAGGCTTGCAGCAGAAAATCTGGAGGTGAAGGAGATAGAAAAGTCCTGAAAACTCATGCAGGTACCAGGCCTCCAGTGAGCACCTCCATTGCCCTGTATGACACTATGGCCAGCATAGAGAGGAAGATGGATAGTAAGTGGGAGTTTAGAAAGGGAGCTAGAGAAGTTGAGAGTAAGAGACAGGAAGAAAGAAACAGAGCAGAGCATAGCGTAGGGATTGGAAAGATGCCACTATCAATTCCCATGCTGTGCCAAAGTTGTCTGTCTTATCTAGGCAAGGAGGATGAGGAAGGTCTTCTGACCCCTCTCTAAGACCCTAATTATACCATTATAGATAGAGCCACATCTCAAAAGGGACAATTAAGAAAAAGAAAAACATTCTAAAAAATTGGCGATCAAGTTCTTGAGTTACCTTGTTCACTGAGCAGGTAAATGTATTTTCATTGAGAAAACTGAAAGAAGACTACCATTCAGCTATGACATTTACTACACAGATTAATTAATTACCTAAATAGACCTCAGTTAAAAGAATTAGATAATTTCAGAGAATCACAACATATACCCACAATTTCAAGGAAATATTGGTATAAGTCACTACATAAGACACATGGGATAATATTGGTTCATTTTTCCTACTTTTAACATCGTTTTAGCCATTTGTTATTTCCCCACAAGGTAACCCTGATATCTACTGAATATTTTTCAAAGTTCATTATTACAAAGTAACATTATTACTTGTATCGCACCATTTAAAGACCATAAATATCCTGCAAACAATGCCATCTCATTCTACGAAGCAGAAATTATGTTACCCACTTCTCATTAAATTTCTGATGAGTTAATAAATGATTGAAAAGTTCTTTGAAGGATGGTGCACGACACACCAGGGTGGGATGCTCCCTCCTATGGTCAGTCTGTACATTGGCACCAAGGCTAAGTGCTTAAGATTATGGCACCAAGTGACCCAGACAACACTGGCCAGAAGGAGACAGAACGCAGCAAAGGCAACAAGAGTGTGCCCACAGCCTGTGCTTTCTTTCTGCTTCAGAGCCAATCTTTCCAAGACTGTGCAAACCCACATTTTCTCTATAAGCGCTGTAGCTGGCACACCTGAAGTCTAACCCTCTCCCTGCAGGAAAGGAAAACTAAAAAGAAGCATTTTTCACTACAGCCACATTCACTACTTCTGCTCCCAAACATGCCAGCCAACCGCCTCACTGTTGTTCACTCCTAGAATCTCCTTTCCCCTCTTCTTCTTCCCCCTTCAAAACCCATCTCCAGTGTGTGCTAAATGTGCTTGGTGCCGCACGGAGTGCTCTACACACATTACCTCACATCACCTTCACAACAACCACGTGTGGCAAATGACATTACTCCATTTTACAGGTGAGAAAATAGAGGCCTGAGGAGGTTCAGAAACTGGTCCTGAGACAACAAGAACATGAGATCCTGGGGTATGAGCCAAGGACCTGGCCCCTCCATACCACCAGGCAATAATGTCTCCTACCAGCCACCAGCCTCAAGTGATCAAGCCCTGCCATGATCTCCATGAGCAATTAGTGTCTCTTCAATTGCTTTGATAGTTAATCATGAACTGCCTGCAATAGCTCAGCCATTGTTTTCCTGAAATACTAAATGTTTCCTTTACTTAGGTATTTGTGTCTCATCTTTTCAACAAGCCTATAAGCTCCTTGAAGGAATTTATCTTTGCCTTAATACCATGCTCAGTGCATACAAAAAAACTTATCAATTATGTCTTGATTTTTTTTTTTGCAAGTGCCCAGCATGGCAAAATGCAGTCAAGAAACCAGTCAAGAAACCTTGATTCTTCAGGATCTTCATCTGTATTTTCCCATTGTAGGAACACGTAACAAGCCACCTTGACTTTATTCCCTCTTACTGATTAGCAGTCCTATTAGCAGCCCTACAATTTCCTCCTGATGCCTAAAGGTTGGGTCATGATTTCTTCCCAACCAAGAACTTATAAGACTTTATTTACTTCCTTGCCTGAAAAACCAGGGGTGTGGGCTGGAAAGTTCCTGCAAGGTTTGTGACATGGGCTGTGCTGTAATGTGCTTTTGTGTCCAGCTGATTTATAATGTTTGCAAGGCCCAACCATGTTATAGCTGTGTCAATACTTCATTGTTTTTTAAGGCTAGATAGCATTCCATTGTATGCATATACCACATTTTGTTTAGCCATTCTGTCAATGGACATCTTTTGGCTATCGTGAACAATGCTATGTAAATTGGCATTCAAGTATCTGTTTGAGTCCCTGCTTCCAATCCTTCTGGGTTTATAAATAGGATTGGAATTGCAAGATCATACGGTAATTCTATGTTTAACTTTTTGAGCATCCACTATACTCTTTTCCATAGTGGCTACACTCTCTGACATTCTCACTAGCGATAGCTAGCAAGGGCTCCAAGTTCTCCACATCCTGGCCAACAGTTATTTTCTGGTTTTCTTGAAAATAGGCATCCTTAAAGGTATAAAGGGATATCTCTCTGTGGTTTTAATTGGCATTTCCCTAATGACTGGTGATACTTAGCATAGTTGATTATGTTGAGTGTCCATTTCTATATACTCTTTAGAGGACTGTCTCTATTCAATTCCTTCGTCTATATTTTAGTTGGATTGTTTAGCTTTTTATTGTGTTGAAGTTCTTCAGATATTCTGGGTATTAATCCCTTGTCATATATGCAGTTAGTAAATGTTTTCTCTCTTTCTGGATTCCCTTTCCACTCTGCTGATGGTTCACCTAATGCACAAAAGGGCTTTTTTTAACTTTGATGAAGTCCCGTTTAGCTATTTGCATTGTTGTTGCTTACACTATTAGCATCATTTTCTTTCTTTTTTTTTTTTTAAAGATTTTATTTATTTATTTGACAGACAGAGATCACAAGTAGGCAGAGAGGCAAGCAGAGAGAGAGGAGGAAGCAGGCTCCCTGCTGAGCAGAGAGCTCGACGTGGGCCTCGATCCCAGGACCTGACCTGAGCCGAAGGCAGAGGCCTTAACCCACTGAGCCACCCAGGCGCCCCATGTTAGCATCATTTTCAAGAAATCATTGCCAAATCTAATAACATGGAGCTTTTCCCCTGTTTTCCTCTAAGAATTTTACAGTCTTAGCTCTTACATACAGGTCTTTGATCCACTTTGAATTAATTTTTTTATATGGTATAAGGAAGAAGTCTAACTTCTTTTTTTGCATGTGAATATCCCGTTTCCCAGCATCATTTGTTGAAAACACTGTCCTTGCCCTATTCGGTAGTCTTGACAACTTGTTGAAAATCAGTTTTTTATATCGTTGACCCTTGAACAACATGGGTTTGAATTGTACGGTTCCACCTATATGTGGATTTTTTTTATAAATATGGTACAGTACTGTAAATACATTTTCTCTTCCAAATGACTTTTCCAATAATGTTTTCCTTTCTCTAGCTTTATCATAAGAATATAGTATACAAAACATATAACATAAAAATATGTGTTAATCAAGGCATTATGTTATTGGTAAGGCCTCTGTTCAATAGTAGTCTATTAGTAGTTAAGTTTTTAGAGAGCCAAAAGTTATATGGAGATTTTAGAGTCCAGAGTGCTAACCATTACACCATGGAACCCATTGTATATGGAGATTTCAGATTGTATGGAGGGTCAGCACCCCTGAACCCTATGTTCTTCAAAGATCAACTATATATGTGAGGGTTTCGTTTTGAGCTTTCTGTTCTCTTCCATCATTGTATCTTTATGCCAGTACCACACTCAAGGCAGTGTGTACTACCACTGTGTAGTAAGTTTGGAAATCCAGAAATGTAAGTCTTCCAGTTTTGAAATTTCAAATTTGTTTTTGGCTATCAGGGTCCCTTGAGATTTCATATGCATTTTAGTGTGAGTCTTTCTATTTCTTCAAACAAGTTAAGATTTTGAGAAAGATTGTGTGCCTGGGTGGCTCAGTCGTTTAAACATATGTCTCTGGTTCGGGTCATGATCCCAGAGTCCTGAGATCAAGTCCCACATTGGGCTCCCTGTCAGCATGGAGTCTGCTTCTCCCTCTGTCTCTGCCCCTCCCCCTGCTCATTCGTGTATGCGCATGTGCTCTCTCTCTCTCTCACTTTCATACAAACAAATAAAATCTTTTTTAAAAAATATTTTAGGGGCGCCTGGGTGGCTCAGAGGTTAAAGCCTCTGCTTTCAGCTCAGGTTGTGATCCCGGGGTCCTGGGATCAAGCCCCGCATCAGGCTCTCTGCTCAGAGGGGAGCTTGCTTCCTCTCTCTGTCTTTGCCTGCCTCTCTGCCTACTTGTGATCTCTGTCTGTCAAATAAATAAATAAAATCTTAAAAATATATATTTTAATAGGGATTTCATTGAATATGTAGATCTCTTTTAGTAATAATGTCATCTTAACAATATTAAGTTTTCCAGTCCATGAGTCTGGGATGCCTTTACCTTTTTATGTCCTCATTAATTTCTTTCATCAATGATTTATAGTTTTCAGTCTGAGTCTCTCACTTCCTTGGATAAGTTTATTCCTAAATATTTTTTTCTTTTTGATGTTATTGTAAATAATATCAGTTTCTTAATCTCCTTTTAAGATTATTCATTGTTAACCCATAGACATACAACTGATTTTTACGTGTTGATTTTGTATCTTGCAACTTCATAGAATTTGTTTATTGATTCTAATGGCCTGTAAGGTTTTCTGCATATAAGATCATGACATCTGTGAACAGAGGTATTTTTACTTCTTCCTTTCCAATCTGGATTCTATTTATTTCTTTTGCTTGCTTAGTTTTTCTGGCTAGAACTTCTAATACTCTGTTGACTAGAAGTGGTCTAAGTGGGCATCCCTATCTATTTCTTGATTATAAAAGAAAAATTCCCAGTCTTTCACCATTGAGTATAATGTTAATTGTGTTTTTCATATATCATCTTTAATATGCTGAGGATCTATTGCTATTTTAAAATCAAATGGAGGGGCACCTGGGTGGGTCAGTGGGTTAAGCCTCTGCCTTCAGCTCAGGTCATGATCTCAAGGTCCTGGGATCAAGCCATGCATTGGGCTCTCTGCTCAGCAGTGAGTCTGCTTCCCTTCCTCTCTCTCTGCCTGCCTCTCTGCCTACTTGTGATCTCTCTGTGTCAAATAAATAATAAATAGAAATCTTTAAAACCAAATGGAATGCCCCAAATAACAAGTGTTTTTGCCCTTTGATATAAGTATTTCAAATCAGCTTGATGACAAACTGATCGGCAAGCATATATGTTTCTTTACTGGTTAAAGTTTAATAAATTGGTACTTAATTATATTTGTATCATAAGTAAAATTATTTTAAAACCTGTGGTTCATGGTGTTTGGTGACAGGGAAGAGGAGTTAATGTAACAATTATTAATAAGGAAATATTAGAAAGAATCAAGATATGATATAATGCAATATATCATCAGGGTCAATAATTTCCTTTTTTGTACAGTTAGAAATATTTTGTTTCTTCAAAGACATGAAAAAATATTTTTTAAGGAGGGATATGATGAAATTCTATAAAATCATGAAATAATTATAAAAGCAAATACACCAGATCATAAAATTGTTAAGTATTTCAAACATGAAAAAAATAATTTTTGAGCAAATAAAAAGTAATTCACACCACAATGTTTGTATAGGCCAAATACAATCAAGTTCTGGAAGATTTTGGAGGAAATTATGATGGAAAATCTAGAACCAGGTATTAAAGGAAAACCAAAGATAATAATAGCAAATATTTTGAGCCAAGGACCCATCAAAGTGTTTTCTGTATATTAATTTATTTAATCCTCACAACTACCCCATGAAGTAGATGCTATTATTTCCCCCCAGTTTACAGATGAGGAAACTGAGATGCAGAGAGATGAAATAACTTGCCCAAGGTCACAGAGATGCAAAATGGTAGATATGATTCCAACCTGGGAGGCGTCAGGGAGACTTAACTCCTACAGTCAGCTAAATAATGGCCCCACAAATATATCAAGTCTTAATCCCAGGAACTCCTAAATGTTTTGTTATTTGGAAAAAATGGCTCTTTGCAGATGTAATTAAGTTACATAGCTTGGAGGAGGATACATCTGGCTGAACCTACATGCTATGATCAGTGTCCTTGGAAGAGACATAGGAGCAGATTACATAGACATACATGGAGACACCTATGGAAACACAAGGAGAAGATAGCCAGGTAAAGGTGGAGGCAGTCAGTGGAGTGATTCTCCCCTTATGTTCTCAGAGGGAGCATGGTGCTACTGGACAGAACTGTGAGAGAATAAATCTCTATTGTTTTAGGTCACCAAGTTTGTGGTTATTTGTTACAGCAGCTGCAAGAAACTCAGATCACCCCTAACCAGAGTCCTGGAGGCTTTCCCTCAGCAAGAATCATAGCAACTACTGCAAGTACTCATAGGTACTCAGTGAAGACAAAGTACAGAGTTGGGTCACTGGTTAAACAAATCGTTTGACGGCCCAGGAACTTTTCAGTTCACTTTCCCACTGATCCTATCCGTTCCTCCTCTGGTCCCACCTAATCTCCTTTGTACACAAAAGAAAAAATAGGGTCACTTATCCGATTTATAAACAGGACCTGAGACATGCACTCCAGCCTTCCAGTCCAAAGCACTGCCTTCCCCACTGCACCACACGCCACCTGCAGGAGAAGAGGAAAGGCATAACAAAGGGGAAGGGGAAACATAACATCATGACATCCCCATATACTTTACAATGCTCATGCATCTATATTCTTTCATTTTCACAACAATGGGAGTTTACTTTTATATTCCCTATTCTACAGATGAAGAAAACATGGGCTGAGAGAAGCCTGGAGACTTTCTGCAAGATACGTGAAGACCAGAAGTAGCTTAATCTTCCATCCAAGGCCAATGCCTCCTCCACAGCTACTCTAGTATTTTTTGCACACATAAGCCCTAGGCCAAAATGCACAAGTGCCATACCCAAAGGCACATGTTGGTTTTTTTTTTTTCTTGCATTCAAAAATAAAAATAGTCTTGATGTAAAGTTAAAAACAGGAGAGTGATTTGCATAAGACCCTGAGCTCTCAATTACACCAATTACTTTATAATTACAGGCAATGCCATCTTGGGTTTTTCAAAACCTACGTCTATTCTTAAAGAATCTGTCAGAAAGAAGGCTTCTTCTCAGGGAGAGGCTCCAATTAGTATGCATGTTGTATGCAAAGGGAGAGAAAACCTGCTGGAGCTCCAAGGAGGAAAAAAAAGACAGGAGCTTGAAATGCCCCCAGCTTAGCAAACGGGCGTGTTGGATAAGCAACACCTTCAGAAAATCTAACTATCCTTGGCTCTGGGGGAGTGCTATGTCAAGGCTAACTTAACCCAAACCCTCTTGTCCCTGCCTTCACTCCTCCCACCTGTCTGGTGCCCCAACTGCCACAGATATACTTTTAAGAAGGGTGGAGGAGAGCTTAACCTGCTGGACATTGATCTCTTATAGCCACTCCTTAAAGCTGCAGGGGAGAAACAACTGGAATGGGTCTACTTCAAATCCTTCCTGCTGAAATCCCTGTCCCTCTTTCTGTTGCTCAGTACACATAGAACAGTGACGTGCCACCATTCTCTCTATCCCAGGAGATACTGGCTCAGAGAAGTTCTTGGAATGTGGTGTGGGAATGTGGGCATTACAGTAAGCAAACCCAGCATTTTCATGTCTTCAAGTTCCCTTCTTCAGGGTCTGGTTACTTTTCCAGCCCCAACTGCCTAGCCATCAGGTCAGTGATCAGAGTTTTCAGACACTATTGCTCCAAGCACGGTTTACTCTCATGACTCCTGATTTACCCCTGGGTTAGAAAGAGAATCTCAACAAGGTAGAATATCAAAGACCTTAGAGATCCCTGAGGCCAACTCCACATTCTATGTGAATTAGAGTGTTTTTTGACTCTGCCGCTTTGGGGCAACGTCCACTTTAACACTATTGGTTCATGTGGTGCCAACAGGCAAAGCCTCTATTGTACAAAGTAGGCGATCTGAGCCTCACCCCCTATATAAGGAGATGAGCAGCCACCTAACAAGGGTACTTTGTTTTGCTCTGACTGACACACTTCACCTCCCCTCTGACTGCCTGTGCAAGCAGCTATATCTAAGCCCAGCCCAAACTTAGTGCTCAATGCTAGAACAGGAACCTTGGAAGATTCTATCTGTCTTCCATTCTCTCTAAAAGGACCTGCTGCCTTCCTATAATTATCAGTCTCTAGGCCGAGACTGACTCTTCCAAAGATACCTGGTCCACATCTGGAAACCCACATTTCTTCCAGTGTCAATGCCACTCTACCACACTGCATTTCTTTAACAAAAACACCTCCCGTCACAGTTTACTAAGCACCTTCATTCATGTTATCTCAGTCTCCAGAGCATATCATTACTGAGAAAGCAGTTTCCACTCTATCCCTCCACTATCTGCTCTCTCCATTTCTACTCTTTAGATGATTGCTAAAAAGAAGAGAGAGAGAGAGAGAGACAGAGACAGAGACAGAAAGAGAGAGAGAGAAACAAAAGAAAGGCAACAGGCATGAGTTTGGAGAGATTGAGGTTCTGGGTAAGGTAAGGCTGGAGCGGCTCGTCTTGCGCAGAGATCTGGCCATAGCTTGCACCGTATCGAACCTCGGCTCTCCTCCCACCTCTAAACTGCGAGCACTTTTCATGAACGGAAAGTCCTCACCTGTTTGAATCACCAGGAATTTGTATTTCTTTTTTCTTTGCTTCCATAGCGTATGATGCATCTATTAAAATAGTATTTCTTACCTTGCCCCTTATCATAGTCATATGCTTATATCTCACCTTCCCTACTAATTTTCTGAGTCCCTTCTACAACTGCCAGGTACAGCATCACTAATTCAGGTGTTATCACCCCTGTTTTGCAAATATGAAAATGTTAACCTCAGAAAGGTTACCCAATTTTTCCTGTAGAACATAATGGATTAGGGGCAGTGCAAACACTAGCCTGAAAACAGAATGAAGTAGTCATGGATACCATGGGTTCTGGAATCTCTCTGCCTGGGTTCAAATTCTAGCTCTGTACTCAATAAGCAGTGTGATCATGGTGAGTTTTTAACCTCTCTGTGCTTCATTTTCTTCATCTGTAAAATGAATATGATAGCGCCTACTTCCTAAAGTTGTTGTGAGAATCAAGTGAGTTATTGCTTGGAAAAAGATTAGAAATATGGTGGCACATAGAATGCACCCACTAAATCTTGGGTATGTTTGTCCACCTTTCTCCTTGTTCATACACAAGCACCAAAGCAGCCTTCGGGCTCCAGACTCTGATACCTGCAGGCTCTGCACATCACCTTTTCCCACCTTATCTCTCTCCCTCTCCTCCTGACACCCTACTTCTCACCCTCCAGAACTCAAGGTCAATCATATCCTCACCTTCTCCACCTTGTACCTCTAAACAAAAATCCAGCTCTTCTGGGAACACAGCTTTCCCTTCTTTCCTCTCAAAGGGCTCTGTTCGCCTCTGGCCCTCCTGGGATGCATCTGCCTAGCTATCTCCCCATCTTCCCTGTGCCCTGCTTGGAGGGATCTCATGTCACATGACAAAACCACCTGCTCCCCAACTTTGTCACAGTTAATCTCGTTCCTCTTTTACCTTGAAGAATGTAGCTCCTGATAATACCTTTCTCTGACATTCTTCTTTTCTTTACTTTCTGATTTAATAAACAAATAATATTGTTTCAAATACCTCAACCTGCACTGCTCCAGCAGCTTTTCCTCTCCTGATTCATCCAATCACCTTTGATTTCATCATTACCAAGAACTACAGTCTCCCCATAAACCTAATTTCAGACATCCTGCATTCTGACCACTACTTCCTAAATTGCAGGTCTATTCGTCCAGTTCCAGAGGTCATCTTACCCCTCCACCTTCAGAATTTCTGATGCATTAAATTTCCAACCCATTCTCATCTCTAACTTCCCACATTGCCAAGGCAAATGTCATGTCAGTGTTATGCTCTACACTTCAGTGCTCTCTCCCTCCTCCTCTCTACAACCACTTACTCTCTTGCACTCAGCTAAATCCCAATCCCATTTTGTCCAACTAAAGTGCACTGCACCAGCACTGAATATTTTTTTATTAACATATAATATATCATTTGTTTCAGGGGTACAGGTCTGTGATTCATCAGTCTTACACAATTCACAGCACTCACCATAGCACATACCCTCCCCAGTGTCCATAACTGAGCCACCCCATCCTGCCCACCTCCCTCTCCTCCAGCAACCCTCAGTTTGTTTCCTGAGATTAATAGTCTTTTATGGTTTGTCTCCCTCTCTGGTTTTGTCTTGTTTCATTTGTCCCTCCCATCCTCTATGATTCTCTTTTTCTCAAACTCCTCATATCAGTCAGATCATATAATAATTGTCTTTCTCTGATTGACTTATTTTGCATAGCATAATACCATCTAGTTCCATCCACGTCATTACAAATGGCAAGATTTGGGGTTTTATTGATGGCTCCATAATATTCCATTGGGTATATATATACCATCTTTTATATATATATACCATCTTTTTTTTTTTTTCAGAAAAACAGTATTCATTATTTTTTCACCACACCCAGTGCTCCATGCAATCCATGCCCTCTATAATACCCACCACCTGGTACCCCAACCTCCCACCCCCCCGCCACTTCAGACCCCTCGGAATGTTTTTCAGAGTCCATAGTCTCTCATGACTCACCTCCCCTTCCAATTTACCCCAACTCCCTTCTCCTCTCTAACACCCATTGTCCTCCATGATATTTGTTATGCTCCACAAATAAGTGAAACCATATGATAATTGACTCTCTCTGCTTGACTTATTTCACTCAGCATAATCTCTTCCAGTCCCGTCCATGTTGCTACAAAAGTTGGGTATTCATCCTTTCTGATGGAGGCATAATACTCCATAGTGTATATGGACTACATCTTCCTTATCCATTCGTCCGTTGAAGGGCATCTTGGTTCTTTCCACAGTTTGGCGACCGTGTTCATTGCTGCTATAAACATTGGGGTGCAGATGGCCCTTCTTTTCACTACATCTGTATCTTTGGGGTAAATACCCAGGAGTGCAGTGGCAGGGTCATAGGGAAGTTCTATTTTTAATTTCTTGAGGAATCTCCACACTGTTCTCCAAAAAGGCTGCACCAACTTGCATTCCCACCAACAGTGTAAGAGGGTTCCCCTTTCTCCACATCCTCTCCAACTCATGTTGTTTCCTGTTTTGTTAATTTTGGCCATTCTAACTGGTGTAAGGTGATATCTCAATGTGGTTTTAATTTGAATCTCCCTGATGGCTAGTGATGGTGAACATTTTTTCATGTGTCTGATAGCCATTTGTATGTCTTGATTGGAGAAGTGTCTGTCCATATCTTCTGCCCATTTTTTGATATGTTTGCCTGTTTCGTATGTGTTGAGTTTGAGGAGTTCATTATAGATCCTGGATATCAACCTTTTGTCTGTACTGTCATTTGCAAATATCTTCTCCCATTCAGTGGGTTGCCTCTTTGTTTTTTTGACTGTTTCCTTTGCTGTGCAGAAGCTTTTGATTTTGATGAAGTCCCAAAAGTTTATTTTCGCTTTTGTTTCCTTTGCCTTTGGAGACATATCTTGAAAGAAGTTGCTGCTGCTGATATCGAAGAGATTACTGCCTATGTTCTCCTCTAGGATTCTGATGGATTCCTGTCTCACACTGAGGTCTTTTATCCATTTTGAGTTTATCTTTGTGTACGGTGTAAGAGAATGGTCGAGTTTCACTCTCCTACATATAGCTGCCCAGTTTTCCCAGCACCATTTATTGAAGAGACTGTCTTTTTTTCCACTGTATATTTTTTCCTGTTTTGTCGAAGATTAATTGACCGTAGAGTTGAGGGTCCATATCTGGGCTCTCTACTCTGTTCCACTGGTCTATGTGTCTGTTTTTATGCCAGTACCATGCTGTCTTGGTGATCACAGCTTTGTAATAAAGCTTGAAATCAGGTAATGTGATGCCCCCAGATTTATTTTTGTTTTTCAACATTTCCTTAGTGATTTGGGGTCTCTTCTGATTCCATACAAATTTTTGGATTATTTGCTCCAGCTCTTTGAAGAATACCGGTGGAATTTTGATCGGAATGGCATTAAAAGTATAGATTGCTCTAGGCAGTATAGACATTTAAACAATGTTTATTCTTCCGATCCAAGAGCATGGAATGGTCTTCCATCTTTTTGTGTCTTCTTCAATTTCTTTCATGAGTGTTCTGTAGTTCCTCAAGTACCTCTTTGCTTTTACCTCTTTGCTTAGGTTTATTCCCAGGTATCTTATGGTTCTTGGTGCTATAGTAAATGGAATCGATTCTCTAATTTCCCTTTCTGTATTTTCATTGTTAGTGTATAAGAAAGCCACTGATTTCTGCACATTGACTTTGTATCCTGCCACGTTGCTGAATTGCTCTATGAGTTCTATTAGTTTGGGGGTGGAGTCTTTTGGGTTTTCCATATAAAGAATCATGTCATCTGTGAAGAGAGAGAGTTTGACTTCCTCATTGCCAATTTGGATACTTTTTATTTCTCTTTGTTGTCTGATTGCTGTTGCTAGGACTTCTAATACTATGTTGAACAAGAGTGGTGAAAGGGGGCATCCTTGTCTTGTTCCTGATCTCAATGGGAAGGCTGCAAGCTACACCACATCTTCTTTATCCATCCATCAGTTGATGGACATCTAGGTTCTATCCATAGTTTGGCTATTGTGGACATTGCTGCTATAAACATTCAGGTGCACGTGCCCCTTCGGATCACTACGTTTGTATCTTCAGGGTAAATACCCAGTAGTGCAATTGCTGGGTTGTAGGGTAGCTCAATTTTAACTTTATGAGGAAGCTCTGTACTGTTTTCCAGAGTGTCTTCACCAGCTTGTATTCCCACCAACAGTATAAAAGGTTTCCCTTTCCTCTGTATCCTCGTGAACACATGTCATTTCCTGACTGGTTAATTTTAGCCATTCTGACTGGTGTGAGGTTGTACCTCATTAAGTTTTTGATTTGTATTTCCCTGATGCCAAGTGATGTTGAGCACTTTTTTATGTGTCTGTTGGTCATATGGATGTCTCCTTTAGAGAAATGTCTGTTCATGTCTTCTGCCCATTTCTTGATTGGATTATTTATTCTTTGAGTGTTGAGTTTGACAAGTCCTTTATAGATTTTTAGCACTTTATCTGGTATGTCATTTGCAAATATCTTCTCTCATTCTGTCAGTTGTCTTTTGGTTTTGTTGACTGTTTCCTTTGCTGTGCAAAAGCTTTTTATCTTGATGATGTCCCAATAGTCATTTTTTGCCCTTGCTTCCCTTGCTTTTGGCAGTATGTCTAGGAAGAAGTTGCTGCAGCTGAGGTCAAAGAGGTTGCTGCCTATGTTCTCCTCAAGGATTTTGATGGTTTCCTTTCTCACATTAATTGAAGATTAATTGACCATAGAATTGAGGGTCCATTTCTCAGCTCTTTATTCTGTTCCATGGATCTATATGTCTGTTTTTGTGCCACTACTGTACTGTCTTGATGATTACAGCTTTGTAATAGAGCTTGAAGTCTGGAATTGTAGTGCCACCAACTTTGGTTTTCTTTTTCAACATTCCTCTGGCTATTTGGGGGTCTTTTCTGGTACCGTACAAATTTTAGGATTATTTGTTCCATGTCTTTGGGAAAAAAAAAAAGTTGGTGGTATTTGGATAGGGATTGCATTAAAAGGTGGTATGGACATTTTCACAGTATTTGTTCTTCCAACCCAGGCGCATGGAACATTTTTCTATTTCTTTGTGGCTTCCTTGATTTCTTTTATGACTATTCCTTATAGTTTTCTGAGTACAGAAAACTATATTCTTTGGGTTAGACTTGTTCCTAGGTATCTTAAACTTTTGGGTGCAGTTGTAAATGGGAAAGACTCCTTAATTTCTCTCTCTTCTGTCTTGCAGTTGGTATATAGAAATGCAACTGATTTCTGTGCATTGATTCTATATCCTTCCACTTTACTGTTCCCTGTATGAGTTCTACCAGTTTTGGATACATAAAGTATCGTAGGATACATAAAGTATTATATCACCTGAAAGAGTGAAAGTTTGACTTCTTTGATGATTCAGGTGCTTTTTATTTCATTTTGTTGCCTGATTGCTTAGGCTAGGACTTCTAGCTCTATGTTGAATAACCGTGCTGATAGTGGACATCCCTGCCATGTTCTTGACATTAGAGGAAAAGCCCTGTTTTTCTCCATTGAGAATGATATTCACTGTGGGTTTTTCATAGACAGCTTTTTATGATATTGAGGTAGGTAACCTCTATCCCTACACTATGAAGAGTTTTGATCAAGAAAGGATGCTGTACTTGTCAAATGCTTTTTCAGCATCTATTGAAAGTATCATATAGTTCTTATTCTTTCTTTTAATGTATTATATCACATTGATTGAATATGGATGTTGAACCAAACTTGCAGCCCACGAATAAATCCCACTTGGTGGTTGTAAGTAATCCTTTTAATGTACTGTTGGCTAGTATTTTGGTGAGATTTTTTGCATCCATGTTCGTCAGGGATATTGGTCTCTAATTCTCCTTTTTGATGGGATCTTTTTTCTTGTTTGGGGATCAGGTAATGCTGGCTTAATAAAATGAATTTGGAAGTTTTCCTTCCATTTCTATTTTTTGGAACAGTTTCAGGAGAATAGATATTAATTCTTCTTTAAATGTTTGGTAGAATTCCCCTGGGAAGCCGTCTGGCCCTGTGCTGTTGTTTGTTGGAAGATTTTTGATTACTGCTTCAAACTCCTTACTGGTTATGGGTCTGTTCAGGTTTCCTATTTCTTCCTGGTTCAGTTTTGGTAGTTTATATGTCTCTAGGAATGCATCTATTTCTTCCAGATTGTCTAATTTGCTGGTGTATGGTTCCTCATAATATGTTCTTAAAATTGTTTGTATTTCTTTGGGGTGTCAGTTGCGATCTCTCCTCTTTCATTCCTGATTTTATTAATTTGGGTCCATTCTCTTCTTTTTGATAAGTCTGTCCAGGGGGATATCAATCTTATTAATTTTTTCAAAGAACCAGCTCCTAGTTTCATTGATCTGATCTACTGTTCTTTTGGTTTCTATTTTATTGATTTCTACTCTGATTTTTATTTCTCTTCTTCTGTTGAGTCTAGGCTTTCTTTGCTGTTCTTTCTCCAGTTTCTTTAGGTCTAGGGTTAGATTGTGTATTTGAGACCTTTCTTGTTTCTTGAGAAAGACTTTTATTGCTATATACTTTCTTCTTAGGACTACCTTTGCTGCATCCCAAAGATTTTGAACAGCTGTGTTTTCATTTTCATTTGTTTCTGTGAGGTTTTTTTTTTTTTTTAATTTTTTAATTTCCTGGTTGACCCATTCATTCCTTAATAGGATGCTTTTTAGCTTTCATGTATTTGAGTTCTTTCCAACTTTCCTCTTATGGTTGAGTTCTAGTTTTATGATCTGAAAATATGCAGGAAATGATCCCAATCTTTTGGTACTGGCTGACATCTGATTTGTGACCCAGGCTGCATATTTTTCTCATTTAGTGCTCTGAATATATCTTCTGGCCTGCCAGGTCTCTGTGGATCTTCTGGGGGAGGGACCTGTTGCAGTGATTCTCAAATATCTTTGCCTGAGGTGGAATTGCTCTGCCCTTGCCTGGGGCCAGGCTAAGCATCATGATCAGGTTTACTCTCAGTAGCTTTTGTTCCCTGAAAGTTTTCTGTACAGCTTTGGAGGATGAGAATGAAAATGGTGGCCTCCCAATCTCTGGCCCCAGAGCAGCCAAGAGCTCAGGAGCCCCCTCCTTTTCAGTGAACCCTCAGAGAAAAGCAGTCAATCACGCCTGTCTCCCTGGTCTCTGGCTGTGCTCTGTGTTTACCCAGCCTGTGACTGAGCATTTCTATCTCTGGCCACACAGCCCTGTTTGGAGACTCCAAACCCAGCATATTCCTGCAGTGCACTCCCATGCCACTGGCTTCCTGGTATTTGTGGGTCCCTGCTTGAAGAGTAGTGGTCTGACTATGCCTTGGATCATGGTTTATGGCAACCCTGAGCTGAGAATCCACTCCACATCTACATCTTTGCAACCAGCTTCCCTGCTCTGTTACCTGGGAGCTCTGCCACATTCAGATACTACTGGTCTTTTTGTGATCCTGAGGGTCCTGAGACCACAGCATCCCAGTAAGGGCTCCACCCCCTGCTTAGCTACTAGAGCAACATCCCTCTGCACAGAGCAGACTTCTAAAAGTTCTGATTTCATGCTCTGCTGCTCTCTTACTTGCCAGGAGCTGCTTATAGAAGCTCCCTTCTCCCACAGTCTATCTCCCTAAATATTCCCTCAGATTCACTTCTTCAAACATGCTATCTTCCAGAAGGTGGTCACTTTTCTGTTCATAGAATTGCTGCAATTCTTTTTTTCAATCTCCTGTTGAGTTTGTAGGTGTTCAGAATGGTTTGATAACTAGCTAAATTCCTGGAACCAGATGAAATTCAGGTCTCCCACTCCTCTGTCATCTTGTTCCACCCTCTTGTACTGAATATGTTTAAGAAAAATGTACAACTTCACTGGCAACCAAGAAGGCCTGGGATCCTGGACCAGCATTCATAGTTATGGTATACTAGCACATTCTCCTGCTCTGTTAGATGGCTTTGTCATGCATTCTCATCTTTAATGGTGGACAGCACCTCACCAGTCCTCACTCTTAACGATGACCTTGTTTCTATATGATTAAGAAAATTGAAAAAATAGGAAAAGAACAGCCACAGGCTTCTACTATCCATCTATCTGCCTTCCTGCATTTGTGTATATACAATTTCCTTCTCCCCTGATGCTATGAGTGACTGTGTTCCTGTCTAAGGCCAGCATTCTGCTGGCCCATTTGATCCATTCCTCCTCATCTATTCAAGGATGGTGCTCTAGCAATTTCCCCCTCTTTATCTTGCAGCACCAATTTTTCTCACTCTACTGGATTTTTTCCTTCAACACACAACATGTAGTTGTTTTTCCTATTTAAAAAAATCCCTCAACCATGCTTCCTCCTCTGGTTTTTCTCCATTTCTCTTTCTTTAGAGCAAAGCTCCTTGAAAAGCTTGTCTGTGCCTATCACCAAATGTGTATCTCCTCTCATTCTATCTTGAAATGATTCTACTTCCATGTCCTCTCCTATCTTTCCAACAACCCCGATTAAGGCTACCAGTGTCATCCATTGCTAAAGCCAATGTCAATTTTCAGTCCTTACTTTCTTAATTATCACTAGTATTTTACACTGTTGATCACTTTGTCCTCCTTAGACACTTTTCTTAGCATGGCTCCATGGATCACACACCCACCTGTTTCCCAACAACATTCTGACCATCCCTTGTCAGTTTCTGGCTTTTGGTCCTACCTTGCTCCACCTCTAAACTCAGATCCAGGGGTCTGACTTAGGTCTCTTTTCTGGTTACTCCCACTGCCTAAGTTTGATCATCCAGTGTCTGGCTTTCAATATCATCTCTGTGCTAAGGACTACAGTTTCATATCTCTAGCCCTGCACTTTGCTCCAAGCTCAACTCATTTATCACACAGCCTGGTAAATAGTCCCATAAGAATGTCTAAGAGATATCCAACACCTAATATGCTTAAAACCATGCTTTCAATGTGAAAACTGTTCTTCCCACTTTCTTCTCAGTATCAGTTAATGCAACTTCATCCTTTCAATAAAATAAAAACACTGGAGTTATCCTTGATATTTCCCTCTTCATCATCCTACATCTAATCCTTTAGTAAATACAGTCACGATCACTTTGCATGTACAGAGAATCTCTCCACTCTGGATTCCCCTTCCACCATGCTACTATAGGCCCCATTATACATCCATGCTGGATTACAGCAAGACATACTGGTCCTACTTCCTTCTCTCCCCTTGTCACCCACAGTCTGTCAGTGTAGCTGATATAGTTCAGTGTAGCTATCAGAGCAACATTAAAAAGACCAGATCATTTTAACTCTCTGCTGAAATCCCCCACTGAGCTCCAGCTCAGTCCAGGTGACCTCAAGAGGCCTAGCTCTGACCTGCCAGGCCCACATAGTTTGCCCTCCCCCTACCTCTATGACATCCCTGTTGTCAGTCCTGCTCACTCTGCTCTAGTCACACTGGTCACTTTACTGCTCCTGAGTCAGCATATTCTCCTACCTTCAGACCTATTCACTTACTGTCCCTGCCACCTCCTCTCCCCACCTGGAAAGCTTTCCTCCAAAACCTGCTGAGTTCCTTGAAATCTTTGCCTAAATTTCATATCATCAGTAAGAATTTCTCTGGACATCCTATCTAAAACTTCAATCCTCTTTGAGTTCTTTTTTTATTTTCTCCTAGGCACTGCTTCCTTTCTAGCATAATATATATTTTATTTATTTATTACTGTCTTCCAGACTGTGCTCTGTGAGGGAGAGGAGTTTTGTCTGTTTTGTTTCCTGCCTGACACAATAGGTGATAATAGGTGCACAATGAGCAGTGGCTAAATAAATAACAGATAGCCATTATTATCTGTTTGATACAACCAGACTAGAGTTCTTGATTTATACCACTGCCAGTACACAGCACACACACATACACACACACACACACACACACAGGTGCACACACTCCTGACTTATTGCCTAGTATTCTTCAATCAAATTAGGAAGCTGGGATTCATCCTCAGTCCCCCTCTTCCTATGGCCCACAGATCCAATCCACCACAGGCCTGGTTACTCGATTTTCAACATGCACCCCAACTATAGCTCCTGAATCCATCCTTTGCTCCTCTTTACCCCACCTCCCTCTAGCCTGCTGAAATGGCTCTTCACTGCCTCTCTTCAGTGCCTCCTCCACATTCCCCTGCCTCACTCTTCTCGAACTTTGGCCTCCCATCTGTTCCCACCCAGCTTCTCTAGCATATGTACATGTCTTTCCCCTGAACTCTTCCCCAATCTTTGGCTGGTGGGCTTTTCCCCCTCATGTCCCAGTTAAATCTCTTCAGAATGCCTTCAGTGATCACCCAGACCATCCTGTCAAAAGTGGCTCCCATGTCCCACCCATTCACTCCCTCCAACTATTCCCTTCACGTAAATTATTTCCCTCCAAACATTTATCAAATTGCAATTACTAATTTCTTTATATGCATGTTTCTTTTTTACATCCCCATTGAGAGTGTGACCTCCTTAGAGGCAGAGAAAGAGTAAGGAATAAGCAAACAGTAGACCCCAAAATGCATGAAGGGATACATGAAAGTGAGTTTGGATCCACTGCAGTCTCTGAAGCCATCAGCTGTCCCTCTCTGCCCCTAGAAACAGGTGTTGTACAGAAGCAGTGATGAGGACTAAATAAGACCTAAAACATCTGGCTGCCAAAGCGGAGTGATCTTGCTTCTGCTCTTCTTAGCCCGTCCTTGGTCTTTCTCGGGAGCAATTTCTCTATCTCAGTTTTGTGGGAGTGAGGGGACTCCTCTCCATCAAGCAGCATCATTTCAGACAATGTTATTTGAAAGGGCTTAAGAAGCAAGAAATAACTCATCCCAAAATAACCCTTACTTGGCTTCCAGCTGCTCTGAACAGCTGGATGCTTTTTCTGAGCCAGATAGCTTCTGTTGGGAAGCTAATAAGATGGGGAGAAACCAAACACATTGAGATATGCTAAATGGGGTCATTGTTGTTAATTCCCTTAGGAAGATAAATGACACTGGCTTTCTCCATGCAGATTTTCAGCAAAAAGTTTTAAACTCTGTACTTAGCATTGGGCTGACTATGATAAAAAATCATGAGTACCCATTGTCATGAAATTTATAAACTAGATGTGCTGAGAAAAATGGCACACTTTAGATAATTAGCAAACAATATGATGGAACATAATTAAGCACTAACTAGTGTCATTCAAGTTCAGAAAGGATTGAGGGCTAGAGTCCTTGAAAATGGCTTCTTGGAGGCGTTTCAAGCTACATTTTGAAGGGTATGGAAAGTTAAAGTAAAGGAAAGCCATCCAGAAAGGAAAACATTTGAACAGTCTCGTAGGTGGACATGTACCTGGGGTGATACAATTCACATGATCAAATTTAGCAGTGTCTGAAGGGGAGGTTCTAGAACCCAGGTATCTAAGTGGGTCTCACATATACCACTTACACAGCATTAGCATAAAAGTCCTTAACCTCATGGAGTCTTTTGCCTCATCTGTCAAATAGAAGAAGTACTACCTGTAGTCCTTCCTTACATACCTCAGAGAGCCCTAGTGGGCTCAGAGGAAGAGCTGGTGTTAAAGGGTTGTGCCTGCAGGGGACACACAGGATGTGCGGCAGCTGTGGGCATGGGGCCAGCCCACCCACAGCTTGAAAGCCAAACTGAGACTTAGAACGTTTGCCTTGGAAAACCAGGGAAGGCCTCTCAGCTTAGATGTAACAAGACGTATACTTGATGGAAATACATTTCCTTTTTCATGTTGACTATAAGATGGCTGGCAACCCAGGGCCACATGCTAGCAAGCAGCAGCAGCTTCCTGTTCAACAAGTGAGACATTTTATAAAGGGCATCACCCCAAAATTGAAAAGGCATCTGGTGCTCTTTCAAGAAAACTATTATGCTCTAAAGTTACTTTTTTTTTCCCCCCCTGCTCCCTGGCTTTCTTATAGTGTTGTCTCTGGAAACAGGAGTTTGGCAACTTTCTGTGGCTAAGTCTTTGTTCCCTTCTAAATACCGCCATCTGTATTTAGAGTATGAGCAAACCACCAGTTGGTCTGGCATTTTGTTAGCCTCCAAGCAGGAAGACATGACCTTCCAGGAATGAAGCAAGCTGGGGTCTGGAGCAGGTGGGGTTAACAAGGGATCTAGCTAGCCAAAGCCAGCAGAGCGATGATAATCTGCCAGACACTCCAGCTCTCCTTGCTTTTCTGGATCTGCTCCTTGAGTCCCACAGGAGACTTTGCCCTGACACAGAATGCTGTGCCGTGGGTCCCAGCACTCTGCTGTGTAAAATGCCATATGCAGCTTCCTTAGTGAACAGAGGGCCAAATTTGGAGAAAAGTGAATCTGAGCTCAGGGCCTAGTGTTAACTGGGTAGCAGCTAATTGTCTTGAACCAGTCATCTTAGCCCCCATCTTGGGACCAAAGTTACCCCTCTCTAATAGGAGAGAATGGTCTACTTCAGCATATCTCAAATTTAATGAATTACCAATATCACCTGTGACACTTGTCTAAATGCATGTTCCCAGGCACTATGGAAAATTTTCACTCAGTCTGTCTTAGGTATCACCTGTGATCTGTATTTTTAACATGGGCACAGAGTGAATCACACAACATTGGAACCACTGGGTCTCTGAGACCCCACATGCCCTGGTGTTATTTGATCTTCTGGTTTTTGGTTTTTGGTTTTGTTTTGAAGGGTGGAAGGGGAGAGCAAGGGAAGAGGAGAGAGAATCCCAAACAGACTCCATGCTCAGTGCAGAGCATAGTGTGCAGGGCTCAGTCTCATAACCCTGAGATCATGACCTGAGCTGAAACCAAGAGTCAGATGCTCAACCAACTGAGCCACCCAAGTGCCCCAACTGACCCTCTGATTTGATGCAACAGCCTATGTGGAATGAAGAAGGCAAAGAAACCTATTTCTGCTATAAAGGCCCCCTGGGCGTTTTCCTACAACTTTTGCCAAGCAGAATTGATTGATTTCTGTCTTCCTTTAAATATGTGTCTGGTATTGAAGCTAGGCCTGGTATTGAAGCTAGCTGCCCTCTCATCTCTCTGTTATAGTCTGTGAGTAATTTGAGGGCAGAGGATGTGTCTTATTCATGTCCATCCACAGCAACTAGCACAGTGTCTGACATGGAGTAAACACACCACTGAATTTTGAATGATGATGCCCTTGGTTTTGTAGGTCTGTGTTCTTCCTGTTCTTTCTACCTCCTGCTGTGACCCAGGAGACACTTGAATTAGGATCAGAATTGGCAAGCCAAACATCTACAATTTCAGGCTTGGCCATCTCTCTGGGGCCCTAGGCACCCTAGAATCACCAAGTGCAGCATGGCCCCTAGAGGCTTAGCTATTTTCTCTCCTCCCTTCACAACCCTGGCCCAGCCTGAACCTCCACCATGGGACCGAGTTGGACAAAGCAGGGGGCCTCTAGTCTACAGGTTCTGCTTCAACCTACCATTCTGAGGCACAGGCAGGAAAGAAAACAGTCCTCCTCCCAGCAAATAGCTGCATTTCAGCCCCTCCACCACAGGCCTCTGCTCTGCATCTGGCTTGTCTTTTCTAGCTCAGCCTAGCCCAGCACCCTCCTCCCCAGCCAGCACTCCTCCTGAGACAGGAGTGTGTTTAAGATTCCCTGCACGGGTTGTAAGAGGTGATTCCAAGCATCTTGCTGCAGAGTGAACTAATCCTACCAGGTTAATTCTCCCCTCAGTTCACTCCATCTTATTAGAGCCGGCAGGCACCCCGCGATGCTTCATTACCTGCGCCACTCCAAGGCAAGGCTCTCTTTTAATGAGCTGAGCAACGTGGGGAGCACCCTGCTAAGCACCGCAGATGGATGCATCTGTCCTGGACAGGGGAAAGCCCTGAACCCCCAGACCTGCTCACAGGACAAAGCCTTCTGCCCACCTAATATAACTGTCGCCTCAACCATTGCACCCTGTTTTCTAAGGGAGAAAGTGCCATTTCCTCCCAGAGGTCTCATTGCGGGTGCCTTCGAAATTAGCCCCAGGAAGAAAGAAAGCAATGAAGTTTTGCATTGGTAAGTAGAGAGAGGGCGTGCGCATGAGTGTTGGTGCAGGTCTGGGGGCATGGGCTGTGTGCAGGTGAGGGCATGGCGGCAGGGCCGGAACCAGGAGGGAGCTCCAGCACTGCGCATCTTCATCCTTCACGTGCTCTGGCCTTCCCAGCGAGCCAGCTGGCTGGGTGAGATCTCCGCTAATTAATCAAGTTCTCTCCACCTCGGTGAGTGAGAGCTCCCACCGAAAGATAAAATACTGTCACAGCTAGCAGAGGACAACCAACTGGGCACCACGGGCCAAGATGAGGTAAGGTCCATCAGGAGGGCACCATTATTTCACCGGCACGCTATGCCTTCATTCCCAGAAACCCGGGCTGCCAGAGTGCCCTTGCTTGCTCTCACTCTCCTGCTTTGTCTGACCTGCATTTTATATTCCCCATCTCTCTCTTCTCAGACTCCCTTCTCTTGCTGGGTGGCATTTAATTTGTCCCATTCCCCATGCTGAGCTTCATGAGCTTATCTCTGTGTACATTTTGGCCTTTTACTACATTTCTCAGTTTTTATTGTCCGAAGTGCAGGGGGAAAGAAAATGACCAAAAGGAGTCTCTGTGTGTGTTGGTGGGGCCAGATCCTCTGAGGAAAAGGCCTTTGCATGCATTGCATAGAAGGAAAATCTTGGAGAGAGTGGACAGAGAGAAGAAAATAGCTCACTGAATACTCTTTCCAGAATAAAAGGGTCAGGGACAGAACAGGCCCTGTGAGGCAAGTAACTTTGCAGAAGGAAATTGAAGTAAAAATATTCCTGAAAAACAAAACCAAATGGTCTCTGGGCACTGGCAGGAAATCAAAAAGAGTATGAGCGTATCACAGAGATATTGCACGTTCAAACCCAGACCACTGCTGTAAAGTGGATGTCACAATAAACCAAGTCAAATGAATTTTTTGGTTTCCCAATGTATATAAAAGTTATGTTTACACTATAGTCTATTAAGTGTGCACTAGCATTATGTCTAAAGAGACAATGCACAAACCTTAATTAAAAAGTACTTTATTGCTAAAAATGCTAACCATCCTCTGAGTTTTCAGCAAGTCATAATCACTGATCACAGGCCACCACAAAAAATGTAATAATAATAATCAAAAGTTTGAAATATTGTGGGACTTGCCAAAATGTAACACAGAGATACAAATGAAGCAAATACTGTTGGGAAAAAATGGCTCTGATAGACATGCTTGATGCACAGTTGCCACAGACCTTCACTTTGTAAAAAATGCACTATCTGCAAAGCTCAATAAAAAGTGAAGTAGATTAAAACAAGGTATGCCTGTAGTGAGCTGTTTTACTATATCTACTAGTTCTCCATCCTGTCACTGTACCACCAAACCCCAACTTCTACATAAGTTCTAATCACTCTTTGTCCTTTAGCTACTGCTAAAGATGCCCAGATAGTGTGCATACCAAAATGAGACCAGTTTCCAGGCAAGCTATATGACTTTTCAGTGCCTCAGTTTCTCTTTCTATAAAAGGGCTATTCCGATAATGCCCCCTTTGACATCAAGAGAATTGAAAGGATAATAGTCTTTGATGTGAAAGTACTTTGAACTAGTTGGATGTAGAACACTATTCCAACAAGGGAGTTAAGTGTTTTCTGCCACCTTTCAGGGGAGCAAGGGTGAAGATCTCTGGGAAAGTTGGTGGAAAAAAATAACTTGGTTTTGAACTTGCACTGCTTCCACCAAGAAGGAAACACTGAAATCTATCCAGTACACCATCAGCCCACAATCCTGTTCTCCACCACTCTCCATCCCCCAAAGCTCCACATTGTCTATGCTACTCACAGCTTGTACCTTCTCCTGGCGCAGGACAGTGCTACTTAAGACATCCGATTCTCCTTCTCTTCTCTGTGGCCTCCTGGCCTCCACTCTAGGCTCCATATCAGGAGAAATGGTTAATGGAAATGCCATGGAGACAGTGTATTACTGATTAAATTCTATGAAGAGCGGTACCTGCAAGGTTGAAGAATCCTGGTCAGCATCTGTGCTGCACCTGGGCTCTCATGAGGTTTCTGCTAGTGTGAGAAATGGCCCAGACAGAGGACACAGCAGTACTTTGAGTCATCAAATCACAGGGGAATCGAGCTGGATGGGGCTTGGGGGGCTATCCTGCCCATTCCCCTAACTGGCTCAAATCCACTACAATACAGCAGAGACACGGTCATCCAAACTCCCAAAGGATCTCTTCTGCTGTGGGAGACACTTTTCCACCAAGTGTTCTACTCCATGATTGTTATTTGTCAGAAAAATAAGCTCAAGCCTGCCTCACCTTAACTGTTATCTGCACCAGCCCCATTCTTTCATTCTTTGACTCACTCACTCAGCAAATATATGCACATCACCTACCATATCCCAGATACTGGTCTACAATGTCAGAGATGCCATGGTGAACAGGATATACTGATTCCCATTCTTACAGAAATCACAGTCCTGCAGAGACACGCACCAGAGAACAGGTACTCACAGTTTAGTGCTGCAAAAGAAAAAGGGCAGGGACATTTGGGGACAAATAGGAGAGATGGCAGCCAAGATATTTTTGTGGGTTATGAAGATGCGGATCAGGAAAGGTTTTCTGGGAGGAACAACATCTAAGCGAAAACCTGATCCAAGAGTTAGCTAGTCAAAGGAGGAATTAGGGGTAGGAATGAGGTGGGGGAAATCCGTACAAGAACTGGGCCAGGGGACTTGTAGGCAAGCTGTAGAGATGATCCAAAAATGAACTAGGATGGTGACTACCAGGGTAGAGATATTCCATGAGCTGTCAAGTCCTTACAACCAGCTCTCAAGTGTTTTCCTCACTGGGGTCCTAAGCCCTTCCCCCTCCTACCTCCATCCCAGCCTCTCTGCATATGCATGACCTTCCCCACTTGGCTCAGCTGTGGCCCAGGACCTTACATCACCTCCTCAGTTCTGGCTTGACAGCTTCTTCATGCCATTTGCTCTTCTCTATCAGATCACAGTTCTCAATGGCTCCAAAGCACCCAAACATGCCTCCTCAGGGCCGGCCCACGGAGGGGCGGGGGCGGGGGGAGGCGCGGGGGCGCGGGTTCTCAAGCATACCCAAAGTGGGTCAGAATGTGTGTACCATTGGCCCTGGTCCTCCCAGTGGGAGGCATGGAGACTAGGTCCTGCTTTTCTGTGAGAGCTTCTGAGATGTTTCAAAGCCGGTCTCATGACTCCCCCCAGAGCTCATTTTCTCCAAATTAAGAATCCCTCTCTCCTCATCCCAAATTACCATTTTTCCATGATGGCTAATAGTTCTCTGGATGAGATTTAAAATTAAAACTATCATTTTTAAAAGCAAAATGTTGTGTACCCACAAAGTGAAATATTATTCAGCCATAAAGGAACTGAAGCACTGATTCATGCTACGATGTAAGTCAGACACAAAAGGCCACATATTATATGGTTTTATTTATATGGAATACCCAGAATGGGCAAATTCATAGATACAGCAGAAGGTAGATTGCTAGTTGCCAGGGGCTGGGGTGGGAGGAGGGAATTGGGAGTGACTGTTAATGGGAATGGGTTTCAGTTTGGGGTTATGGAAACGTTCTGGAACTAGACCGTGCTGATAGTTGCACATTATAAATGTACTTATGCTACTGATTTTAATATGGTTAAATTTTATGTTATGCGGATTTCACCACAATTTTTTAAAAAACTACCATTTATACAATATCTATACCTTATAAGACATTTTCATATAAGGTACAGTGTGTCTTCTACTCCTCCTTCTGCCTGGTTATCATTCCCTTTTCACAAATGAGGGAGTTAAAGTGTTGCCTGACTTGGGGTCACAAGAAGGACCTGGGGATGAGGCCACGGTCTTCTCACCCATGGTCCATATTCTTGCCACTGCACATCCACACTGAGGCCAGGACCTGGGCTGCTTGGTCAGCACACGAGGAGCAAAGCTACTGATGCATGCTCTTAGTAACAAAGGTTAAATAAAGAGGGGTTAACAGTATGGTGTGCTGGTGAAGAATTCCATTTCATTCCCATTGCAATGGTGGCATACAAGCAGGACGTCTGCACTAGGTAAGAAGACAAACTTCTCATTTGAGAAGTAGAACAGAAGAAAAAACACCACATTACCTTCTCCCTCTATTCACACCCCACCCTGGAGCCAATGGAGGAGATAGTTTCCTTTCTTTAGTGAAGAGCATACTGCTAGAAAGGACAGATGTGGAAGAGCAGGTTGAGGGAGGGGAAGAAGGTGATCAGCCGGGACTTGGGTAAGGACACTAAGGGAGAGTTAGGAAGGATAGGGAATCATGTGGAAAGCAGGCAGAGGCATAACATGGGCGTGAGGGCAAGGGAGGAGATGTATTTCAGAGGGAGTGGCCTGCCCTAAAGTCCTAAGGATGAGCAGTTTGCAAAAGGATATGACCCAGGAACAGATTTCCTTTTTTACCAGATCCCCTGGGATGGGGAGAAGGGCCTGCATTGTGTGGAACTGGGAACTTGCTTCAAGGAGGGTCCTTTATGACCTGACAGCCTATACATAGCTCCTGAGAGCAACCAGAACAGAGGTAGGTGAGGTGATAAAGAGAGACAACTGAGCCAGGGCAGGACTGATAGCTGGGCTGACAGGAGTCAGCAGGGAGAACTGGAGGGCTGGAAGGGAGCACGGCTGCTCAGGGGATACCCCACGCTCAGCCCTGGGAGCGTGGCTGGGTTCTTGCCCCTTCAGGACACACAGAGGTGGGTTTTCCTGGGCCCAGCAGGGAAGAAAAGCAACATGGAGGCCCTAAGTCTTCAAGGGTCACATTATCAGTCTCTGCATAACATGACAAAATAATCAGCTAAGCACTTGCAAATGTTATCTAATTTATTCTTTTTAAGAACAGGTCAGAACACCAAAGCTTAGAATGCATAAAGAGATTTGTTCATGTGCACACATCTAAGGCCAGAGATTTGAACCCTGATCAGTCATATCAGGATCCTTTTCCTGGCCCCTATGAATTCAAGTCTTTGGGTCAAAGGCAAGGGGGTGGGGTAGTGAGCTACAGGCAAGTTTATGCTCACGGGCCATGAGGGACTGAGCGGAGAGCATAAAGGCAAAGAGCTGGAGTACAGGTCATCGTAGCTGTGGGAGGGAGCCTAGGAGAGCATTTGCCTACCATTGGCAAGCAGTCACATGCACCCACAGGCACATAGCACACTCCCTCCAGAGCAACTGCTTAGAACTATTGGATTGTCCATTTCCTCCTTAGCTGGGGAGCCCTGTCTTCAGTGTGGGGCCTTTTCCATAGGTGTGGCCTGATCTCAGTCTAAAGACACCTGTCTCCTGATCAAGGAGACCTGCCCCACAGGTCCCATCTCACAGATGGGAAATGGTCACTGAGGGGTCATCTAAGATACCCAAGGCCACTCAGTTGAAAAGGACAGAATCAAAACTTGGACCTAGGGCTTCTGACTCTTTCATCCATGCATTCTTCCATACAATGCTGCCTGCAGATCTGTCACTGAGAGCATTCTTGAATGCTCCTCAGGGGCGTTCCCGAGGACTAGACACAAAGCAAAACTTCTGCAAACAGCCCACGGGCATGAGCACTCTGTCTGTGTGCAGTGGTGTTCGTGGAGGTCCACTAGCAAGTCTGCTGCCTCTAATTCAAAGCCAGAGTCTCTAGTTCTATGGGCCTGGTGCCACCACAAGCATGATGTTTTGAAAACCAGCTTATGAAAGAAGATACCCAACAGGAACCACTCCTGTCTCTACTCCAAATTGCAACCATAAGCTGTGGTTCAAAAGACTAAGTCACAGATTTTTAAATTTTATTTATGTTTAAGTAATCTCCACACCCAACATGGGGCTCAAACTCACGACATGAGATTCAGTCAGGTGCTCTATTGACTGAGCCAGCCAGGTGCCCCAAAAGCTTAAGTTACAGATTTTCATACAGAATGCAATGCCAATTGTCCAGATGAATTTTTTTTTTTTAACTCGAATAGCCTCCCTAACACAGTGAAGATGTCTGTGCCAGGGCTGTCCTGGTCAACTACTGCTCTGCAGAAAACACTGCTGTCAAACCTAGAACATCTCCCTCTATCTAGATATATCAAGAAGGCATTAAACCACTTTGTGCTTCACTTTTCCCATCTGTAAAATGAATAAAAGGAACCAGATATGCATCACAAAAACTCTTGCTCTGTTGCTCTCTAGATACGTGGTCCTCACCAAAGTATTTAACTTCCCAGAGCCTATGATAAAATAGGGGAAATAACTATCACGTGTTTTTTTGACTTTTGTGTCTGCCCAGCATTCATCCTCCCTTACTCTAGAAACATCACCTTTGCTTTCCTTTGGGGTCTGATGGGCCAACTCCTTGCAGAGGGTACAGGGCTTGTCTTGTGACCCAGGTCTGACCAATCAATGGTCATCGCCACAGTGACCCATTCAGAGACAGGCCACATGCATGGAGCTCAGTTCCAGGATGTTTGTAGGAAGTGTTGAGAAGAAGAAGTCCTCTCTCCACTGGGATCATTTGAAATAAGCGTGTCTGGGGCCACTCTAAGGAAAGAACTCATCTGAGAGGGAAGCCAACATAGAAGAACCCAGAGCCATAATAAGAAAGGAGAGGGACGAGGAAGGACGAGAGGGAAGAGAAAGGCTGACAGACCACATCCCCGTGACAGGGTTTGAGGCCCTGGAACCAGCTGTGTTTGAAGCCAGTCCTAACTCTTCTACTTTTTGTTGACATAAACAAGTCAAATCAGGTTTTTGACACTAAAATAGAAGTGGTCCCTGTATAATAGGTCTGCTGTGAGGCTTGGTTAAGATAATATAAGTGAAGCACTTAGCCCAGTGCCTGGCACATAGTAAGTTCTCAATAAATAATGATAGCTATTATGGGGAGCAAATGAGATGATGGATGTAAAAACACTCAGAAAGGCATAAAGTGTTATATAAAAGTAAGGTACCTATTATATGCTTTCCTGTTCTCCAATGATCTATACCTCCCATTGCGGCTTTATTGCCCACTCTCTCATTCTCTAAATATTTCATGTGCCCAATTAGACTGTGAGCACCTCACGGTAGGGACTAAGGTTCATATTCTGTTTTAGCCATCACAGAATATAATGTGGTTGTCAAGCATACCACAGCACAGCACGGTGGTTAACAGCACAGGTTTCAGTGCCCGAACACCTGGTTTCAAATGCTGGCTGTGTCCTGTACTGGCTGGGTGACTACAGGGAGCTGATTTTGCCCCCTTCAGGTCCCAGTTTTCTGCTACACAAACTGGGGCCAGTGTTGGTACTTACCTCATTTAGTTGTTATGAAGATGAAATTTATTAATAGTTGTAAAGCCTGTGTAACAGAGCCTAGCTCTTACCGAGCCCCATGAATGTGTCTAAGTAAATACTTCCCAATTATTTTATTATTGTAATTCAAAAGCATTTACTGATCACTTAAAGGATATACAAACCTTTCCTAATCCTGTAATGAGGACAAGCCCCTGCCTTTAAAATAATAAGAGCTATCATTTTTAGGGGCATACCCTCTGCCTTCATTTTTACTTCTAATGTTCTAATCATGTACTTTAAAGCTGGAAGGAGACCAAAGAGACTTCTCACTTTGCAGATGAGAAAAGAGAGTTCAGAAAGGCTACATGATTTGTCCAAAGTGGCACAGCTTGCTAGAAACAGAGAAGGGAAGCAAATTTAGGACCCCCAACTCCAGACTCATCATGCCCTCCTCACTACACCACACTGCCCAAGAACATGGTACACAAGCATATGGCCAAGACTCGTGAACTCAAACAACTGCTGCCACACAAAGACTCCTTCCTTCCTTCAACAAACATTTATTTAGCAATAAAATATGTACAACTGCCAAGAAATTAGGGAAAAGGACTAGAGTGAAGCAGAACCACTCCTCACTCTGTTTTCTTGTCAAACAGGTAACATAAGTATCTTTCTCATTCATTTGGCAATTGGTGATTTGGCATTGATGATGTGTCAAGCCCTGGGGACGGATACAGTGTCAACAATAGAAGATAGACCTTGCCCCTATAGAGCTTAAAGTATGGTGGGTTTGGCCAAACACTGAGTGTTCAGTGTTCTTCACTGAATCAAGGAATGAATAAAGTGCCAAAGAATCCGCAGGTGGATGGATGGAGGGATAGATGGTAGATGGGTGAGTGGTTGGGTGGGTGGGGAGACAGATGGACAGATGAATGGATGGATGATTAGATGGATGGACAGATGGACTGATAGACAAGCTTTTCAAACCCCACATGTCTTTGAGCTTTGTGCATAGGACGTTGCACAATTGTCTTCTCTTGATTTTCCCACAAAGAATTTGGCATGTAGCATGAGAGGTGGACTCAGGAACTGCAACACCCTGAAATTATGGATGAGAAAAGTGACACTCAGAGAGAGTCCTTCACCACCTTTACAAACATAGCCACCCAGTGGCGTGAGATTCCTAGTCCTGGAATGGAATCACAGCTAGGAAAGTTCAGTTTCATCCCCAGAGCTCCTCCACAGAGAAGCCTTGCTTCAGGAAGGCCACCTGCAGATTGTGCTTATCCTAGACAGTTGATCTGGCCTTTATCCCATCAGGAGAGATTAGCTCTGCGTATCCCATCATCACATAGGTCTGAGAGAGCCAATTTGTAAAACTGCTACTAAAGTCCACCTGCTTGCAACAGGGTTTTGTTTTGTTTTGTTTTGTTTTGTTTTCCCTTCCCATGACTTCTGCTCAGTTGTTCTTTAGGGAAAACATCTGTGGTTCTTATTCCACTGCTGGCTGTCTTCTATTTGTCTTCCCCCTTATACCAGTCCAGTCGTGGTCAGGTGAGGATGTCCTGGCTCGGCAGTGTGCAGCTGTGGTTTCCGCTTTCTTTCCATCTGCACCCTCTTTGCTAGTCCTATCCCTCTCTGGCCCACTTGTATTCTCTGCTGCTTCTCGCCCACTTAGTATGTTGACTCAGGAAGCATCTATTCTAAGCCAAAAGTAGTGGGCCTTTTTTCCTAATTTCTTAGAGACTATATTGAAACTTCAATACCTCCAGCACCCATACCTGGGTATACCACTAGCACGACCTTCACAGCTGTTGGAAAGTATATGAGTCTTTTGGTTTTCAACGTGATCATTTCCTGAGCTAAAGAATTCCAAACTCACCACAATAACTACTATCAAACAGGAAGCAGAGCATCCAAGTCTTGAAATTTTATTGCAAACCACTAAGGTTAGTGTAGGATTCCTGGATGTAATTTAACTGCTGGAAGGCAATGACATTCCTTATACCCTCCCTGCAAAAGCAAAACATCAAATGACACAGGTTAAGAAATGCAAACCTAGCCACCTGCTGTGCTCTTCAAATATTTCTAACGATTTTTCTGATGCTTTGAACTGATTTAACCCAAAGTACATTTGGTCCCTAAACAGTTATTCCTTTGATTTTTAAACTGGAGTGTAATTTAATTCAGAGGCCCTGCTCTCCTATACTTCTGAATACAAGGCTGGAAGCCGCAAACCTCTGTATCTAGTGGTACTTTTTTTCCTTTAGGTAAAAAATTATTGTTCATTTCTGTCCAAAGAACATGACCTTAGGGAGGAAAATGAGCAAAACTGCAAGGTCCCAGGGACAAAAAGAAATGAAGCTGAATCTGAGGAAACTGGGTATGGTTTGTGGAGATATCTTACTGCCAAGCAGGAAATGTGTCCTAGTCTAAACACCTGGTCACTTGCCTTCTTCAAGATATTCCTATTCTTGGAAGTGATGAGTAGCCTTGAGGATACCGAGAAAAGTGACAAAAATGGAGGATCATTAAGGAAGACAATTAAAAAATTAGACATCCTCCTGTAGTTCTTTTCATCTCTGAACCAGCAGATAAACTACCACAATAGATTTGAGGTACACCACAAGGTGGTACAACAAAATAATCATCTCTCCTTGGGCAAGGCTGGCAGAGGCCAGGCAGGGGCACACAGCTTGAAGTGAATGGAAGCATATACTGAAAAAAGAAGGGGACGCCAACTTGAATCTGTAATGTCCAGCCTCTGGTGTGATCATCATTCAACTAGCTCCATTTATTTGTACTGAAGAGCCAGTGTATTTGTTCTCGAAGCAAGAGCTTCCCTACAACCACATTCAGAACCATTTGCCGAGTCTGTGTCCTTAAATGTTCACAGTATTTTTATCGAACATTAGGAAAGCCCTTGGTAATTTGCAGCAATTTAGTATGCTTGCTTTGCTTTTAGAAAATCCACAGCAATTCAATAAACACCCAGTCACTGTGGCTGTTAACACACACACACTATCTCCACAGCTGCCTGCCAGCTGTCACTCCAGGAAAGCGAGCCATCAGAGCCTCCCTACCGCCTCCCCTTTCTCCATGACCCTCACTCCATCCTTTCTTCTATCCAAAGTAGAAGATCAGCCCCAGAAAGCCTCGTCTCCCCAGAGCTGGCCTCCCCCTCCTCTCTGGGGCATTGGGAAACCCAGGGCACACTCATGAGTGCGGTAGGCCAATTCTGTACCCCAACTTGGCCTCATTTGGTGGTTAGGGGCCATCTGTTGCATTGTCAGGGTTGAGCAAGACCCGAGAAGAAGGATCCACCTCTCCATCTGCTCTCTTTAGCACATGCTGGTTTGGATTTGCTGAACCTCATCCCAGATGCACACATGCAAAGACAGTAATCTGGACTCTACCACCAAAGCTTGTTTCTTCTGCAAGTTCTGAAGTTTAATTACTGGACTTTTAATTTCCTTATAACCTTGCCTTTCTCTATTTTTCCCACTTGCCCTGAAGTTCTGGGGACAACCATGAAGGTTGTCCCTAAATAAATGTTCTACTTTTCACTTTTTTTTTTTAAAGATTTTATTTATTTATTTATTTGACAGAGAGAAAGAGTGCACACATGCAGGCACAAGAAGGGGACAGGACAGAGGGAGAAGCAGGCTTCCCACTGAACAGGGAGCCTGATGCAGGATTCAATCCCAGGGTTCCAGGATCATGACCTGAACCAAAGGTAGATGCTTAATGAAATAAGCCACACAGGTACCCTTACTTTTCACTCTTCACCAAAGAATGCTCTTGTAAAAACTAGCCAGTAAGGCCCACAAGCCCATGAGATCATGTTTCTGGTAGAGACCTTCTGTTTTGGGGCTCAGACCACATCTTTTAACCCTTATCCCCATGTCTTTAGTATAAGGCCTGACATGTGATAAATACATAATAAATATGTATTGACCTTAATAAATGAAATCATTCATTATCAAACACCATTGTCTAATTACTTACTTCGACTGTGGGGAGTAAAAAGTCTCAGTGAGTTTGCATCTTGTCCCTTCAATGAATCCAAACCCAATACCTTCTTGGAAATTTCTATCACAGCCTTAAGGATCTCTGGATTCAATAGACTCAAAATGGATGAAGGACCTCAATGTGCGAAAGGAATCCATCAAAATCCTTGAAGAGAACACAGGCAGCAACCTCTTCAACCTCAGCCGCAGCAACATCTTCCTAGGAACAACGCCAAAGGCAAGGGAAGCAAGGGCAAAAATGAACTATTGGGATTTCATCAAGATCAAAAGCTTTTGCACAGCAAAGGAAACAGTTAACAAAATCAAAAGACAACTGACAGAATGGGAGAAGATATTTGCAAACGACATATCAGATAAAGGACTAGTGTCCAGAATCTATAAAGAACTTAGCAAACTCAACACCCAAAGAACAAATAATCCAATCAAGAAATGGGCAGAGGACATGAACAGACATTTCTGCAAAGAAGACATCCAGATGGCGAACAGACACATGAAAAAGTGCTCCATATCACTCGGCATCAGGGAAATACAAATCAAAACCACAATGAGATATCACCTCACACCAGTCAGAATGGCTAAAATCAACAAGTCAGGAAATGACAGATGCTGGCGAGGATGCGGAGAAAGGGGAACCCTCCTACACTGTTGGTGGGAATGCAAGCTGGT